>NC_090443.1:76993118-77324932 GCF_031143425.1 Pleurodeles waltl | reverse complement strand
TGGAGCTCCCCTCGCCATCCGTCGCACTGGTGCCTTCAGACTCTGTGCATTCACCCTTCTGGGTCATGTGGGTTGCAGCTCCCTCCTGCTCTGGTGCCACTGCTTCTCCGCCAGATGATGCTAATGCACACAAGGACAAGGTGACAAAACAAAAAAGAGGGGGAAGACAGAGGAGACACATGGTCAATGCCAGCAACACCACTACCGTTGGCGGACACAACACACAGGGAGCAGCCCTATGCACTAGCCCATGCACTAACAGTTCTTAGGAAAATCACCTGCCCATGGGGGACTATGCCTAACCCCATTTGCTGCACACCTGGAACCCACAGGAGCCTGACTAATTGTAGATGGACACTACCACTATTGGGGTTGGAGTGGCACAGAGCCTGCCTAACAAGGGACCTACCCTACCACGTTCGCCCTGTCCTAGGTGAACCCACAGCCCACATCCCCCACCCAGAAACCTCGTAAAGCGTGCAGAGTCAGCTGAATGAGACTGCACTCACCCATTGTGGCTACTGTGATGCCCTCAAGCGCCCATCCAACTCCGGATATGCCACCGCCAGGATCGGCAACATCAGGGGGGTCATGGTGCGACGGGCACCCCTTCCACATTGGGAGGCCATCCCCACCTGGGCCTCTGCCGTCTTCTTGCTCCAGCGGCGCAGGTCCTCCCATCTCTTGTGGCAGTGGGTGCTCCGTCTATGATAGGCCCCCAGGGTCCTCACTTCCTTGGCGATGGCACACCAAATACCCTTCTTCTGGTGGGCCCTGACCTAGATGAAAGGTAAAGTAAGAATGGAATTTACTCCCCCATCCGGTTCTTCTTACTCATTGGCCACCAGTTCCCACTCATGCCCTGAAACACATACACTGACCATCCTCACATGGAGGCCACAGCCCCCCCACAACATGTATCTTCCATCCAGACCACTCCATTCATTCATGTCCCATCCATCATGCTCACAGTGTACTCACCTGTTTGTCTGGAGGACCGTAGAGTAGCGTGTACTGGGGGAGTACTGGGGGAGCACCCCCATCCACCAGTTTGTCCAACTCCTCCGCGGTGAAGGCAGGGGCCCTTTCCCCAGACACTGTAGCCATTGTCACTTCCAGACTGAGGTCACAGCAGCACTTGCAGTGTAGGTCCTCTCCTGCTGAAGGTCAGGCATCAAGTGAGTGAACAGATAGAAAATGGCGGTCACGTCCACGGTGGTGCGTACCATCACCTCCGGTGTACATCGTCATTGGCTCCTGGAACCCATAGGGCCCAATGATAACCAATGCTGAATTGCGCGGCGGTCTTCGACCGCCTACCGCGACGCTGCACAACACCAGCGCAGTTACCTCATTTCCCCTTGTCCCTCCTTACAGGTCAGGCAGCTGCCATTTCAGGGGGGCACATGGCATGACACCTAACTGCGTCACAGCACGTTTGGGCAGGAATACGGACAGACAGCACCACACACCGATTAAATCACATTAGTGCAAAACACCCTTGTGCAACCTATGTGGTACATGACCCTCTGCTCACCATTCTCCTCCATAGGGCACATTCACTGGGGCAGATGATGAGATGGCGTAATCCTCCGGTGTACAGACCCCTAATGGACCTGTCGACAATGGAGGACAGACACAACATTATCACCTATAGACTTGATCGTGCCACAATCCAAGAACTGTGTGCCCAATTGGAGCCTGACCTGATGTCAGCTATCCACGATCCCACAGGTATCCCTCCTCTAGTGCAGGTCCTGTCAGTGCTCCATTTCCTGGCCAGTTGTTCCTTTCAAACAACAGTGGCCATGGCATCAGGGATGTCACAGCCAATGTTCTCTAACGTGTTGATCAGAGTGTTGTCTGCCTTGCTGAAACACATGCGCAGCTACATCGTTTTCCTCCAGGTGGATGATTTGCCCACAGTGAAAGGTGACTTCTATGCCCTGGGACATATCCCCAACATCATTGGTGCCATTGATGGAGCACATGTGGCATTTGTCCCCCCCCCCGCAGGAATGAACAGGTGTACAGAAATCGTAAAAGCTACCATTCCATGAATGTGCAGATGGTGTGTTTGGCAGACCAGTACGTCTCTCATGTGAATGCCAAGTATCCTGGCTCTGTGCATGACGCTTACATTTTGAGGAATAGCAGCATCCCTTATGTGATGGGTCAACTCCAGAGGCACTGTGTGTGGCTAATAGGTGAGCCCAAGGTGCACACACAGTATGAATAGGTGTCTGGGTATGGGATAGTCCTTAAGGGTTGGTGTATGTCTAACAGATATCCCTCTACATTTGCAGGTGACTCTGGTTACCCCAACCTGTCATGGCTACTGACCCCAGTGAGGAATCCCAGGACAAGGGCAGAGGAACGCTACAATGAGGCACATGGGTGTACTAGGAGGATTATAGAGCGGACTTTCGGCCTCCTGAAGGCCAGATTCCGGTGCCTTCATTTAACAGGTGGCTTCCTATACTACTCACTGAAGAAGGTGTGCCAGATAATCGTGGCATGCTGTATGTTGCACAACCTGGCTTTGCGACGCCAGGTGCCTTTTCTGCAGGAGGATGGGCCTGATGTTGGTCTTGTGGCAGTTGTGGAGCCTGTGGACAATGAAGAAGAGGAGGCAGAAGAAGAAGATATTGACAACCGAAACAACATCATCATGCAGTACTTCCAGTGAGACACTGGTAAGAGACTGGCACTGCCCCTCTCATATCAGACTACTGTAGGGCATTGTATAAGTCTGCCTTTTTACCTCTGTGTATGGACCCTGACAGTTCACTTTGGCTTTGCTTTTCACAGATCTGGGTACCACATTCTGCCTTTTGCTATGTTCACTGCTGCCACCAACTGTCATACTTTGGTATGTGCAAATGAACATTAACATTGATATTTGTCTAAGAGGTAATAACACATTTGTGAAAGTACAGACTGATTCCAGATTGTTTTGTGATTCAAGGGTGTTTATTTAAGTGCTAATAAGTGGAGGGGGGTCTGCAATGGGCTGGGGTGATGGTGGTGTAATATCCATGGTAGAGTCCAGTCTCTTTGTATCACAGGTGCATTGTCCAAGGGGGCATAGGAAGTGGAGCAATGGCAGTTCAAGGTGGTCAGGGTGACATAGTGGGACAGAAGGGTGACAATTAGGAGAGTCTTATTTCCTGGCGGGGTCTTGGCAATGTTCTCTGTCTTGTGCCTGGATCGCAGGGACCGTTTGTGGGGTGGTTCTCCTTCTGCAGGGGGTGGGGTGCTGGTGGCCTGTTGGTCCTGTGGCGGGACCTCCTGTCCACTAGCGCCGGCGGACGTGGAGGGCTGTTCATCGTTCGGGCTGTTGTCAGTGGCCCGGTGGTATGCCACTGTCTCCCTCATGGTGCTGGCCAGGTCTGCCAGCACCTCTGCAATGGTGACCAGGGTGGTGTTAATGGACTTCAAGTCCTCCCTGATCCCTAGGTATGTTCCTCCTGGAGCCGCTGGGTCTCCTGAAACTTGGCCAGTACTATGCCCATGGTCTCCTGGGAATGGTGGCATGCTCCCATGATGTTGGAGAGTGGGTTCCCTGGGCCTGTCCTCCCCCTGTCGCACAGCAGTCCTCCCAGCTTCCCTGTTGTCCTGGGCCTCTGTCCCCTGAACCGTGTGCCCACTGCTACTGACCCCAGGTCCCTGATCGTCCTGGGTTAGTGGGTTAGTGGGTTTGCCTGGGCTCCCTGTCGTGGTGGACACACTGCTGTTTGACGTGTCATGGGGACAGTGGCACGGGCCCGCTAGGTGGGTGCTGTGGTGGTGTTTCCTGAGGGGGGAGGTTCAGTGGTGGTTTGGGAATGTGGCAGGGGAACCGACTGTCCAGAGGTCCCTGATGGGCCAGGCTGGTCATCTTGATCCAGGCGTGCAAAGCTGCTGTCGTCACTGTGGGGCTCTTCAGTGGGGGGACTGGATATGGCTGGCACCTCCTGTCCAGTGACGTTGGGTAGGGGTCCTGTTGGGGTGTAAATGCATAGTTATTGTATCTGTGTGTGCCATCTTGTGCAATGGGTGAGTTTCCCTCTACTCCTGTGCTTGCATTATCGCCTTGGCCCTTGTGTGAGTGGTGATTGTGTGCCCTGCCTGAGTCTCTCTACTGGACATGCTTTGGTGATGGGTGTCCATGCATTGTTGTGACATGCAGGGCTTGGTATTGCGTAATGTGTGGGTTGTGATAGTGGGGGATCTGTTAGGTGTTGGGGTGATGGGTGTGAGGGTAGGGGTAGGGATAGGTGTTTGTGATGGCATGCACATAGAGTTTGGGATATAATAGTAAAGATTTGACATACTAGAGTCCATTCCTCCTGCTACTCCTGCGAGGCCCTCAGGATGCATGATCGCCAAGACTTGCTCCTCCCATGTTGTTAGTTGTGGGGGAGGAGGTGGGGGTCCACCTGTACTGCTACCTGGTGTCTGGATACCACGGAACACACCTTCCCCCGTAGGTCGTTCCACCTCTTCCTGATGTCATCCTGTGTTCTTGGGTGCTGTCCCACTGCGTTGACCCTGTCGACAATTCTCTGCCATAGCTCCATCTTTCTTGCAATGGATGTCTGCTGCACCTTTGATCCGAATAGCTGTGGCTCTACCCGGATGATTTCCTCCACCATGACCCTGAGCTCCTCCTCAGAAATCCTGGGGTGTCTTTGAGGTGCCATGATGTGGTGTGGGTGATGTGTGAGGTGATGGTTGATGTGATGTGTGGGGTGATGTGCTGGGGTGTGTTCTTTGAGGTGCGTGGATGGTGTATGATGGTGTTGTGTGCCTCTGGATGCTGGTATTGTCTTTGCTATTCTCTCTCTCTGCTTCTTCCAAAAATGTCATTGTAAGGAGTTATGGGTAATGTGGGTGTGTGTTTTATAGTGGTGTGAGTGTGTGTGTCAGGTGTGTTTAGTTTGAATTGTCCAATGTGGTTGTGTTTTGTAAGTGTGTGTGTATATTGAGCGCGGCGGTGTGTACTGCCAATGGATTACCGCGGTTGAAAGAACGCCGCGTTGATTCGTGGGTCGTGATAGTGTGGGCGTATTCCTGTTGGCGTAACAATGTGGGTTTTGCTATCGCCAGTTTATCACTGACCTTTGGTGTGGTGGACTTGTGTGGGTGTCTGAATTGTGGCGGATTTCTAGATATGGATCATAATACCTGTAGCGGATTTCCGCCGCGGCCATGGTATGTTGGCGGCCGACAGCACGGCGGTCAGCGGCTTTTAACGCCAGGGTCGTAATGAGGGCCATAATCAATTTTCATTTCCAGGAGAAGTAACAGTGAGGAATACCAACATAACATATGAAGCATATAGAACCTTGTTTGAAAAAGACAATGTAAAAAAATGCAAAGGAACATTTATGATGAAAATTAGATGTGGAACATGGATGCCACTAGGTTCCAAAGGAATATATTTTCAATATACGGTCTAGTAGTTTTGAATGCCAAAGAAAGTGAAGAGGGATGTTTTTTTTATAAAGGAAAGGGTTGCTGTAAAGGAATTAGACCCAGTAAAAGGCATCATCCTGAACTAGAGGAAATACCAACTTGCCAAAGGTGAATGTTAATATCCTTCCCATAGGGATTTTAAACTAGACTACAGCCCGAACCACTGTACGGAATTACACCAAATTTGGCAGAAAGGTAGATTTCTTGGTCCAGAAAGAGCACTTTTAGTGATCTGGTGTAAATCTTTTCAGTAGTTTTATAGTTATTATAGAAAGAAGAAATATACCTATCTAGGGATGCCGAGCCTCTGCAGATCTGACAGATCTCATGCAGAGATTTCATTGGCTGCCAACTGTTCAACGAGGAAGTGTTGGTAGCCATTTTGGGACCCTGATTCAGCCAAGCCCTAAAACAAAGTTAAAAACAGAGAAAATGGAGCAGTGTAGGAACACCCTGACCCCGAAGGCCTGGTGCTGGGGTCTCCCATGGAAGCCACGTGGGCCAAAAAACTTTTTTTTTAAATTGTTGCCACAAATCATGGAGGATCCTCAAATCCCAGCAAACATTTTTAAAAGACAAAGCATGTTCCCCCACACCTGTTTCTATTTGAGATCCTGGGTGGGCCAGGTCACAGGGAAATTTTTTCATTATGTGTTATGGGGAGTGGGCACATGTGGCCCATCTCCCCACAGCTGATATGGGCACCAGGGACTGCCGCCTCCCCGGTCCAGGCCAACATCTAGGTGAGAGGAGGTGGCCTCATGGCCACCGTCTGTAGGCCTTTTACGGCCCCCGGGGACAGCCACCTTCCCAGGGCTTGATATTTATTTTAAGAGGGTGCCATATGGATCCCTCTTTTTTGCCCATTGAGGGCCCCAGGGACCACCATCTCCCCAGGGCCACTGTCATTTTAAAAGTTTAAAAGGGGATTGGGGCCGCAATGCCCCCACTCCTGGGTCATATTCGACCCACAGACCACTATTTCCCTAAGGCATGGCCAAATTATAAGTGGGAGAGGGTCGCTTTGTCCCCCTCCAGGGCCATTTTAGGCCCCAGGGACCACCACCAACTTCCTGCGGCTGGACCACAAAAATAAAGGAGGAGGGTCACACAGCCTCCTCCTGGAGCCATAAATAGCCCTGGGGACCACCACCCCTCATGGCAGGCTCCCTATGGCCTAAGGTACCCACCCTCGTTACACAGTAGTATGCTGTTGCTTGACGAGCGCTATAGCAGCTCCTGCCAAGCGAGAGTAAATTGTAAGTCTGCTCCCAGAGGGCAGGAGCAAGAAAACTGCTCCTGCCCACTGGGAGTGGACTTTTCATCTGTTTTTGGGCAGGAATACAGATGAACCAATTGCTCCTGCATGTAGGGAGCAGCATTCCTTGCTGCTCCCACCTTGCAGGAGCAATGGGATGACAGTGGAAATTGAGGATCCCTCGCGGTCTATAGGAGTCCACAGTTCAGTGCAAAACAGTGGACTCTCCTTGGAAAAATAAGCAGGTGAAGATCCATTCTGGCACCGAAGCTCAGTATACAGAAATGCATTCTTGCTCTATCAGAATGCAATCTCTTCTGCAGTGACTGTCAGGCCTACCAGACTTTTACCTTTTCGCAGGATTGAAATGGACATGATGTAATTCCCTACTGCCTGTGAACCAAGCAGCCCATAAAAGAGGTCAAGCCTGCCCCACCGGGACAAAAGGAGGAAGCTTGATTGAGGAAAACACCAGATTCCATCAATGATGTTGGGGTTGTCTTATCAGCTTTACCGACATAAGAGCCAAACTTTAGAGCTCAGAACACTTACTATGTGGTTTCTTTAAAAAACAAACAGATAATGTGACCATTTCATGCATGACTTAAAGTCCCTTACTCCTAGTTAAGGGACGAGTCGTAGCAGACTGGACTTCACTACGTGTTAAATGTGGGAAACAGAACTTATAACTATTAGCTCATGAGAACTCTTACAAAGATACCTACATGATCTATATTTATCAATGAGTAATACCATTAATCACCTACCTAGTGTGACTAGACTCTGGAATTCTAAGCAGTAAGTATAACTGAAACAGCAATCCTTCCGTCAAATATATCACAAGTTAACAATACAGATCATTAACTCAATTCACAGTTCGTCTCCTGGTATATTAATGTGCATAGTATGATTGACTCCTCATATAGTCTGTGTTTTTCAATTATTTAAAACCTTGAGCAAATAATAACATGTTTCTTCTTTTCTTTTTTGTTTCTGTAGCAAATGGAAAAATGGTTACATTCACCAGTTCCTTAAACAAAGATCCATCAGATCAATATAAATTATACCATAGTACAAGTCTATCAGTCTTACCAGAGCAAAGACACTGACACTTTAAATATTGTTCTATTGTCTTTCAGGTCGTCATGAAATCCAGACTCATCACAAGGAGAAAGGAGAACCAATGAACCAGACTCCTGAGGGCAAGCCTGCAGCAGCCATAGAAACACCAAGCGCTTGGATTGTAGGTTGAGAGCATACAAGGGATGCTGACGGGAGCAGCAGAAGAAGCCAGCACAGGCGCTACACAGGAAAACAGCAATCAGGTGAGTATGGGGAAGGGACTCTCAGATAACGAGCAGTCCTCACGGTGCAATGCACAGCCTTAAAGGCTACACGGTCCACCCTTGAAGGAACCGCACAGCTGGGTTGCCACCAAGACAGTGCTGTGTGCCTGACAGTACATTCCCCCAAAGGTTCTCCCCACAGGCTTGATTTTATCAGGATACCGGTGATGAAAAAGGCGAATAAGGCACAGGCGTGTACATGACATTCAGGGTCCCAAGTGCGATTCTCAGGTTTATATACTTTTCCAGTAAATCAAATAAAACAGTCTATGACATACACGTTCAGAGTTTAGGATTACCGCTACTTCAAATGCGGGATCGTCATTAACCAGATTAACTGGGTGTTTTGTTAGGGAGTACAGTTCCAGAGGTAACCGGTTTTAACAAAGACACATGAAAAACAGGGTGTACTCGTATTTGTGGAGGTAAGTCCAGTTTCATAGCAACATCATTGATCCTCTTGATAATCACATACGGGCCTATGTATCGTGGTTGAGATTTTTGTGGGCCGTTCAAATTGAGATGTCGCATGGATAGCCATACTTGGTCTCCAACCTGATATTCAAGACTTGTTCTTCGATGTTCATCTGAATTCTGTTTGTATGTCAGTTTTGCCTGATCCAAGTTGGTTTGAGCTGTTTGTTGAATAACCTTTAATTGATCTACATAATTGCGAACTGCCAGAACCTCAGCAGTACCGGTGGGAGAAAGCAACAGAAAACCGGGATGCAGACCATAATTACATTGAAATAAGGTAACCTTGGTAGAACTGCATTGTGCACTATTGTAGGCAAACTCTGCACCCCAAAGAAACGTATCCTGTCCTGCAGTATCACCCAATAGTTGCCACCTAAAGTATTGCTCTAAACATTGATTTACCCTTTCTGTCTGACCGTCAGTTTGTTGGTGGTAACCAATGCACAGATGGAGTTCTATCTGTAAGACCCCACTCAAGGCTTTCCAAAAATCTAAAAACGAATTGAGGACCCGATCAGACACAATTTCGGAAGGAAGACCATGCAAACTTACTATGGAGTGCAAAAAGATGTCTGCTTGTGTTAAGTAAGCCTAGTACTGCTGTAAAATGGACCATTTTGGAAACATGTCTACTGTGACCATGATTGCAGTATAACCTTGATCTGTTTTGGGTTACACTGACCGTGATTGCAGTATAATCTTGATCTTTGTTTGGGTAGCTCTACTATGAAATCTAGGGCGATAGTATGCCTTAGGTGTGGAGGAGTGGATAAGATGTGTAATAGGCCAGTAGGTGCTTGATGTTGATTTTTATTCTGCACACAAATGTACATCTTTGTACAAACTGTTTTGTATCAGTCACAAGTGTGGGCCACCAGAAATGATGCCTAACCAATTCTAGCATCTTCTTTTCTCCTGGATGCCCTGACACTATATGATTCTGACATCAGTATAATGCCTGTTGCTGTAAAACTATAGTGGGAACAAATAGACCATTCTGTACATAATGGACACTGTTTATAGGCTTGTTATCTTGTTTATGTAGGATCTTTTGTGCTTCTCTGCTTTGCTGTGCTGCAGCTACATCTGCCCAAAAAGATTTTACAGATATTACAGCCCCTACAATACGGTCAGAGGGTCTAATTGGAGGACATTCAGATTCTTCTTCTTTTACTTCATGGTCTAAACGTGACAATGCATCTGCTTTACTATGCCGTCTGCTGGCTTGGAATTGGATTACAAAATCATAGGTAGTAGAGAATTGGGTTCCAGTGTAACTGCCTCATCCATTGTCAGAGTCACCAGATCCTCGGGGTCTGTGCACGTTCCCAACACTTCCACCACAAGACAGCTCCAATACTCTGATTAGATTTATCACAGAGTCTAAGAGAGTCCAAGTGGGGAAAAGGGGATTAGGACGGGAACAGCTGGGAAGGAGACCTGTAGGAAGCAAAAGGTTAAAACACAACATCAAAATTACATCTCATGAAATCAGTACCATGCTACAACTCTAAGCTTTGTCTTTTCCGAAAAACATGAACAACCCTAGAATAGTCCTAAAACTGACTAGGCTTTAGATGACCGAATGCCTGAGGAGGAAACAGGAAAAGTTAAATAGGACTTTCAGATTCGAGTACTTTCTTTAGCATGAGAATCAGGAAACACTCTGAGCAATTTCTAAACAACCATATGAATCTCCTTTTAAGAATATATATCAGGAACACACAGCATTACATCTAGAACTCTGGTATTGTTGTGTTCATCTCAGAAAAAACATTGGGAAGTGAATTGCGCACATTGCAGATTTTTATATGAGTATTAAACACCATAAAGGATTGTGCACCATGAAATCACACAACGTAGATTCAAGGAATAAATCACGCAACGTGTCAACTTGAAATGCTACCAAGAAAATGTCTTAGAATAGAAGCGCACAGTAATTTACATTATTTATACACGAGGAAAGAATTGTGCATCTTGCCGATTCAAATGCCACCATACAAATGCCAAGAAGTGGTAGCGCACAATGATCAACATGAAAAGCACTCAGGGAAAGAATTGCGCGTCTTGCCGATTCAAATGCCACCATGCAAATGCCAAGAAATGGTAGCGCACAATGAATAATATGAAAAAACACTCAAGGAAAGAATCGCGCGTGTTGCCGATTCGAATGCCACCATGTAAATGCCAGAAAATTGTAGCGCGCAATGAACAACAAAGTTAAATGCTCATGAAACGAGTTGCACGTCTTGCCAACTCGTAAAACATCATGTAAATGTCAAGAAATATCAGCGCGCAATGAACAACAATGTAATAACGAAGTCAAATCTTTATGGAATAAATTGCGCGTCCTCCCTATTTGCAAACCACCATACAAATGTCAAAAAATGGCAGCACACAAGTCATCTGTTATTCATTTAAGAATTAAAATCAAGAATATGAAAATTCTCAATTACGGTGTTGGGAAATGTCCAAACACCGTCTTACCGCCTGGAAACAGTGATCACCAATGAGAGATGAGCGCAGAAGACTGGAAAATCCAAATAGGCAGCCGGGACAGGAGCTCAGGAAGAAGCTGCTGCTCTGCACCGGGACCTCTGAATAGTGAGCACTGGAAGTTGGGCTGACTCTCTTTTATAGAGTCTTGGCCCAGCCTAGAACCACGCCCAGGCATGTTGCAGGGAAAGTCTCTAGAAGGCCCTGGAAAGGGACCACACCCTAACACACTCTGAATGTCTGCATTAATACATTGCAAATGTACAGTATTTATAAGCACCTTAAAAATGAATCTTTTGGATGGAATTCTGCAATGCAAAAGGTTAAACAATAACATATCATCACAATGCATAAATTACATTATCTTGCGAGTGTTGGGTTTTTGCATTCTAGATGCCCGTAGAGCGCGCACTGTCCTGGTGTTGACAGTACTCCCCTCTCCCAGGCGCGCTCTAGGGCCTGGTTTATCTGGATTGAGACGATGAAAGCGTCTCACAAGTACTTGAGCATGAACATCAGATGCGGAAACCCATGAATTACTTTCAGGGCCATAACCTTTCCATGAGATTAAGTACCATAGGTTACGCCCTCTCAGTTTAGAGTCCAACACTTTCTTGACTTCATATTCTTCTTCCCCCTGTACTAGAACAGGAGCTGGATGAGGGTGGACCTTTTGGACTGCCTTTTTTAAGAGGGAAGTATGGAACACTGGATGAATCCGTAATGATTTTGGCAATTGTAGTTTATAGGTCACAGGATTGATTTGCTGAAGAACAGTGTAAGGACCTATAAATTTGGAGTTGAACATGTGCTTCTTCTTGAAGTCTATGGGCCTGATTACAACTTTGGAGGAGGTGTTAATCCGTCCCAAATGTGACAGATATACCACCAGCCGTATTACGAGTTCCATATGATATAATGGACTCGTAATACGGCTGGTGGTATATCCGTCACTTTACCGTCACTTTTGGGACGGATTAGCACCTCCTCCAAAGTTATAATCAGGCCCTATATGTTTTGTGGAAAGCCACACTTTGTCACCAGGTTGATAATGCGGTCCCTCACAATGTTTCTTGTCATAATGCTTTTTGTATTTTTTTTTGGCTTTTTCTAAATGTTGTTGAATCGATTTCTGAGTTTGATGCAAATGTTGAATGATTTCTGACACAGCTGGAGTGAGAGAACTTTCTTGAGGAATTGTGATGGGCAAGGTGTCAGGATGATAGCCAAACAAACCAAAGAAGGGTGTAACGCCAGTAGACGTGTGGAAGGAGTTTTATAGGCTAACTCAGCTAACCAGAGCATTGATGTCCATGAATTTAGTGCTTTTTCAGCGTAAGCACGTAGGTGTTGCTTCAAAGTCTGATTTAGTCTCTCCGTTTGACCATCTGTTTGAGGATGGTGGCTAGTAGATAGGGTAGATGTCACTTGGAGTGTTTTACACCATGTCTTCCAGAAGTTGGAGGCAAATTGCGATCGCCGATCAGAGAGGATCACTTTTGGCAGTCCATGATAACGAACCACTCTATTCAGTAAGATAGTTGCCAGTTCACTAGAGGTGGGTAATTTCTTACAGGCAATGAAATGTCCATATTTCGTGAGACTATCTACTACCACCAGAATTACTGAATGCTGTTGAACCACTGGCAGACCTGTAATAAAGTCTAAAGAGATGTGTTCCCACGGACGACTTGGGGTTGGGAGTGGGTGTAACAACCCTTTCGGTTTTGAATGACTTGTTTTAGTGCGAGCACAGACTTCGCAGTTGTTTACCATTGTTTTTACATCCTTTGTTAAGGTAGGCCACCAAAAATAGCGTTGGATTAATTCAAGAGTTTTAGGAGTACCAGGGTGACCTGCTGTAGGTATAACATGCAACCAATGAAACACTATCTTGCGAAGTTTGGTAGTGGGCACGAACAAACGAGCATCGTGAAAGGGTAATCCTTGCTTGATTGATCTTTTCGGATCTGCTTGGGCCCACGCCTGCCATTTTTCAACAGTGAATGAATTGCGGATGTCTTCAAAGAAATCTTCTGTTTTTATGATACATAGGACCTTGTCAGGAGCAATGATAGCTCTGGAGGTTTGAACTGCAGGCAATGTGGTAGACTCTTGGCGGGACAAGGCGTCAGCTTTGCGATTATCTTTACCAGGCCGGAAAGTTACCACAAAATCAAACTCGGCAAAAAACAACATCCAGCGTAATTGCCGAGGAGTCAAAAGTCTGGCAGAACTCATGAATTGAAGATTGCGATGATCAGTATATACTGTGACAGTATATTTAGCTCCCAACAAATGATGTCTCCATTCTTTAAAGGCGTCACGAATCGCCAGAAGCTCTTTTTCAGCAATGACATAGTTCTGTTCGGCTTCGTTCAACTTCCGAGACATGTAAGCTACAGGATGAAGCTGACCAGTGTCTTTGTTTCGTTGTGACAAGACTGCTCCTATCGCCACATCTGAAGCATCAGCTTCCACTATGAAAGGTCGATCCGCATCTGGATGAGTCAAGACTGGGGCAGTGGAGAAAGCTTCTTTCAAACTTGAGAAGGCTTGGTCTGCTTCTGGGGACCATACAAATTTTTCTTTCTTTCTTAATAACTTAGTAATTGGAGCCACTGTCTGGGAGAAATGATTGATGAACCTCCGGTAAAAATTTGCAAAGCCCAGGAAACATTGTACATCACGAACAGTCTTTGGGATGGGCCATTCAGATACGGCTTTTACTTTCCTTTCAGCCATCACCATACCTTGAGGGGTAAGGATAACCCCTAAAAACTCAACTGTGGTAACATGAAACTCACACTTGGTTAGCTTGCAATATAAATGGTGTTTACGAAGGGCTGCCAAAATTTTCTTGACATGTTGAACATGTTCATTCTCATTGTCTGAGTAGATCAAAATGTCATCAATGTAAACTATGGCAAAGATATCGAGGTACTCTCTAAGAACGTCATTTAAGAAAAATTGAAATGCTGCTGGAGCATTGCACAGACCAAAAGGCATGACAGTGTATTCAAAAAGGCCATATCTTGTTTTGAATGCCGTTTTCCATTCGTCACCCTCTCTCATTCTGACCAAATGGTAAGCACCTCGAAGATCAAGCTTCGTGTAGATTTTTGCTTTCTTTACTTGTTCCAGTAAGACCGGAATTAGAGGCAAAGGATATTTGTTCTTGATGGTGATTTTATTCAAGCCCCTATAGTCGATACAAGTTTGAAGCTCTCTGTTTGCTTTTGTAACAAAAAACAAAGGAGAAGCTGTGGGAGACTTAGAGGGGCGGATGAAACCATTCTCTAAGAATTGATCCAAGTATTTTCGTAAATGTTGATTTTCATGTTCTGACAGGGCATACACACAACAGTTGGGAAGTATCCCCCCTTGGAGTAGATCAATTTGACAGTCATAAGATCTATGAGGAGGTAAGTTCTCTGCTTCCTTCTCATCAAATACATCTTCATAAGACGAATACTGTTTGGGCAACTGAACTTCTTTCTCTGCGTCGGTAGCTATGTAAGAATGGCGAACTTCTGATTCTTGAGTCCTTTGGGAGACAATGTTCTTTACATAGCACTGATGAGAACACGATCTTTCGTTCTGCCCAATTAATCTCTGGATTGTGATGAGTTAACCATGGCAAGCCAAGGATGATCCCATACTGGGGAGCATGGATCACGTCAAGGATGAGTTCCTCTTTTTGTTTCTTTCTTTGATTTTTACCTTCACAAATTATTGTCAAGGGGACAGTCTGAAGAGTTATCGGACCTCCAGTCAAGAGTTTTCCATCAACTGCCTGGATGGTTTCTGGGGTCTTCTTTTCAATACATGGGATCCCCCATGCACGAACCAATTGGGCGTCAACAAAGTTTCCGGTAGCCCCAGAGTCGACTAGAGCCTTCTTGAAATAGGTCTTTTTCTTGACCTGAACTCTTATTCCCAATTTTAGATGTTTGGATTGTGAAGGATCCACGGTGACACCCAAGAGCAACCCTTCTCTGCAACTTGGGTGCTTTAGATTTTCCGACTCGACTGATGCATTGGTTGCAACTTTCTGAACTGGGCCTCGCTTGCTCTTTGTTTTGATTGGACAATCTTTGGCGAAATGACCTTTCCGCCCACAATAGAGACATTGCCCATTTTTTCTGCGTAGGTCCTTTTCATCTTTGGTCAAAGGTCTCCTGATGGTTCCAATTTCCATCGGTTCCGGCGTTCTTTCTCTCGGAGTTCTTGAGTCTTTGTTATCATGAGAATGCCTAGAATGTCTTTCAGTCTTTTTACGCGTTCCTTTTCGTTTGTTTAAACGATGATCAAGCCTCAAGACAAGGTTTATTAAATCTTGACAGTTTGCAGGTTGTGGGTCGATTTGCGCTAAGATGTCTTTTAGCTCCTCTTTGAGTCCCCTGTAAAACAAGGCCGCTTGTTTTTCTTCAGGCCAGGATGTCTCAGCGACCAGCCGATTAAAGTTGGCTAAATATGACACTAAGGGGGTCATTCGGAGGGAGCCGCCATATGGCCGCTCCGCGGTCGAAAGACCGCGGAGGCCATTCTGGCATTCCCGCTGGGCTGGCTGGCGACCGCCAGAAGGCCGCCCGCCAGCCCAGCGGGAAACCCCTCCCCACGAGGAAGCCGGCTCCGAATGGAGCCGGCGGAGTGGGTATGTGCGACGGGTGCAGTGGCACCCGTCGCGTATTTCAGTGTCTGCAAAGCAGACACTGAAATACAAAGTGGGGCCCTCTTACAGGGGCCCTTGCAGTGCCCATGCCATTGGCATGGGCACTGCAGGGGCCCCCAGGGGCCCCACGACACCCCTCACCGCCATCCTATTCAGGATGGCGGTGAGGGGGTCGGAATCCCCCATGGCGGCGCAGCAAGCTGCGCCGCCATGGGGGATTCCCAGGGCAGCGGAAAACTGGCGGGAGACCGCCGGTTTTCCTGGTCTGACCGCGGCCAAACCGCCGTGGTCAGAATGCCCTGCGGGGCACCGCCAGCCTGTTGGCGGTGCTCCCGCATCCCCGGCCCCGGCGGTCCTTGACCGCCGGGGTCGGAATGACCCCCTAAGTCCTGATTCCCTTGGCGTAAGTCTAATAATTCACGATCTGCTGACTGTGTTACAGTTCTACGATCGAAAACTCTCTCAAATTCACGAACAACATTTTTCCAGTTGTACAACAGGGGACTATTTTTACGCACAAGAGGAATAGCCCAGGTAGCTGCATCTCCAGACAAATATGACAACAAGAAAGCTACTTTATACTGGGCATCGGGGAAAGTATGTGGTCTGCAGGTGAAGTGAAGTTCCACTTGAACCAGAAAAGATTGTGCTTTCAATGGATCACCTGAGAAGCGTTCTGGGGGAGCTAAAGGAATGGCTGAAGGAACATTGAGGAAAATGTTAGTCGGATTACCTCCAGAAGTCTGAGAAGAAGTACCTGGCCAAGACACACCTGTGGGACTTTGTTCTTCCTTCTCAACCTTATTCTGTAACTGACTCACCCTCTCAGCTAGACTATGGGTCAAATCCTTTGATGATACAATTTCTGACTGGAGCTGGGTGATAGCCTTGACTAGCTCGTCCAGTGTGGCCATGCTGAGAACATACACAAACCAGGAGGATAATAATTCGTGGGCTCACTATTCTGTCAGAGTCACCAGATCCTCGGGGTCTGTGCACGTTCCCAACACTTCCACCACAAGACAGCTCCAATACTCTGATTAGATTTATCACAGAGTCTAAGAGAGTCCAAGTGGGGAAAAGAGGATTAGGACGGGAACAGCTGGGAAGGAGACCTGTAGGAAGCAAAAGGTTAAAACACAACATCAAAATTACATCTCATGAAATCAGTAAAATGCTACAACTCTAAGCTTCGTCTTTTTCGAAAAACATGAACAACCCTAGAATAGTCCTAAAACTGACTAGGCTTTAGATGACCGAATGCCTGAGGAGGAAACAGGAAAAGTTAAATAGGACTTTCAGATTCGAGTACTTTCTTTAGCATGAGAATCAGGAAACACTCTGAGCAATTTCTAAACAACCATATGAATCTCCTTTTAAGAATATATATCAGGAACACACAGCATTACATCTAGAACTCTGGTATTGTTGTGTTCATCTCAGAAAAAACATTGGGAAGTGAATTGCGCACATTGCAGATTTTTATATGAGTATTAAACACCATAAAGGATTGTGCACCATGAAATCACACAACGTAGATTCAAGGAATAAATCACGCAACGTGTCAACTTGAAATGCTACCAAGAAAATGTCTTAGAATAGAAGCGCACAGTAATTTACATTATTTATACACGAGGAAAGAATTGTGCATCTTGCCGATTCAAATGCCACCATACAAATGCCAAGAAGTGGTAGCGCACAATGATCAACATGAAAAGCACTCAGGGAAAGAATTGCGCGTCTTGCCGATTCAAATGCCACCATGCAAATGCCAAGAAATGGTAGCGCACAATGAATAATATGAAAAAACACTCAAGGAAAGAATCGCGCGTGTTGCCGATTCGAATGCCACCATGTAAATGCCAGAAAATTGTAGCGCGCAATGAACAACAAAGTTAAATGCTCATGAAACGAGTTGCACGTCTTGCCAACTCGTAAAACATCATGTAAATGTCAAGAAATATCAGCGCGCAATGAACAACAATGTAATAACGAAGTCAAATCTTTATGGAATAAATTGCGCGTCCTCCCTATTTGCAAACCACCATACAAATGTCAAAAAATGGCAGCACACAAGTAATCTGTTATTCATTTAAGAATTAAAATCAAGAATATGAAAATTCTCAATTACGGTGTTGGGAAATGTCCAAACACCGTCTTACCGCCTGGAAACAGTGATCACCAATGAGAGATGAGCGCAGAAGACTGGAAAATCCAAATAGGCAGCCGGGACAGGAGCTCAGGAAGAAGCTGCTGCTCTGCACCGGGACCTCTGAATAGTGAATAGTGAGCACTGGAAGTTGGGCTGACTCTCTTTTATAGAGTCTTGGCCCAGCCTGGAACCACGCCCAGGCATGTTGCAGGGAAAGTCTCTAGAAGGCCCTGGAAAGGGACCACACCCTAACACACTCTGAATGTCTGCATTAATACATTGCAAATGTACAGTATTTATAAGCACCTTAAAAATAAATCTTTTGGATGGAATTCTGCAATGCAAAAGGTTAAACAATAACATATCATCACAATGCATAAATTACATTATCTTGCGAGTGTTGGGTTTTTGCATTCTAGATGCCCGTAGAGCGTGCACTGTCCTGGTGTTGACATCCATAGAGTCTTAGTGGAGTTCGGAAATTTGAGATTTCGGTGATCAGTGATTACAGTGACAGTATGCAAAGTGCCCATCAAATAATGCAGCTATTCCTCACAAGACTTCTTGATGACTAGGAGCATTTTGTCACCGACAGAATAATTTACCTCGGCTGGGATAAGTTTGTGAGAAAAATAGGCTACAGGATTAAGTTCACCTGTTTCCTTGTTTCTCTGCAGTAAGACCTGCTTCCCCCAACTTCCACCTGAGGTGGATCTGCTTCCACAATAATTGTTTGTGAAGTGTCCGAATGTTGCATAATGCTGGAAACCCTATTCTGCTGCTTCAGTCCATTTGAATGCTATTCCTTTTTTTTTTAACAATGGTGTTATGTGGGATACCAAGATGGAAAAATGATCTGAAAGTGACCAATAAAAATTGGCAAACCCAAGAAAGCTTTGTACTTCTTTCATTGTTTTAGATGACTTCAATTGCAAATTAGCAGTAACCTTCTGCGGGTCCATTCTAACCCATTGTGAAGAGAGAACATACCCCAAAACGGAAATTTCAGAAGTATGAAACTCACATTTATCCAATTTGACAAATAACTTATTATCTCTTAACTGATGCAACACAGCTCTGACATGTTTCTCTTGTTCTGTGATGGGTGGGCAGTGTATTAAGATGTCATCAAGATAAGCCACCACACACACATCCAAACAATCCCTCAATACTTTATTTATGAAGAACTGGAAGGCACCAGGGGCATTACATATTCCAAACGGCATTACCAGGTCTTCATACAAGCCAAACTTTGTACGAAATGCTGTTTTCCACTCATCTTCCTCCCCCACTCTCTCTAGATGATAGGCCCCTCCCATATCTAATTTGGTAAAAACCCATGCTTCCTGTACTTGATCTATAAGACTCAATATGAGAGGCAGAGGAGAGCGGCCACCATGACATCATTGGGGGCTCTGCAATCTCTACAAGAGCGTAACTCACCCACTTTTTTAGGTACAAAGAATGAAGAGGAAGAGGTTGGGGAATAGGACAGCCTAAAGAATCCTATTATTAACATTTCATCTAGATATTCCCTAAGATGGATGTTTTCTTTTTCTGTTAGTGCATAGATCTTACTGCATGGTATACGGGCCCCAGGGATCAGATTGATCTGGCAATCATATGGGTGATGTGGTGGGAGAGTAGCAGCCCTTTGTTTATCAAAAATGTCTGCCAGGTCTTGACAGCATGATGGAATCTGAAGACCAGCTACATCTAGGGAAAATGCTGCAATATTACCTGGATATAAACTAGAAGTTCTTTGGAAACAATGTTTTCTACAATAGGAAGAACAAATATATTCTAATGACTTTTCCAATCTATGGCTGGATTATTGTTCTCCAACTATGCTATTCACAAAATAGTCTGAAGTTGCAGAACTTGCTTCAGATCAAATAGTATCTTCTCCTTATGAGTTCCCTGAATGTCAAGCCACAAGGCAGTAGTAGCAAGTGTTATGGGGCCTGACTTCAGCGCACTCCCTTCAATGGTTTTGAATTTGTCAGTCTGATCTTTCTGTTCACATGGGATGCTATATAATGAAGCAAGCGTTTGGTCCATTAAACTCCCCATAGCTCCTGAAGCAACCAGTAACTGGAAGCTAATCGAGCCCCCATCCCAAGACAAGAGTTCTCGAGGCTAGATCAGGCTGTACACCTAAAACGCTTGCCTTACTGGGTTCCGGGTGTACTAGTTTCCCGCCTCTTCTTTTCTTTTAGGCTTTACTGGACAGTCACACATGAAATTACCTTTGTTTCTGCAAAACACACAAAGTTTAAATGTTCCACGCCTTTGTCTTTCCTAATCACTTAATGGTCCTTTCAGACTCCCTATCTGCATGGGTTCTGATTTGTCAGTTTTATCTGGGTCAGATCTTTTCTCCTTATAAACCACCATCTTAGGTTCAGGTCTTCCTTTATCTCGCCTATGCCCCAGCCAAACTATGGTTCAATTTCACTACTAAATCTATTAATTTGCTACAATTATCTGGGGATCAACCACTTGGGCCAGCATATATTTGTAGTCATTATGTAACCCTTTATAAAGCAAGGAACTCCTTTTGCTCTCTGGCCACCCAGATTCTGTCACCAATGGATTGAATGTGGTTGTGAACTTGTTGTAAGTTGAATAATTCTGTGCCTACGGATCGAATAAAATTGTGTTGATCAAACAACTTTTTCAACTCTTCCTTGAAGGCTGGGTAATTATACAACAATGGGTCGTCTCTGTCTACTGTGGGTATCGACCTTGTGCCAGTCGTAACCCCCAAATAGGACAAGGTAAAGGCCCCCTTCAACTGATCAATAGGGAAACATGCTGGCTTGCAAATAAAATGTAACTGGCACTGATTTATGAAGGTCGCAAAGTTTGTGGGATCCACAGAAAAATGCTCATGATGGGCCAAAGGAATAGGTGGAAGAGTGGTGAATTGAATTACAGGCGCTCCAGCACCCTGACTAGATCCGGCTGCACCATACTATGCAAAATTCCCTTCTGAGGACTCCCCCTTGGTCCAAACTTGAAACAGTAGGAGTTGCATTAGCTGTTCCTTGTAAGGCATCAACTCTCTGTGCTAGCGCTTGAGTCTCTTTTTCTAAATTGCCAATCATGTGGGCTAGATCAACCAGGGTGACCTTACATGCCTCCATTTCACTCGGGTGAACATTCTAAATGGACTTGTCATTCTGTCTGGCCTATCAGATTCTTACCTTTTTGCAGGAGTGAAATGAACACAACATAATTCCCTACTTCTCTGTGAACCAAGCAGGCCATAAAAGAGGTCAAGCCTGCCCCACTGGGACAAAGGGACGAAGATTTATGATAAATTATAAATGTTTTAAAACACCAGATGCCACCAATGACAACGGGGTTGTCTTATCAGCTTCTACAACATAAGAACCAAACTTTAGAGCTCAGAACACTTACTACGTGGTTTCATTAAAAAAAGTAACCATTTCATGCATTACCTAATGGCTCTTCCTACTAGTTAAGTAGATGACTCCTATTAGACTGAACTTCAATAAGTGTTAAATTTAGGAAACAGAACTTAGAACTATTAGCTCATTACAAAGATACCTACATGATTCATATTTATCAATGAGTAATACCATTAATCACCTACCTAGTGAGACTAGACTCTGGAATTCTAAGCAGTCAGTATGACTGAAACAATATTTCTTCTGTAAAATACATCACAAGTTAACAATACAGTTCCATAACTCAATTCACCTTTCGTCTCTCCTGGTACACTGAAGTTCATTGTATGGTTGGCTCCTCATATAGTCAGTGTGTTTTGCAATACTTCAAAACCTTGTGCAAACAATGATAGGTTTCTTCTTTTCTTTTTTCTTTTTGAAGCAAATGAAAAAATTGTTAAATTCACCAGCTCCTTGCATAAATATCCATCAGATAAGTTTTAATTATACCATAGTACAAGTCTAACAGTTTTACCAGAGCGAAGAGATTGCCACTTTAAATATTGTTCTATTGACTTTCAGGTTGCCATGAAATTCCGATGCATCACGAGGGGAAAGGGGAAATTACAAACCAGACACCTGAGGACAAACCTGCAGCAGCCCTAGGAACGCCGATTGCTCAGATCGTAGGTTGAGGACATACACAGGAGGACGCCAAAGGGAGCAGCGGAAGATGCCAGCACAGGCCCAAACAGGAAAACAGTAATCAGGTGAGTATGGGGGAGGGACTCTCGGATGACGAGCAGTCGTCACCGGGCAGCATGCAGCCTTAAAGGCAACACGCTTCATCCTTAAAGGTACCGTACAGCTGGAACGCTGCCAAGACGTTGCGGCATGCTCGACAGGGACTACTACAAGTGGAATCTTTCCCATCATCTCCTGGAGAAAGCAGAGTCCATCGCTCATCATTTTAACTACGAGTATGTAAATGTGCAAATGACCTTGAAGCTCGGTCTGTTTGTCCATGCCCCTGTGCGCCATTATTCTTCCCGCCTTTTTCAGCTTGATGGCTAGCTTACCAAAAACCCTCCTGAACATTCCTGATGCAGAGGAATATGAACACATCACCACCAAGCAAAGAAGCACTTACTTCATATAATTAAGAGAAAGTACCCTTGTTTGGTGGAGATTAAACTCATTGTAGTCTCACTGTCTACTCTATACAAGGATGCATACTAGCACATATTTTAGTAGGAAGACACTTAAGGAACAGTCACATTGTCAAAATTACACCAGCCATGGTCACTGGAAGCATTACCTCATAGTCCTTTACGCAGTGATAGAGTAGAATGTGCACTATAAATTTACCCAAAGAGGTACCACTTACTAATTAGCCAGTAGAAAGTATTTTTTGTGGAAAACTGTGGACTCTTCTTGGATAGATAAGCAGGTGATGATCCATTCTAGCACCGATGCTCATTTCACAGAAAGTAAATCTCAACGGAAGGCACTTACAAATTTAAACATAGCAGGTGCCCCAGTTGTAAAGGATAAATTCTCACAACTTCCTGAACTTATTCAAGGGAAAAAAGCGTGTTTTATCTGCAATTCCATGTTAAAGAAAAGCCTGCAGCTAACCCCTGGCCACACAGCTAAAGACCATGTGTGGCGTGAGGTTAGAGGCCCATGGGGGGTTGGCCGCGGGACAGGCACTGTAGCCAACCCCTGTAGGGCACAGCCAAAAACCGTGTGTGGCCCAGGTTAGGGTGACTGGGGGAATTGGCCGCCATGCACAGCCCATGGGTTGGAATAACATAAGGTAATTTAAAATTACTGAATGTTAACAAAACATTAGAAATTCACTAAAAAACAAAGGTTACTGGGACGTTAAAATTAGGAAATAGAATTTATCGAACCTTAGAAATTAACTAAAAAACAAAAGGTTAGAGGGAAGTTATAGTTAGGTTCAGATTTTGCATGCACAAAACCATAGAAGTTCAATAGTTGTAGTTATCATTATCTCAAGATACTATAACTTGTGCTCTAAGGCAACTATAACTCATGCCCTCGTAATACACTTCTACTTACGCCACATATTACATCAGTAATGACATCTTCTATGACATAATTGATTATATCACTGCAACATTTGCAATAAAATTATTGATGAGAGAACTGTATACTTATACTTTGGTCAGATCAGCTCTTGTCTTGAAAGTTTCAGGGTGATCCGTGAAGCAGGGGCCGAGAAAAAGGGGTAGGTGTGTCCCCAAACACATTTTCCCATTCATTGATCCATAAGGATTTAGACACACCTACAACCCAAACAGCTGAACGGAATTACACCAAATTTGGCTGAAAGTTAGATGGTGTGCGGCAGATTATTTTGTAATGTGTTTTAAATCTGTTCAGTAGTTTTGGAGTAATTTACGTCCATAAAATATCGCTTTATAGGGACACGGATCCTTCGCGGATCGATCCGCTGGTCCACGCATTACAGGAAAAATCTGATTGGCTGGCCACAACCTGACAGGAATGTTGAGGCTGCCATTTTATATTACAGGGAAACGGCCCGGGGCGGAAATCTGGAGGGCAATGGAGATGATGGGGTCAGGGTAGAGCTTCCCTGACCCCATGTCGGTGATATAGTTGTGATGAAACACTAAAAATGGGCTTGAAATGCCTTAAAATGTAAAACATATTTTTTGACTTTTTTTAGATCTGCTGATCCATCCCTGGGGCTCAGCATGGCCCCCGGTGTAAATCTGGGGGTCAAAAAAAAAATATATATATTCATACATGCACTCAAACACCCGGACAAACACCCTCCCACCCACGCTCGCACCCAGAGATACGCTGTCACACCCACTCTCATAGCCACACAGACATTATCATGCTCATTCTCACACTGAGAGAGACACTCTCACATCCACTCTCACATCCAGCAGACATTGTCACACTCACTCTGACATCCAGGCAGACACTTTCACACCCACTCTCATACCCAGAGAGATGCTGTCACCTAGACTTGCACCCAGAGACACTTTCTCACACTCAGTCTCACACCCAGACAGACACTCTCACAGCCAGTGTCACACCCAGTTAGACACTATAACACCCAAATTTTTACACAGAGACGGATACTCTCATAGGCATTCTGACACTCAGAGACTCTCACATACTGACTCAAACAACCAGACAAACACCCTCACACTAACTTTCACACCCAGAGAGATGCTCTCATACTCATTCTGACACCCAGAGAGACACTCACTCTTACATAAGGAAACTCTGAAACCCACATTCACACCCAGAAACACTCTGACTTTGAGTCTCATACCCAGAAAGACACTCTCATACCCACTTTCAGACACCGAGACACACTCACATCCAGGCAGACACTCACACACTGACTCTCACAACTAGACACACTCTCACACCAAGACAGACACTCTCACACCCACTTACACACCCAGAGAGACAGTGACGTACCCACTCTCACACCCAAATATGCTCTCCCACCCACTCTCACACTCAGGGAGAAAGTCACACACCCACTGTCACACCCGGAGAGATGGTCACACACCCACTCTCACACCCAGATACACACACTCAAACCAACTGTATTAAAAAAGGGTCTTGGGGCTAATCTGTGAGCACTGATGGATATGAAGGGGTCAAGGAATGAGTTGTCTGGCAACATGGATTAGCCCCTTCTGTGCCCAGGACGTAATGGTTACTTCCTGAGGCACAGAGCCCAGAAAGAGCGCTAGTGCTCCCTCTGTGGGGTTCCCCCCCACCCCTGCAAGGCAGGGATGGAAGGGGAAGCCCTTCCCCTTCCACCCCGACCCCCACCACCCCCCCTGTGATGTCAGTGCGCTGATTGTCACAGGACCTCCTCCCATCGCGCTG
Organism: Pleurodeles waltl; assembly: GCF_031143425.1. Lineage (NCBI taxonomy): Eukaryota > Metazoa > Chordata > Amphibia > Caudata > Salamandridae > Pleurodeles > Pleurodeles waltl. Next base: position 77,299,740 of record NC_090443.1, on the reverse strand, counting down.
GAAGCTCAGCTTCCAGCGTGATCGGAAGAGAAATGCAAAGCATTTCTCTTCCGATCACGTGGAGGAGGCCGAGAGAGGCTTCAAAGGGAAGGAAAGTTATTTCCTTCTCTTTGAAGTCTCTCTCTGCGTTTCAAAAGCCGGATTGCTACGCCCACTAGACACCAGGGATTTATTTAAAAAAATGAAACTGGCATGAGGGAGCGACCCTCGCGACCCCTTAGGCAAGGGTCGCTCCCAGGGGGGGGGGCATTTTTTTTGTAGGCCTTTTCTGCCCCCCCTGGGGGGGCAGAAACCTCTAGGCACCAGGGATAAAAATAAAAAAAATTGTTTTGTTTTTGTTTTCTTTTTTCTTTTAGAGGTGGGGAGCGACCCCTTAGGCAAGGTTTGCTCCCATAGGGGGCAAATTATATTTAGGCCATTTCTGCCCCCTTTGGGGGCAGATTGGCCTAATTGTATGAGGCCAATCTGCCCCCAAGGGGGACAGAAACCACTAGACACCAGGGAGTTTTTTTTTTGTTCGGGAATTTCACATAAGGGGAGCGACCCCTTAGGCACGGGTCGTTCCCCTGGGGGACAAATTTATTTTAGGCCATTTCTGCCCCCCAGGGGGGCAGATCAGCCTACTTTAATTAGGCCGATCTGCCCCCAAGGGGGGCAGAAACCACTAGGCACCGGGGATTTTTGTTGTTGTTGTTTTACAGATGGAGGGGAAAATTGTATTTAGGCCATTTCTGCCCGCTTTGGGCAGAAACAACTAGGAGCCAGGGCTAATTTTTTTTTTTTTTTTTAAAAAATTTTTTTAGAGATGGGGAGCGACCCATTAGGCAAGGGTCGCTCCCCTGGGGGCAAATTGTGTTTAGACCATTTCTGCCCACCTTGGGGGCAAATCTGCCGATTTTAGGTAAATCTGCTCCCAAGGGGGGCAGAAACAACTAGGCACCGGGGATCTTTTTTTGCGCCAATTTTACACAGGGGCGACCCCGTAGGCAAGGGTCCCTCCCCGGAGGGGGTTGGGGGGCAAATTTATTTTAGGCCCTTTCTGCCCCCCCTGGGGCCGGCTGAGCTAGAGGCCAAAATCCACAGGTAGGCACTTTGCAAAAAACACCTCTGTTTTCTGTGAAAAAATGTGATGTGTCCACGTTGTGTTTTGGGCCATTTTATTTCGTGGGCGCTAGGCCTACCCACACAAGTGAGGTACCATTGTTATCGGGAGACTTGGGGGAACGCTGGGTGGAAGGACATTTATGGCTCCTTTCAGATTCCAGAACTTTCTGTCACCGAAATGAGAGGAAAAAGTGTTTTTTTGGCCAAGTTTTGAGGTTTGCAAAGGATTCTGGGTAACAGAACCTGGTCAGAGCCCCACAAGTCACCCCATCTTGGATTCCCCTGGGTGTCCAGTTTTCAAAAAATGCACTGGTTTGCTAGGTTTCCCCAGGTGCCGACTGAGCTAGAGGTCAAAATCCACAGGTAGGCACTGTTTTCTGTGAAAAAATGTGATGTGTCCACGTTGTGTTTTGGGGCATTTCCTTTCATGGGCGCTAGGCCTACCCACACAAGTGAGGTACCATTTTATCGGGAGACTTGGGGGAACGCTGGGTGGAAGGAAATTTGTGGCTCCTCTCAGATTCCAGAACTATCTGTCACCTAAATGTGAGGAAAGTGTGTTTTTTTTGCCAAATTTTGAGGTTTTCAAAGGATTATGGGTAACAGAACCTTGTCAGAGCCCCACAAGTCACCCCATCCTGGATTCCCCTAGGTCTCTAGTTTTCAAAAATGCACAGGTATGGTAGGTTTCCCTAGTTAACGGCTGAGCTAGGGGCCAAAATCTACAGGTATGCACTTTGCAAAAAACACCTCTGTTTTCTGTAAAAAAAATGGGATGTGTCCACGTTGTGTTTTGGGCCATTTCCTTTCGTGGACGCTAGGCCTACCCACACAAGTGAGGTACCATTTTTATCGGGAGACCTGGGGGAACGCTGGGTGGAAGGACATTTTTGGCTCCTCTCAGATACCAGAACTTTCTGTCACCGAAATGTGAGGAAAATGATTTTTTTTCGCCAAATTTTGAGGTTTGCAAAGGATTCTGGGTAACAGAACCTGGTCAGAGCCCCACAAGTCACCCCATCTTGGATTCCCGTAGGTCTCTAGTTTTAAAAAATGCACAGGTTTGGTAGGTTTCCCTACGTGCCGGCTGAGCTAGAGGCCAAAATCTACAGGTAGGCACTTTGCAACAAACACCTCTGTTTACTGTCAAAAAATGGGATGTGGCCACGTTGTGTTTTGGGACATTTCCTGTCGCAGGCGCCAGGCCTACCCACACAAGTGAGGTATCATTTTTATCGGTAGTCTTGGGGGAACGCTGGGTGGAAGGAAATTTGTGGCTCCTCTCAGATTCCAGAACTTTCTGTCACCAAAATGTGAGGGAAATGTGTTTTTTTAGCCAAATTCTGAGGTTTGCAAAGGGTTCTGGGTAACAGAACCTGGTCAGAGCCCCACAAATCACCCCATCTTGGATTCCCCTAGGTCTCTAGTTTTCAAAAATGCACAGGTATGGTAGGTTTCCCTAGTTAACGGCTGAGCTAGGGGCCAAAATCTACAGGTATGCACTTTGCAAAAAACACCTCTGTTTTCTGTAAAAAAAATGGGATGTGTCCACGTTGTGTTTTGGGCCATTTCCTTTCGTGGACGCTAGGCCTACCCACACAAGTGAGGTACCATTTTTATCGGGAGACCTGGGGGAACGCTGGGTGGAAGGACATTTTTGGCTCCTCTCAGATACCAGAACTTTCTGTCACCGAAATGTGAGGAAAATGATTTTTTTTCACCAAATTTTGAGGTTTGCAAAGGATTCTGGGTAACAGAACCTGGTCAGAGCCCCACAAGTCACCCCATCTTGGATTCCCGTAGGTCTCTAGTTTTAAAAAATGCACAGGTTTGGTAGGTTTCCCTACGTGCCGGCTGAGCTAGAGGCCAAAATCTACAGGTAGGCACTTTGCAACAAACACCTCTGTTTACTGTCAAAAAATGGGATGTGGCCACGTTGTGTTTTGGGACATTTCCTGTCGCAGGCGCCAGGCCTACCCACACAAATGAGGTATCATTTTTATCGGGAGTCTTGGGGGAACGCTGGGTGGAAGGAAATTTGTGGCTCCTCTCAGATTCCAGAACTTTCTGTCACCAAAATGTGAGAGAAATGTGTTTTTTTAGCCAAATTCTGAGGTTTGCAAAGGGTTCTGGGTAACAGAACCTGGTCAGAGCCCCACAAATCACCCCATCTTGGATTCCCCTAGGTCTCTAGTTTTCAAAAATGCACAGTTTTGGTAGGTTTCCCTAGGTGCCGGCTGAGCTAGAGGCCAAAATCTACAGGTAGGCACTTTGCAAAAAACACCTCTGTTTTCTGTCAAAAAATTGGATGTGTCCACATTGTGTTTTGGGGCATTTCCTGTCGCGGGCGCTAGGTCTACCGACACAAGTGAGGTACCATTTTTATCGGGAGACTTGGGAGAACATAGAATAGCAAAACAAGTGTTATTGCCCCTTGTCTTTCTCTACATTTTTTTTCCTCCCAATTATAAGAGATTGTGTAAAAAAAGACGTCTATTTGAGAAATGCCCTGTAATTCACATGCTAGTATGGGCACCCCGGAATTCAGAGATGTGCAAATAACCACTGGTCCTCAACACCTTATCTTGTGCCTATTTTGGAAATACAAAGGTTTTCTTGATAGCTATTTTTTACTCTTTATACTGCTAATTAATTGCTGTATACCCGGTATAGAATGAAAACCCACTGCAGGGTGCAGGTCATTTATTGGCTCTGGGTACCTAAAGTTCTAGATGAACCTACAAGCCCTATATATCCCCACAACCAGAAGAGTCCAGCAGATGTAACGGTATATTGCTTTAAAAAATCTGACATTGCAGGAAAAAGTTACAGAGTAAAACGTAGAGAAAAATTTCAGTTTTTTTCAGCTCAATTTCAATTTTTTTGTTTTCAGTTGTTATTTTCTGTAGGAAACCCTTGTAGGATCTACACAAATTACCCCTTGCTGAATTCAGAATGTTGCCTACTTTTCAGAAATGGTTCGGTTTCTGGGATCCAGCATTGGATTCATGCCCTTTTCTGTCACTGACTGGAAGGAGGCTGAAAGCACAAAAAATCGTAAAAATGGGGTATGTCCCAGTAAAATGCCAAAATTGTGTTGAAAAAACTGGGTTTTCTGATTCAAGTCCGCCTGTTCCTGAAAGCTGGGAAGCTGGTGATTTTAGCACCGCAAACCCTTTGTTGATGCCATTTTCAGGGAAAAAATCACAAGCCTTCTTCTGCAGCCCCTTTTTCCCATTTGTTTGAAAAAGACAACATTTTCACTGTATTTTGGCTAATTTCTTGGCCTCCTTCAGGGGAACCCACAACGTCTGGGTACCTCTAGAATCCCTAGGATGTTGGAAAAAAAGGACGCAAATTTGGCGTGGGTAGCTTATGTGAACAAAAAGTTATGAGGGCCTAAGCGCAAACTGCCCCAAATAGCCAAAAAAAGGGTCGGCACAGGAGGGGGAAAAGGCCTGGCAGCAAAGGGGTTAAAGAAATATGGCATATTGAGAAACAATGTGTAGAGAATGTCCAAAATTGTTTTTATTGCTTAGGTCTGTGGTTGGATCCACAGATCTGAATGGCATTTGACAAGTTAAGTATTTAAAAAGAAATAAATATGTGTATGGCTAAACGATTGGCTCAGAAAAGAATCTTTGTGTTTATGATGTGTAGTTGATTACTACAGATGAAAGAGGATGCAGTCTCACAAGTTATGAAGGAACACCCAGTTGCCTTTGTCTGTTGGGTGAACTCGATAATTTCTCTATATAACATCCATATCAAATCATACATTGTTGTGGTATACTTAATGCAGAAACAGTTTTATTAACATGTTTCCTTGATTTGCCTGTTTGTGGACAGGATTCAGTTAACCAGTTCCACTTCTGCCTTTGGCAAATATTAGAAAAAGCAAAGGCAGTGTGTGGGAAAAGTGTCCTTAATTTTCTAAAGGTATCCTTCATTAGGATTTCCAAACCAACCCCTGTAATTGTGTCTAGGCCATTGCCACAACAGTGCACAATCATAAGGTATGGATGATGGCAATCCTTAATAGATTCAACCAAAGAGAGCAATTGATGCCACTTTAACAGTCTCTGACCAACCCATGTAATATTCACATTAGATAAACTTAGGTCCCTGTCAATACCACTTTTTTTCACTCTCTCTGGCCAAAAATACAAAGCTGAGTCCCACAATCCACATTCTGAGCATTTTGGAGGGAATCTGGAGTAGCACACAGGAGAAGCCTGCATCTTTGAGTTGGTGATAATTGCATTTCCTAAATGCCCAGTTCACATTTACGAAATGCTTGATAAATGTGCATAGGAAAGCGCAAATAGGAATTCCCTCCCTTTGGGATTTCCTATTTAGGGAATTGCAAAAAATTGTGATTCCCTTTTCAGAGTTGCAATTTTAGGGAATTGCTAAAAATTGCGATTCTGTAAAATTGGACTGCAATGCCTTTCATGCATCGTGAAAGGCTATTTTGCATTGGTAAACTGTGGAATCTTGCAACTCGCACCGTTTGCGAATGCAAAATGTTTTTATACATCTGGCCCCAAATGTATTGTTTATTTGTTTTCCAGAGATCTACTTCACAGCTAAATAAGAAGATTCAGAATCCCTAACAAAATACAATGGGCCTGATTACAACTTTGGAGGAGGTGTTAATCCGTCCCTAAAGTGACGGTAAAGTGACGGATATACCACCAGCTGTATTACGAGTCCATTATATCCTATGGAACTCGTAATGCGGCTGGTGGTATATCCGTCACTTTTGGGACAGATTAACACCTCCTCCAAAGTTGTAATCAGGCCCAATGAATAAAAAACAGAAATAACAGTACTACCTGGTTAAAACTGACAGTAAAAAAACAAGATAAGATGGGAAAATGTCCAGAGATAGAAAACAGTCCCTGGTAAGAGTACTAAGGATTTTTTTTTTTAAATATGCCGTAAAATGCAAAATGAGAGAAAGATGACAATTAAAAATGGAAGATTGAAACCTACTGAGAAAGAGGAACAAATGCATGGTATGAGAATTAGCAAATCTAATCACAAAACAGAGACTTTCAGACAGAAACTATTTAAGGAATTAAGGGCCAGATGTAGGTAGGTTTCCGTTTGCGAGTCCCAGCGACTTGCAATTTGCAACTCGCAAAAGGAAATGCAGAAAGGTGTCTCAGACACCTTCTGCGACTCGCTATGGGGTCGCAAAGACCCACCTCATGAATATTTATGAGGTGGGTCGCAGTTTGCGACCCCATAGCGAGTCTAGGCACTCACCGGGATGGTGGCCTGCTGGGGACAGCAGACCACCATGTCCGTGACTGCTTTCTTAATAAAGCAGTTTTTTTTTTTTCTTTTTGCAGCCTGTTTTCCTTAAAGGAAAACGAGCTGCAAACAGAAAAAATACCGAAACCATTAGTTTCGTTTTTTTCAGAGTTGGCAGTGGTCCATAGGACCACTGCCTGCTCTGAAAAAATATTTTTTGGGGCATTCACAAAGGGGAAGGGGTCCCATGTGGACCCCTTCCCGTTTGCGAATGAGTTACCATCCACTTCAAGTGGATGGTAACTGCGAGTTGATTTGCGACCGCTTTCGCGGTCACAAATCAACTCTACATCGCGATGCAGTCGCAAATAGGAAGGGAACACCCCTTCCTATTTGCGAGTCGGAAACACATTTTGCGAGTCGGTACCGACTCGCAAAATGTGTTTCTGCATCGCGTGAGGCCTCTTGCGATTTTCGCCGTTTGCGAGGCGCAAAAGGCTACCTACATCTGGCCCTAAGAGTAAAAAAGTTTCAAAATAGAATAGTTATTTTGTGGAACAAGATGAAGAAGTATACGAGGAGAACTGCTGTTCTAAAGCAAAAGCATTGAATTGAGAAACTAATTTACAAAGTGTTAGACTTTTCATCCTTGACTTAATCTCCCTTAACGTTTTGCCTCTGTTACCCAGGTTGTTGATGTGTGCTAGACTCTGATTTTGCTGTTTTGTTACTCGGGGCACTTTACCCCTGCTAACGAGTGCTAAAGTGCAAGTGCTCCTTTACAAAATGTGTATGTAATTGGCTTATCCATGATTGTCATATTTGATTTATTAGTAAGTCCCTAGTACAGTGCACTAGAGGTGCCCAGGGCCTGTAAATCAAATGCTACTAGTGGGCCTGCAGCACTGGTTGTGCAACCCACCTAAGTAGCTCAGTAATCATGTCTCAAACCTGCCACTGCAGTGTCTGTGTGTGCAGTTTTAACTGTAAATTCGACTTGGCAAGTGTACCCACTTGCCAGGCCTAAACCTTCCCTTTTCTCACATGTCAGACACCCCTAAGGTAGGACGTAGGTAGCCCCAAGGGCAGGGTGCAGTGTATGGTTAAGGTAGGACATATAGTAATGTGTTTTATATGTCCTGACAGTGAAATATTGCTAAATTCGTTTTTCACTGTTGCAAGGCCTGTCCCTCTCATAGGTTAACATGGGGGCTACCTTTAAATCTGATTAAAGTGTAGATTCCCTTTGGGAGAGGATGGACATATGAAGTTTGGGGTCTCTGAGCTCACAATTTAAACATACATATTTTAGTAAAGTTGATTTTAAGATTGTGTGTTTGAAAATGCCACTTTTAGATAGTGAGCATTTTCTTGTTTAAACCATTTCTGTGACTCTGCCTATTTGTTGATTCCCTGTCTGGGTCAGTTTGACAGTTGGGCTGGCTGCACCAAACACTAGACAGTGACACGAAGGGAGCTGGGGTGTAGACAGCATTTCTTGATGATCCATCTGTGCTAGGAGGGAGAGGAGGAGTGGTCACTCACACCTGAAAGGGCTGTGCCTGCCCTCACACAATGCAGTCTCCAACCCCCTGGTGTGTGCCTGGGGCCTGGCCTGGGCAAGGCAGGATTTCACATTCAAAAGAGACTTTACTTTGAAGTAGGCCTACTTAAAATGAGAAATTGGATATAAGAAGGGCACCCAAAACCACAGACTTTAGAAACTTCTGGAAACAAGAGGAACCTCTGCCTGGAGAAGAGCTGAAGAGCTGAGGAAGAAGAGCTGCCCTGCCGTGACTGTGCTTTGTGGAGCTATCCTGCAGTTGCTGCTTCTGCCAGAGTAAGAGGGCAAAGACTGGACTTTTTGTGCCTTCCATCTTGAGAAGAACTCTCCAAGGGCTTGATTTAGAGCTTGCCTTCTGTTGTTTGAAGTCTCAGGGACAGCAAAGACTTCTCTCTGCCAGCACCTGGAGTCTCTGGAGAGACTCCTACTCTGCCCTGTGGTGCCCATCCAGTTCCTGGGACCCTAAAAAGAAGAAGCTGGCAGCCTAAGAGGTAGAAATCCAAACACAGAAAACCGTGCGGGGAAAAGATCGACGCAACTCTGATCTGCGGCTGAAAAATCGCTGCGCTGCCGGCTTCGCGGCTGAAAATCGACCCTCGCCTGCAACGCTACCGAAGAATTAACACATAGAGCTGGAGAAACGACGTGCAGCATCGCTGATGGAGGCTGGGAGATCGCAACCCGCACTGCGTGGTTTTCAGATCATCGTGCGGCTGGATTTCTGACGCAAGTACCGCTGGGTGTGTAAAAACAACGCAAGGCCTGCCCGGACCCGAGAGTGCTGACCAGATTGACGCATCGCTCTCCTGCAGAGAGAAGAAACGGCGCGCCCCGACCCGACGAAAAGAGAAATGACGCAAGGTCTCGCTCGTGAGTGGAATCGACGCATCGCAAGCCTTTTTTGATGCACACTCGCCCGTGCAGGGTTATTTTTGACGCACCCAAGGTACATTTTCACACTAACAGTGTTAGTGTGTGTTTTAAACAACATAAAGACTCTTTTTGCTTGTTGGTCTTGTTTTGTGTAGATAAATATTTTCTATTTTTCTAAACCAGTGTTGTGTCACTTTGTAGTGTTTTCATTAAGTTACTGTGTGTGTTGGTACAAATACTTTACACCTAGCACTCTGAAGTTAAGCCTACTGCTCTGCCAAGCTACCAAGGGGTTAAGCAGGGGTTAGCTCAGGGTGATTCTCTTTTACCCTGACTAGAGTGAGGGTCCTTGCTTGAACAGGGGGTAACCTGACTGTCAACCAAAGACCCCATTTCTAACACAAAGCATTTGTTGTGACAAGGAAACTTTACATCTAAATATAGAAATAAATGAAGACTCTAGATAAAACAGTCATGTGCATGAGGAAACGAACACTAAGAAAGAGACTTAGGTTGTCTTTATGACCCTGGCGGTCTTCTGACCGCCAGAGTTATTGTGGCGGTATCACCACCAACAGACTGGCGGTGAAGACCGCCACATTACAAGTGTGGCGGGGTAGCCGCTGCCAACCCGCCACATCTCCACTCATACCGCCATGACGGTATGAACTGCTGGGCCGGAGATGTTCATCTCCAACCCAGCGGTCCACAGAAGACTGCCAGACGTATTAGGAGCTGGTCCACTGCCATGGTTTCCGCGGCTGTAGCACCGCCATGAAAACCATGGTGGTAGTGCTACCGGTGACAGGGAATTCGGTGACAGGGAACTCCTTCCCTGTCACCAGTTTATGGCTTCACCACCCCCCAGCAAGCACCTAACCACCCGTTACAGTCACAGCGCCCCCACCCCTACTCACATCGCGCCCCCCACATCCCCTACTCACATCGCACCCCCAGCTTTCACCCCCCCCACTCACATCATGCCCCCATCCCACTACTCACATTGCGCCCCCTCCACGCATACATGCACACAGAAACCCACACGCATACACCCATTCATCTACACTTCCAGATATGCATTCACTCACACTCATCCATACACGCATTTACTCACATACTCACACGCATCCATACACGCATACTCACACGCATACACACATTCATTTCAACATTTATACACGCATTTACTCACATGCATACAACCACGCATACACCACAACACTCACAGTCGCATTCACACATGCACACACATTCATACACACATGCAGACACCACACACACACACACTCACACACAACACCATCCACCCTCCCCTCTCCTGTCGAATGCCAGACTTACCTTGTCCGGCGAGGAGGTCATCTGGTAGGTAGCGGGAAGGGGCGCTGCCACCGCCAGCAGTGCCCCGCCAGCAGGACACCGCCAGCCCGTATTAATGGTCTTAATACGGCTGTCGGCGTCCTACTGGTGGGGCTTGCCGGTGGTAGCAACGCCAGAGCACCACTGCCCGCCAGCATGGCTACTGCTGGATATCCACCCACAGTGTGGCAGAAATCCGGCAGTACCCATTACATGGCGGGCAGAAGACTGGCGATCTTCTGGTGCCCATGGCTTTGGCGGTTTCACTCAGAGACCGCCAACGTCATAATGAGGGCCTTATTAACAAACCTAAGTTTTGCCATTTTTTTAAAGGTGAATGGATGCACACATCTAGTACAGAACTGTTTTTTAATGAAGAGAGTAATTTGCAAGAGGATAAATTGGTGCATGCAGTTGACACAACTGGTCGTTGCTATGAACTAAAAGACACCACCCCTGTAGAAAAGGAAGAGTTAGTTCCTATGAATGTAGAAGAAGTGATAGCTGAAGAAGTTTAAGGAAGGCATACACAAGCTCCTGTGTACAAGTGAAAGTGTAGCAGTATTTGTAATATCCGACAGGAATCAATTGATAAATTGGAAACTTTTCTTAATTGAATTTTCATGGAGAAGTCTGAAACAGAAAATGAAAATGCTTCAAAAATTAGATCCATGCAAAGTTAGGAAATACACTAACTTACAAGGCCATTCATTGGCATGTCTTTCAAAGGAAGTGTGTAAGAGCACTTTTCATGACTTTAGAAGGTTAGCTGTGCATCATTCAAAAATGCGAAATTTAGTGAGGAGACTTTATCATGTGAAAACTCCATCTTTATGTTTAGGCAATTTGAATAGAAATCTCTAACATGGTACTGGGTCAGAGGTTGAGAAAGTTTGTGAAGACATTCAGTTCTGGTTCTTTGGCCCTGCATAAGAGAATAGGGAGAATGAGGAGGTAGTGACTGGAGGTGTAGAGGAACTGGACACAGAGATTAGTATAAACAAATTTACAAAAGAGATAGAGAAGTTCAATGCAATATCTTCTGACAAACCTGAATATGTTTGTATTTCGCCGCACTCACTTTAACCCCTTGAGTGCGGGAGACCCATTTGATAACTCCTCTTCCAGTAATTATGAGAGAGGTGATGAGGACAGTCCTGCTGTCCCTTCGCAATCACAGTCTGTGCAACGGGACAATAGCGGGTTAGTGCTCTGTTGGGAGCTACCCAATTTAGTTCAGCCCCAAATTCCACCACTCAAATCGTATTGTGGAGGCATCAAAACTATCCATCACAAAACAAACTGGTTTTGTAAGACAGGCACCCTTGTTTTTGGTCCTGGAGTCAGCTGCCATATAGGGAAACATACTAAACTCAGACATTTCTGGAAACTAGACATCCGGGGGAGTACACAGAGTTGTGACTTGTGTGGATTCCCCAAAGTTTTCTTACCCAGAACACCCTGCAAATCTGAAATGTTGAATAAAAACTCTATTTGTTCTTGCATTTCTGTCACACAAACTACAGGAATATGCTGGGACCCACAAGATTCCTACCACCCACTGTTTCCCCACCTGTCCTGATAAAAACACTACCCCACTTGAGTGCCTGTACCTAGTGCCTGCATCAGGAATAGATCACCCCAGGGTCAACAGTTGTACTCATTTAAGGACCAACATTGACATTGTGTGATCTATTCCTGTCGCGGGAACTAGACCTACCCACATAAGTGGGGTACCATTTTTATCGGGAGACTTGGGGGAATGCTGGGTAATTTGTGGCTCCTCTCAGATTCCGGAACTTTCTATCACTGAAATGTGAGGAAAAAGTGTTCTTTTGCCAAACATTGAGGTTTGCAAAGGATTCTGAGTAACCGACCCTGGTGAGAGCCCCACAAGTCACCTCATCTTGGATTCCCCTGGGTGTCTAGTTTTAAAAAATGGAAAGGATTGATAGGTTTCCCTAGGCGCTGGCTGAGCTAGAGGCCAAAATCCACAGCTAGGCACTTTGCAAAAAACAGGTCTGTTTTCTTTGGGAAAATGTGATGGGTCCACGTTGTGTTTTGTGGCATTTCCTGTTGGGGGCGCTAGGCCTACCCGTAACAAGTGAGGTGCCATTTTTATCGGGAGACTTGGGGGAACACTGAGTTGAAGGAAATTTGTGGCTCCTCTCAGATTCCAGAACTTTCTGTCACCGAAATCTGAGGAAAAAGTGTTTTTTTTGCCAAACATTGAGGTTTGCAAAGGATTCTGGGTAACAGAACCTGGTGAAAGCCCCAAAAGTCACCCCATCTTGGATTCCCCTATGTGTCTAGTTTTAAAAAATGCACAGGTTTGATAGGTTTCCCTAGGTTCCGGCTGAGCTAGAGGCCAAAATCCACAGCTAGGCACTTTGCAAAAAGCAGATCTGTTTTCTTTGGGAAAATGTGATGTATCCACGTTGTGTTTTGGGGCATTTCCTGTTGCGGGTGCTAGACCTACCCACACAAGTGAGGTAACATTTTTATCTTGAGACTTGGGGGAATGCTAGGTGGAAGGAAATTTGTGGTTCCTCTCAGATTCCAGAACTTTCTGTCACCGAAATGTGAGGAAAAGTGTTTTTTTGGCCAAATTGTGAGGTTTGCAGAGGATTCTGGGTAACAGAACCTGATGAGAGCCCCACAAGTCACCCTATCTTGGATTTCCCTAGGTGTCTACTTTTCAAAAATGGGCAGGTTTAGTAGGTTTCCCTAGGTGCCAGCTGAGCTAGAGGCCAGAATCCACAGCTAGGCACTTTGCAAAAAACAGGTCTGTTTTCTTTGGCACAATGTGATGTGTCCATGTTGTGTAGTGGGGCATTTCCTGTCACAGGCGCTAGACCTACCCACACAAGTGAGGTATCATTTTTATCGGGAGACTTGGGGGAATGCTAGGTGGAAGGATGTTTGTGGCTTCTCTCAGATTCCAGAACTTTCTGTCACCGAAATGTGAGGAAAAAGTGTTTTTTTGCCAAATATTGAGGTTTGCAAATGATTCTGGGTAACGGAACCTGGTGAGAGCCCCACAAGTCACCCCATCTTAGATTCCCCTGGGTGTCTAGTTTAAAAAAATGCACAGGTTTGATAGCTTTCCCTAGGTGCTGGCTGAGCTAGAAGCCAAAATCCACAGCTAGGCACTTTGCAAAAAACAGGTCTGTTTTCTTTGGGAAAATGTGATGGGTCCATGTTGTGTTTTGGGGCATTTCCTGTCGCAGGCGCTAGGCCTACCCACACAGGTGAGGTAACATTTTTATCAGGAGACTTGGGGGAACACTGGGTGGAAGGAAATGTGTGGCTCCTCTCAGGTTCCAGAACTTTCTGTCACCGAAATGTGAGGAAAAAGTGTTTTTTTTGCCAAACATTGAGGATTGCAAAGGATTCTGGGTAACAGAACATGGTGAAAGCCCCAAAAGTCACCCCATCTTGGATTCCCCTACGTGTCTAGTTTTAAAAAATGCACAGGTTTGATAGGTTTCCCTAGGTGCCGGCTGAGCTAGAGGCCAAAATCCACAGCTAGGCACTTTGCAAAAAACAGGTCTGTTTTCTTTGGGAAAATGTGATGGGTCCACGTTGTGTTTTGTGGCATTTCCTGTCGGGGGCGCTAGGCCTACCCGCACAAGTGAGGTGCCATTTTTATCGGGAGACTTGGGGGAACACTGAGTTGAAGGAAATTTGTGGCTCCTCTCAGATTCCAGAACTTTCTGTCACCGAAAACTGAGGAAAAAGTGTTTTTTTTGCCAAATATTGAGGTTTGCAAAGGATTCTGGGTAACAGAACCTGGTGAAAGCCCCAAAAGTCACCCCATCTTGTATTCCCCTATGTGTCTAGTTTTAAAAAAATGCACAGGTTTGATAGGTTTCCCTAGGTTCCGGCTGAGCTAGAAGCCAAAATCCACAGCTCGGCACTTTGCAAAAAGCAGGTCTGTTTTCTTTGGGAAAATGTGATGTATCCACGTTGTGTTTTGGGGCATTTCCTGTCGCAGGTGCTAGACCTACCCACACAAGTGAGGTACCATTTTTATCTTGAGACTTGGGGGAATGCTAGGTGGAAGGAAATTTGTGGTTCCTCTCAGATTCCAGAACTTTCTGTCACCGAAATGTGAGGAAAAGGTTTTTTTTGGCCAAATTGTGAGGTTTGCAAAAGATTCTGGGTAACAGAACCTGATGAGAGCCCCACAAGTCACCCCATCTTGGATTTCCCTAGGTGTCTACTTTTCAAAAATGGGCAGGTTTAGTAGGTTTCCCTAGGTGCCAGCTGAGCTAGAGGCCAACATCCACAGCTAGGCACTTTGCAAAAAACAGGTCTGTTTTCTTTGGCACAATGTGATGTGTCCATGTTGTGTATTGGGACATTTCCTGTCACAGGCGCTAGGCCTACCCACACAAGTGAGGTACCATTTTTATCGGGAGACTTGGGGGAATGCTAGGTGGAAGGAAGTTTGTGGCTTCTCTCAGATTCCAGAACTTTCTGTCACCGAAATGTGAGGAAAAAGTGATTTTTTGCCAAAAATTGAGGTTTGCAAATGATTCTGAGTAACGGAACCTGGTGAGAGCCCCACAAGTCACCCCATCTTAGATTCCCCTGGGTGTCTAATTTAAAAAAATGCACAGGTTTGATAGCTTTCCCTAGGTGCTGGCTGAGCTAGAAGCCAAAATTCACAGCTAGGCACTTTGCAAAAAACAGGTCTGTTTTCTTTGGGAAAATGTGATGGGTCCATGTTGTGTTTTGGGGCATTTCCTGTTGCAGGCGCTAGGCCTACCCACACAGGTGAGGTAACATTTTTATCAGGAGACTTGGGGGAACACTGGGTGGAAGGAAATGTGTGGCTCCTCTCAGGTTCCAGAACTTTCTGTCACCGAAATGTGAGGAAAAAGTGTTGTGACTTGTGTGGATTCCCCAAAGTTTTCTTACCCAGAACACCCTGCAAATCTGAAATGTTGAATAAAAACTCTATTTGTTCTTGCATTTCTGTCACAAAAACTACAGGAATATGCTGGGACCCACAAGATTCCTACCACCCACTGTTTCCCCACCTGTCCTGATAAAAACACTACCCCACTTGAGTGCCTGTACCTAGTGCCTGCATCAGGAATAGATCACCCCAGGGTCAACAGTTGTACTCATTTAAGGACCAACATTGACCATTGTGTGATCTATTCCTGTCGCGGGAACTAGACCTACCCACATAAGTGGGGTACCATTTTTATCGGGAGACTTGGGGGAATGCTGGGTAATTTGTGGCTCCTCTCAGATTCCGGAACTTTCTATCACTGAAATGTGAGGAAAAAGTGTTCTTTTGCCAAACATTGAGGTTTGCAAAGGATTCTGGGTAACCGACCCTGATGAGAGCCCCACAAGTCACCTCATCTTGGATTCCCCTGGGTGTCTAGTTTTAAAAAATGGAAAGGATTGATAGGTTTCCCTAGGCGCTGGCTGAGCTAGAGGCCAAAATCCACAGCTAGGCACTTTGCAAAAAACAGGTCTGTTTTCTTTGGGAAAATGTGATGGGTCCACGTTGTGTTTTGTGGCATTTCCTGTTGGGGGCGCTAGGCCTACCCGTAACAAGTGAGGTGCCATTTTTATCGGGAGACTTGGGGGAACACTGAGTTGAAGGAAATTTGTGGCTCCTCTCAGATTCCAGAACTTTCTGTCACCGAAATCTGAGGAAAAAGTGTTTTTTTTTGCCAAACATTGAGGTTTGCAAAGGATTCTGGGTAACAGAACCTGGTGAAAGCCCCAAAAGTCACCCCATCTTGGATTCCCCTATGTGTCTAGTTTAAAAAAATGCACAGGTTTGATAGGTTTCCCTAGGTTCCGGCTGAGCTAGAGGCCAAAATCCACAGCTAGGCACTTTGCAAAAAGCAGATCTGTTTTCTTTGGGAAAATGTGATGTATCCACGTTGTGTTTTGGGGCATTTCCTGTTGCGGGTGCTAGACCTACCCACACAAGTGAGGTAACATTTTTATCTTGAGACTTGGGGGAATGCTAGGTGGAAGGAAATTTGTGGTTCCTCTCAGATTCCAGAACTTTCTGTCACCGAAATGTGAGGAAAAGTGTTTTTTTGGCCAAATTGTGAGGTTTGCAGAGGATTCTGGGTAACAGAACCTGATGAGAGCCCCACAAATCTTGGATTTCCCTAGGTGTCTACTTTTCAAAAATGGGCAGGTTTAGTAGGTTTCCCTAGGTGCCAGCTGAGCTAGAGGCCAGAATCCACAGCTAGGCACTTTGCAAAAAACAGGTCTGTTTTCTTTGGCACAATGTGATGTGTCCATGTTGTGTAGTGGGGCATTTCCTGTCACAGGCGCTAGGCCTACCCACACAAGTGAGGTATCATTTTTATCGGGAGACTTGGGGGAATGCTAGGTGGAAGGAAGTTTGTGGCTTCTCTCAGATTCCAGAACTTTCTGTCACCGAAATGTGAGGAAAAAGTGTTTTTTTGCCAAATATTGAGGTTTGCAAATGATTCTGGGTAACGGAACCTGGTGAGAGCCCCACAAGTCACCCCATCTTAGATTCCCCTGGGTGTCTAGTTTAAAAAAATGCACAGGTTTGATAGCTTTCCCTAGGTGCTGGCTGAGCTAGAAGCCAAAATCCACAGCTAGGCACTTTGCAAAAAACAGGTCTGTTTTCTTTGGGAAAATGTGATGGGTCCATGTTGTGTTTTGGGGCATTTCCTGTCGCAGGCGCTAGGCCTACCCACACAGGTGAGGTAACATTTTTATCAGGACACTTGGGGGAACACTGGGTGGAAGGAAATGTGTGGCTCCTCTCAGGTTCCAGAACTTTCTGTCACCGAAATGTGAGGAAAAAGTGTTTTTTTTGCCAAACATTGAGGATTGCAAAGGATTCTGGGTAACAGAACATGGTGAAAGCCCCAAAAGTCACCCCATCTTGGATTCCCCTACGTGTCTAGTTTTAAAAAATGCACAGGTTTGATAGGTTTCCCTAGGTGCCGGCTGAGCTAGAGGCCAAAATCCACAGCTAGGCACTTTGCAAAAAACAGGTCTGTTTTCTTTGGGAAAATGTGATGGGTCCACGTTGTGTTTTGTGGCATTTCCTGTCGGGGGCGCTAGGCCTACCCGCACAAGTGAGGTGCCATTTTTATCGGGAGACTTGGGGGAACACTGAGTTGAAGGAAATTTGTGGCTCCTCTCAGATTCCAGAACTTTCTGTCACCGAAAACTGAGGAAAAAGTGTTTTTTTTGCCAAATATTGAGGTTTGCAAAGGATTCTGGGTAACAGAACCTGGTGAAAGCCCCAAAAGTCACCCCATCTTGTATTCCCCTATGTGTCTAGTTTTAAAAAAATGCACAGGTTTGATAGGTTTCCCTAGGTTCCGGCTGAGCTAGAAGCCAAAATCCACAGCTCGGCACTTTGCAAAAAGCAGGTCTGTTTTCTTTGGGAAAATGTGATGTATCCACGTTGTGTTTTGGGGCATTTCCTGTCGCAGGTGCTAGACCTACCCACACAAGTGAGGTACCATTTTTATCTTGAGACTTGGGGGAATGCTAGGTGGAAGGAAATTTGTGGTTCCTCTCAGATTCCAGAACTTTCTGTCACCGAAATGTGAGGAAAAGGTTTTTTTTGGCCAAATTGTGAGGTTTGCAAAAGATTCTGGGTAACAGAACCTGATGAGAGCCCCACAAGTCACCCCATCTTGGATTTCCCTAGGTGTCTACTTTTCAAAAATGGGCAGGTTTAGTAGGTTTCCCTAGGTGCCAGCTGAGCTAGAGGCCAACATCCACAGCTAGGCACTTTGCAAAAAACAGGTCTGTTTTCTTTGGCACAATGTGATGTGTCCATGTTGTGTATTGGGACATTTCCTGTCACAGGCGCTAGGCCTACCCACACAAGTGAGGTACCATTTTTATCGGGAGACTTGGGGGAATGCTAGGTGGAAGGAAGTTTGTGGCTTCTCTCAGATTCCAGAACTTTCTGTCACCGAAATGTGAGGAAAAAGTGATTTTTTGCCAAAAATTGAGGTTTGCAAATGATTCTGAGTAACGGAACCTGGTGAGAGCCCCACAAGTCACCCCATCTTAGATTCCCCTGGGTGTCTAGTTTAAAAAAATGCACAGGTTTGATAGCTTTCCCTAGGTGCTGGCTGAGCTAGAAGCCAAAATTCATAGCTAGGCACTTTGCAAAAAACAGGTCTGTTTTCTTTGGGAAAATGTGATGGGTCCATGTTGTGTTTTGGGGCATTTCCTGTCGCAGGCGCTAGGCCTACCCACACAGGTGAGGTAACATTTTTATCAGGAGACTTGGGGGAACACTGGGTGGAAGGAAATGTGTGGCTCCTCTCAGGTTCCAGAACTTTCTGTCACCGAAATGTGAGGAAAAAGTGTTGTGACTTGTGTGGATTCCCCAAAGTTTTCTTACCCAGAACACCCTGCAAATCTGAAATGTTGAATAAAAACTCTATTTGTTCTTGCATTTCTGTCACACAAACTACAGGAATATGCTGGGACCCACAAGATTCCTACCACCCACTGTTTCCCCACCTGTCCTGATAAAAACACTACCCCACTTGAGTGCCTGTACCTAGTGCCTGCATCAGGAATAGATCACCCCAGGGTCAACAGTTGTACTCATTTAAGGACCAACATTGACCATTGTGTGATCTATTCCTGTCGCGGGAACTAGACCTACCCACATAAGTGGGGTACCATTTTTATCGGGAGACTTGGGGGAATGCTGGGTAATTTGTGGCTCCTCTCAGATTCCGGAACTTTCTATCACTGAAATGTGAGGAAAAAGTGTTCTTTTGCCAAACATTGAGGTTTGCAAAGATTTCTGGGTAACCGACCCTGGTGAGAGCCCCACAAGTCACCTCATCTTGGATTCCCCTGGGTGTCTAGTTTTAAAAAATGGAAAGGATTGATAGGTTTCCCTAGGCGCTGGCTGAGCTAGAGGCCAAAATCCACAGCTAGGCACTTTGCAAAAAACAGGTCTGTTTTCTTTGGGAAAATGTGATGGGTCCACGTTGTGTTTTGTGGCATTTCCTGTTGGGGGCGCTAGGCCTACCCGTAACAAGTGAGGTGCCATTTTTATCGGGAGACTTGGGGGAACACTGAGTTGAAGGAAATTTGTGGCTCCTCTCAGATTCCAGAACTTTCTGTCACCGAAATCTGAGGAAAAAGTGTTTTTTTTGCCAAACATTGAGGTTTGCAAAGGATTCTGGGTAACAGAACCTGGTGAAAGCCCCAAAACTCACCCCATCTTGGATTCCCCTATGTGTCTAGTTTAAAAAAATGCACAGGTTTGATAGGTTTCCCTAGGTTCCGGCTGAGCTAGAGGCCAAAATCCACAGCTAGGCACTTTGCAAAAAGCAGATCTGTTTTCTTTGGGAAAATGTGATGTATCCACGTTGTGTTTTGGGGCATTTCCTGTTGCGTGTGCTAGACCTACCCACACAAGTGAGGTAACATTTTTATCTTGAGACTTGGGGGAATGCTAGGTGGAAGGAAATTTGTGGTTCCTCTCAGATTCCAGAACTTTCTGTCACCGAAATGTGAGGAAAAGTGTTTTTTTGGCCAAATAGTGAAGGTTTGCAGAGGATTCTGGGTAAAAGAACCTGATGAGAGCCCCACAAGTCACCCTATCTTGGATTTCCCTAGGTGTCTACTTTTCAATAATGGGCAGGTTTAGTAGGTTTCCCTAGGTGCCAGCTGAGCTAGAGGCCAGAATCCACAGCTAGGCACTTTGCAAAAAACAGGTCTGTTTTCTTTGGCACAATGTGATGTGTCCATGTTGTGTAGTGGGGCATTTCCTGTCACAGGCGCTAGGCCTACCCACACAAGTGAGGTATCATTTTTATCGGGAGACTTGGGGGAATGCTAGGTGGAAGGAAGTTTGCGGCTTCTCTCAGATTCTAGAACTTTCTGTCACCGAAATGTGAGGAAAAAGTGTTTTTTTGCCAAATATTGAGGTTTGCAAATGATTCTGGGTAACGGAACCTGGTGAGAGCCCCACAAGTCACCCCATCTTAGATTCCCCTGGGTGTCTAGTTTTAAAAAATGCACAGGTTTGATAGCTTTCCCTAGGTGCTGGCTGAGCTAGAAGCCAAAATCCACAGCTAGGCACTTTGCAAAAAACAGGTCTGTTTTCTTTGGGAAAATGTGATGGGTCCATGTTGTGTTTTGGGGCATTTCCTGTCGCAGGCGCTAGGCCTACCCACACAGGTGAGGTAACATTTTTATCAGGAGACTTGGGGGAACACTGGGTGGAAGGAAATGTGTGGCTCCTCTCAGGTTCCAGAACTTTCTGTCACCGAAATGTGAGGAAAAAGTGTTTTTTTTTGCCAAACATTGAGGATTGCAAAGGATTCTGGGTAACAGAACATGGTGAAAGCCCCAAAAGTCACCCCATCTTGGATTCCCCTACGTGTCTAGTTTTAAAAAATGCACAGGTTTGATAGGTTTCCCTAGGTGCCGGCTGAGCTAGAGGCCAAAATCCACAGCTAGGCACTTTGCAAAAAACAGGTCTGTTTTCTTTGGGAAAATGTGATGGGTCCACGTTGTGTTTTGTGGCATTTCCTGTCGGGGGCGCTAGGCCTACCCGCACAAGTGAGGTGCCATTTTTATCGGGAGACTTGGGGGAACACTGAGTTGAAGGAAATTTGTGGCTCCTCTCAGATTCCAGAACTTTCTGTCACCGAAAACTGAGGAAAAAGTGTTTTTTTTTGCCAAATATTGAGGTTTGCAAAGGATTCTGGGTAACAGAACCTGGTGAAAGCCCCAAAAGTCACCCCATCTTGTATTCCCCTATGTGTCTAGTTTTAAAAAAATGCACAGGTTTGATAGGTTTCCCTAGGTTCCGGCTGAGCTAGAAGCCAAAATCCACAGCTCGGCACTTTGCAAAAAGCAGGTCTGTTTTCTTTGGGAAAATGTGATGTATCCACGTTGTGTTTTGGGGCATTTCCTGTCGCGGGTGCTAGACCTACCCACACAAGTGAGGTACCATTTTTATCTTGAGACTTGGGGGAATGCTAGGTGGAAGGAAATTTGTGGTTCCTCTCAGATTCCAGAACTTTCTGTCACCGAAATGTGAGGAAAAGGTTTTTTTGGGCCAAATTGTGAGGTTTGCAAAAGATTCTGGGTAACAGAACCTGATGAGAGCCCCACAAGTCACCCCATCTTGGATTTCCCTAGGTGTCTACTTTTAAAAAATGGGCAGGTTTAGTAGGTTTCCCTAGGTGCCAGCTGAGCTAGAGGCCAACATCCACAGCTAGGCACTTTGCAAAAAACAGGTCTGTTTTCTTTGGCACAATGTGATGTGTCCATGTTGTGTATTGGGACATTTCCTGTCACAGGCGCTAGGCCTACCCACACAAGTGAGGTACCATTTTTATCGGGAGACTTGGGGGAATGCTAGGTGGAAGGAAGTTTGTGGCTTCTCTCAGATTCCAGAACTTTCTGTCACCGAAATGTGAGGAAAAAGTGTTTTTTTGCCAAAAATTGAGGTTTGCAAATGATTCTGAGTAACGGAACAAGGTGAGAGCCCCACAAGTCACCCAATCTTAGATTCCCCTGGGTGTCTAGTTTAAAAAAATGCACAGGTTTGATAGCTTTCCCTAGGTGCTGGCTGAGCTAGAAGCCAAAATTCACAGCTAGGCACTTTGCAAAAAACAGGTCTGTTTTCTTTGGGAAAATGTGATGGGTCCATGTTGTGTTTTGGGGCATTTCCTGTCGCAGGCGCTAGGCCTACCCACACAGGTGAGGTAACATTTTTATCAGGAGACTTGGGGGAACACTGGGTGGAAGGAAATGTGTGGCTCCTCTCAGGTTCCAGAACTTTCTGTCACCGAAATGTGAGGAAAAAGTGTTTTTTTTTGCCAAACATTGAGGATTGCAAAGGATTCTGGGTAACAGAACATGGTTAAAGCCCCAAAAGTCACCCCATCCTGGATTCCCTTAGGTGTCTAGTTTTAAAAAATGCACAGGTTTGATAGGTTTCCCTAGGTGCCGGCTGAGCTAGAGGCCAAAATCCACAGCTAGTCACTTTGCAAAAAGCAGGTCTGTTTTCTTTGGGAAAATGTGATGTGTCCACGTTGTGTTTTGAGACTTTGCCTGTTGCGGGCGCTAGGCCTACCCACACAAGTGAGGTGCCATTTGTATCGGGAGACATGGGGGAAAGCTGGGTGGAAGGAAATTTGTGGCTCCCCTCAGATTTCAGAACTTTCTTTAACCGAAATGTAAGGAAAAAGTGTTTTTAGGCCAGATTTTGAAGTCTGCAAAGGATTCTGGGTAACAGAACCTGGTGAAAGCCCCACAAGTCACCCCATCTTGGATTTCCCTAGGTGTCTACTTTTTCAAAAATGCACAGGTTTGGTAGGTTTCCCTAGGTGCAGGCTGAGCTAGAGGCCAAAATCCACAGCTAGGCACTTTGCAAAAAACAGGTCTGTTTTCTTTGGCACAATGTGATGTGTCCACGTTGTGTTTTGGGGCATTTCCTGTCACGGGCGCTAGGCCTACCTCACAAGTGAGGTAACATTTTTATTGGGAGACTTGGGGGAATGCAGGGTGCAAGGAAATGTGTGGCTCATCTCAGATTCCAGAACATTCTATCACCGAAATGTGAGGAAAAAGTGTTTTGTTACCAAATATTGAGGTTTGCAAAGGATTCTGGGTAACAGAACCTGGTGAAAGCCCCACAAGTCACCCCATCCTGGATTTGCCTAGGTGTCTAGTTTTAAAAAATGCATAGGGTTGATAGGTTTCCCTAGGTGCCGGCTGAGCTAGAGGCCAAAATCCACAGCTAGGCACTTTGCAAAAGGCAGGTCTGTTTTCTTTGGGAAAATGTGATGTGTCCACGTTGTGTTTTGGGGCATTTCTTGTCGCTGGTGCTAGACCTACCCACACAAATGAGGTACCATTTATATCGGCAGACTTGGGGGAATGCTAGGTGGAAGGAAATTTGTGGCTCCTCTCAGATTCCAGAACATTCTTTCACCGAAATGTGAGGAAAAAGTGTTTTTTTGCCAAATATTGAGGTTTGCAAATGATTCTGGGTAACAGAACCTGGTGAAAGCCCCACAAGTACCCCATCTTGGATTCCCCTAGGTGTCTACTTTTCAAAAATGCACAGGTTTGATAGGTTTCCCTAGGTGCCAGCTGAGCTAGAGGCCAAAATCTACAGCTAGGCACTTTGCAAAAAACACGTCAGATTTCAATATAAAAATGTGATGTGTCCATGTTGCATTTCCTGTCGTGAGCATTAGGCCTACCCATGTCAGTGAGTTACAATGTTTATCGGGAGACTTGGGGGAACACAGAATAGCAAAACAAGTGTTATTGCCCCTGGTCTTTCTCTATATTTTTTCCTTCCAAATGTAAGACAGTGTGTAAAAAAGACGTCTATTTGAGAAATGGCCTGTAATTCACATGCTAGTTGGGCACCCCAGATTTCAGAGATGTGCAAATAACCATTGCTTCGCAACACCTTATCTTATGCCCATTTGGAAATACAAAGGTTTTCTTGATACCTATTTTTCACTCTTTATATTTCAGCAAATAAATTGCTGTATACCCGGTATAGAATGAAAACCCATTGCAAGGTGCAGCTCATTTATTCGCTCTGGGTACCTAGTGATCTTGATGAACCTACAAGCCCTATATATCCCCACAACCAGAAGAGTCCAGTGAAAGCAAAACGGTATACTGCTTTCAAAAATCTGAGATTGCAGGAAAAAGTTACAGAGTAAAACGTGGAGAAAAATGGCTGTTATATTAGCTCAATTTCAATATTTTTTTATTTCAGCTGTTATTTTCTGTAAGTAAAGCTTGTAGGATCTAAACAAATGACCCCTTGCTGAATTCAGTATTTTGTCTACTTTTCAGAAATGTTTAGCTTTCCAGGATCCAGCATTGGTTTCACACCCATTCCTGTCACTAACTGGAAGGAGGCTGAAAGCACAACGAATAGTAAAAATGGGGTATGTCCCAGTAAGATGCCAATATTGTGTTGAAAAATGTGGTTTTCTGATTCAAGTCTGGTTGTTCCTGAAAGCTGGGAAGATGGTGATTTTAGCACTACAAATCCTTTGTTGATGCCATTACCAGGCAAAAAACCACAAGCCTCCTTCGGCAGCCCTTTCTTGCCATTTTATTTTAAAACTAAATTTTCGCTGCATTTTGGCTAATTTCTTGGTCTCTTCTAGGGTTACCCACAAACTTAGAATCCCTAGGGTGTTGGAAAAAAAGGACGCAAATTTGGCGTGGATAGCTTGTGTGGACAAAAAGTTATGAAGGCCTAAGCGCGAACTACCCCAAATAGCCAAAAAAGGGCTCAGCACGGGGGGGTTGGGGGGAGGAGGGGGTAGGCCCAGCAGCTAAGAGGTTAAAAAACAAACTCGTAATGTAGTTGTATTTTCTAAAACTGAACAAGATGATAAGTAACAGGAATTTGGTGCATATCTGTTTGTAGAAGAACACTTTGATTTAGCCACAATGCAAACAAAATGTAAGTATTGTTATGACAAATCAGAAGATAATAAAATGCAAGTTAGAGCAATTCATAATAGATTTGAATTGGTACCAATGCTACATGAACTTAATGAATTAAATGTGTATGAATTAATTTTAATACAAACTGTCCACCTGTTTCAATCGTTCAAATGAAGCAAAAAACAGGGAAACTGCCAGCAATAGAACTACAAAAATCAGTGTATATCAGTGGACAAGATGGAACTGGAAAAAACTTTCTAATACAAGTTTTGACCATCTATTTACAGAAGACTACAGATTCTATTTTATTGTGTGTAATAACAGCACCTACTGGATTAGCTGTGCACAACATCAAAGGAATTACCTTACATATGTGGCGTATACTGCCTGTTCAATACAATAATAAACTGGAATACCACAAGATATCTGGAGAAGCATGCCATGAAGTTTCCAGAGTTTTCAAGAAATTTTTACTTTTAATCATCAATGAGGTGGGCATGGTCTCAAACAAAATGCTCGCTTTTGTACATCTAGGAATGCAACAGATATTGAAACAACGTATGATGTCTTTTTTGTTGGAAAACATGTCCTTTTTTCAGTGATTTGTTATATCATACACCAGTGAAAGACAGTCTGTATTTAAGACACTCTTCTATGAAGAAATTTGTAATTCAATAGGAAGTGTTGGGAATGTCAAGATTTGGTTGAGTTTCCACTACAAAGAACTAATTAGAAACATGCATCAAGCATCTGATATTCATTATGGAAATATTCTGAAGGATATCAGAGTAGAAATGGTGTCAAAAGAAGAGAAATATTGCTTGGAAATCCAACTTACAAAGAACATATTTCCTGTAAAACATCTGCAGCACAGTTAATCTTTGAATTCATTCAACAAGGAAAATCCCATGTGTGCTTAATGGCTACTCTTAAAGAATCTACCCCATTCAATAAAGAATCACTATAACTGGAAAAAGAACAAATATTAGAATTAATATCAATTGATAAAACTGAACACCAAAGAGTGACAATACTGTTGAGTGAAAAACTGCAATCAAAACTCAACTCTTTGGAAAAGTCTGGTTCCAAAACTATAGGATTAGAAAATTGTTTATGTGTTTGTAAGAACTGTAGGATGATTTTGCAGTGTAATTTAAATACGGATTGGTTAATGGAGCACTGGGTAAAATAACTGATTTCATTTTGTATCCAAACAGAAATGAGGTTCAATATCTAGCAATTCAATTTGATGATCTTGAAGGTGTAAATAGATAGCACGGTCTGTTGCGCATTTCCTACTTGTGAAAAACTTGCATGTTTGCAGGCAGTTTCCAATATCTCTTGCATATGCTGTAACAATACATATGCTTCAAGGTTTAAGTGTAGATGCAGCATTTATTAATATTGGCAGCACTGTATTCAATGAAGGTATTCCATAAGAAGCTTTGTCTCGGGTTAGAACTTTATCTGGTTTGGATCTGATAGACTTTGATGATAGTGAAGTAAATGCTGATTCCACTTGTGTACTGGAGTACAACTATTTGAGAAGCCCTTATGCTCCACATCTAGGGCAGTACCCAGTTTACAAAGAGCCTAAAATGTTACCAAAATGAAAGATTTCAAAGGATCAGACTGGTGTTCCTGAGAAAAAGGAGAACAAAGAAAAGAAAGAAGTACTGGAGTAAAAGAATATTAAACGTGATGCTGAAATTATAGGTTACCAGTTAGCAACTATCTCTGGAGTCAACTGCTATGCTAATATAGTAGTTCTTAATGCAAAATTCTCTTTACCTGCTCTGGTACATGCAATTATACAGAAAAGGGATAAAATACTGTAAATGTGTGCACTGGATCTGTACACTTCACACAAAACACTCAAGAGGAGGCACACAAATTCATGATGGTCCCACTAGTTATTTTAGAAGAAGAGATGGTACCTATTGAGGAACTATTTGTACTAAGTTGTTCATGCCGCATGAGTGTGAAAATGGTTCCTTTTCTTTAAGAACAGAAATAGATTCAGAACGATTTACCTACTTAACTCTACCAGACTGTAAAACTGTCAGTTTGGAGAAATTGTTTAAAGATGCATCACAGAATGATACCTGGACAAAGTGTAACTCTGACCTTCTATCAACTTCGAACATCAGAATAAGTGCCAGCTATATCATCTTAATGCTAAAAAAAATGCAAAGCAGACAGGACTAATTTGGAAACTCAAATTACAAATGTTAAGTTAAAGCTGGACAACTCTCTATTTGTGGAAAAACATATACCTGTACAGCCATTATTTTCCACGAAGGAGTAAGTGTTACATTTGGACATTACACTATTTACATAAAAGATACAACCGGATGGACAGAGTGTAATGATAGCAAACTTACATTTAAGCAGAGATTACCCTATACATTACCAAATTCTTACCTTCTGTTCCTTGAACCAAAGTTCTAAGGAGGATTAGTACTGGAGAAACGAAATACCACATGTCGGGACGTTCAATAAAAAAATAAGACATCATATGGCCTAACTGGAGTGATGTCTTCCTAAGGAATTTTGAATCTGCAAATCTTCTTACTCTTGGAAGGAAACCACATACATACTACTAAACTGGAAATAGATAATAGAAAGTTTGAACTAGAACAAACATCTTCAGAAGATAAAAAACACTTGTGCTTCAAGAAGACCTGGAAAATAATAACAATAATAACACTACTGACATACCGTACTCTTGTTCAATGGATTACCGAACTTTATGATATAATTCGCCTATGAAAGGTGATGTCTTTATACACATTAACTACTACTATTATTCATACACATTAATTATATTATGAAGCTACAATATACTTTATATTATTTAACAAGCATAGCTAAAAGAGTTTGGTAAATATTTGTGGTGAGTGTCATACATAGCAATGTTAATTTGAAATAACATGCTATGACACTCAGGTAAGACTGTTGATCTATCCATGTGTCCATTTTTGTAAAGTGCTGTGCGACTGTTGTGTTGTGCCAGTCACTACCTTTGCATCACAATTGACTGTCACCTATGCATTCCCTCATTGCAGATGTTGGTGTGGTTACAGCAGTGTACAGATGTGATGACTACAGACTGCTGAGACATGTGTTGGATGGATTCAAACATTACAGGACATTTGCACAGCTTAATGCAGTTCAAAACTGTTCAATACATTGCACATTTATTTCTGACAAAGCATTATTACTCAAGTTGTGTTCAAGGGTGTTTATTTGAATAACAAAAATACAACGGAAATTACAATAGAGTGGGATGATGGTTGGGAAAAGTCCAGTGTAGTAGCCCAGCCTGTTTGTAGGACAGGTCGAGTATCCATGGGGCCATAGGAAGAGGAGCAATTGCAGTCCAAAGTGAACAAAGTGACTCAGTGGAACACAAGGGGGACCTTCTGGAGGGGCTCATTTCCTGGCGGTGGTCTTGGTCCTGGCAACTGTCTGTGGTGTCTGTCTGGGTCGCAGGGAACGTTTGCGGGGTGGTTCACTTTCTTCAGGGAGAGGAGTGCTGGTGGCCTGTGAGTCCTGTGGCAGGCCCTCCTGTCCATTAGCTGCAGCAGATGTGGATGGTTGGTCAGTACACTGGCTAGTGAAGTGGCCCACTGGTGTGCTGTGTACTCACGCATGATGTTCACTATGTCACTCAGCACCCCTGCAATGGAGGCCATGGTGGTATTCAATGCCTACAATTGTTTCATGACCTCATGGTGGTGTTCTCAATGCAGCCGCTGATTCTCCTGCATGATGTTGATCACCTGACCCATCCTGTCCTGGGATTGTTGGTATGCCCCCAGGACGTATGTGAGTCAGTTCCCTGGGCCTGGCCTCCCCCTGGCGCACAGCTGTCCTCTGACTGTCCCTGGCCCGCTGTGCTTGTGTCCCCTAAACAGTGTGCCCACTCCCACTTACACCAGGTCCTTCATCATCTTGCCTGTGTGGTGTCGCCTCAGGTCCCTGTACAGGTGGGCACACGACTGATTGATGTGTCCTGTGGACAGAGGTTTGTGGGCGTTGGCTGGCTGCTGTGGTGTTTGAGTCTGGGGGGGGGCTGTGGTGGACTGGCTGTGGGATGTGGTAGACTGACCAGTGGTTCTACATGGGCCAGGGAGTTCATTCAGATCAAGACCCCCAGAGTTGCTGTCATCACTAAGGGTATCGTCTGGTGGGGGACTGGGTTGCTATGACACCTCCTCGCCGGTGACATTGGCTGGAGCACCTGTGGGGATGTAAGTGATTTGTTAGGGTAATTGTCTATCACATATTCCGCCTTTCTACCTTTCCCAATGAAATTGGTGTTGTCCTTCCACCTTTGGTAGTGTATGGTGATGGATTGAGGGATTGACACACCCAGGCACACACTGATGCATACACTAACACACCCAGCTACACACAGATACATACACTGACACACCCAGGCATGCACTGATGCACACAGTGACCACCCAGGCACACATACATTAACACACTAAGGTACACACTGATACATACACTGACACATCCAGGCACAAACTGGTGGATTCAGTGACATACCCAGGAACACACTGATGCATACACTAACACAGCTAGCTACACACTGATACATACACTGACACACCCAGGGACACACTGATGCACACAGTAACACACCAAGGCACACACTGATGCATACACTGACACACCCAGGTACTCACTGATGCATTCAGTGACAAACCCAGGCACACACTGATGCATTCAGTCAGACA
The DNA here is from genome assembly GCF_031143425.1 of Pleurodeles waltl. Classification (NCBI taxonomy): domain Eukaryota; kingdom Metazoa; phylum Chordata; class Amphibia; order Caudata; family Salamandridae; genus Pleurodeles; species Pleurodeles waltl. The sequence continues at coordinate 77,270,370 of NC_090443.1, read as the reverse complement.
CCCAGGGTCACAATGATGCATCCACTAACACACCCAGGTGCACACTGATACATACACTGACACACACAGGCACACACTGATGCATACACTGACACACCCAGGCACACACTGATGCATACACTGACATAACCAGGCACACACTAATGCATAAACTGACACACCCCTGCACACACTGATACATAAACTGGCACACCCAGCGACACACTGATGAAGACAGTGACACACCCAGGCGCACACTGATGCACACCTTGGCACACACAGGAAGACACTGATGCACACAGTACCACATCCAGGTACACGCTGATGCATATACTGGCACATCAAGGGACACACTGATACATACACTGGCACACCCAGGTACACACTCAAGCATTCAGCGAGACACCCAGACACACACTGATGCATATAGTGACAAACCCTGGTACACACTGCTGCATACAATAACACACCAAGGCAGACACTGACACGTACAGTGACACACCCAGGCACACATTGATGCACATAGTACCACACCCAGGCACACAATAATGCATACACTGACACATCCAGGGACACACTGAAACATACACTGGCACACCCAGGCACATACTAATGCATTTCGTGAGACACCCAGGAACACACTGATGCATACAGTGACAAACCAAGGTATGCACTGATGCATACACTGACACACTCAGGCAGTCACTCATTCATTCAGTCACATACCCAGGCACACACTGATGCATACATTAAGACACCCAGGTACACACTGATAGTACACACTGATACATACAGGGCCACACCGAAGCATACACTGATGCATCCAGTGACATACCCAGGAACACACCGATGCATACACTAACACATCCAGGCACACACTAATGCATACACTGACACAGCCAGGCACACACTGATGCATTCAGTCACACAGCAAGGCACACACTGATGCATACACTAACACACCCAAGCATACACTGATTCATACACTGTCACACCTAGGTACACACCAATGCATATACTGACACACCTAGGCACACACGCATATACTACACTATACATGTACACACGTATTGTAATACAAAAACACAGACACAGCTCCAGTTTGAGAGAATTAAATGGTTCTAACAAGAACCTGTTGGTTTTTCAAATTGTTATAAATCTTTTTTTAAACTTTTTTTGGTGTTTCTTTAAAAAAAAAAATAACTGGCTCTAGAACAAAAGAGCATACCACCACACTAAGAAGCAAAATGCTTCATTTTGCAAAAAAAATGAAAAGTAGGTTTACCTACAAAAATAAAAACTAGCAATGGTGGTTGCCAATGGCACGGAAAAATTCAGCCACAGAGGAGACCTTGGCAGCAATCAAGACATAACATTTTGAACAGTAAGTAACTGTTCTTCCCAGGTCTGGTGATATGGATGGCATGTAGCTGAAGACTATCCCTCAGCACCTCTCGAAGTAGATGGACCTTCTCTCTCACGCAACATCCTATTACACGTTCTTTCATGGATGGTCTTCAGGTACTTCCACATGGAATTTGTACCATGGAAATACTTCTTAAAGGTCCCACATGAAAGTTGCTTGCCGCAAATGTTAAAAGTGACATATTTTGCTGTTACCTTCTTCTAACCAGGAGTGATGGGGGTAAAGGGTATCCACACTTCAATTTCCTTCTTTGTTGCAGTTATATTCTCCTCTTCCTCCAGGGTGGGATCCTCTGGATCTTGTGCAGCTGATGAACTGCAAACCATTGCTGTACAACAAAATGACACAGAAAAACACTCAAACAGCTCCTTAGGATAGCACTACTCTCTCCACCGTGTTGAAAGCAGAAATGAATACTGTAGGGTGTGGCTGGAACTGTTACAGGGTGTGGTCCACAAACAACCAGTGAAATGAGAATATATTTTTTTTCAACATTGGGCAGATCCTTGGTTCACAATAACACATAACATCACATATTAAAATATAAAACAAGTATAGATCAAGTGATATATACTTACAAATAGGTGCACCTTGACTTCAATATAAACAAACAGATTATTAATACTAATTAATACAGTTAGCAGCTATGTACGCTATATTATCATACATACTTAGTAGCTCATACAGTCACTGTCATAAGGAGTTAAGACCTGTTATTACCTACTTACTGATCAAAATAATCAGTCATTAAAGCATGCTTTAAGCCTACTAGTGGTGAGCATCAATGTGCAGTGTTTCTGTCATATGTACTTTTAATTAGTTAACCTCTTTAATAATAGTTATACTTCTATTTTAATACACAAAACTTACCCATAATGAATATTACACATAGATATACAGTACAATACCCAGTGATTAAAAGGTAAAAATTGATCTACTGAGTTTAAGTCAGTTGTACCTCCACTTCTAGACCAGTAGACCCAGGTATGTATGAACTGTCCTATCTAAACTGCAATCTATATAAACAAATAATAGACCACTCATAGATCACATAACACACAAACATACCAATTTATACATACATCCACACAACAGCTCTGTATAGTGTAGTATAATACCAAGTCGGTAAATTCACCTATTCCCCCACTCATGCACTCACTCACCAATACATGCACTCACACAGTATACAGTATATGTATTTAAACATCACATGTATGTAAACACCTTGTAACCACCCTAAAAAACTTAATACATTACTCAAAAACCAAAACCCTGAATGGATGTTACAGTTAGTTTATACAATTTAAAAAAAACGTACAAATTCACTGTAAAAACAAAGGTTACAGGGACGTTAGAGTTAGGAAATAAATTTGAAAAGCACCATAGAAATTCAGTGAAAAAAAACAAAGGTCACAGGGACATTACAGTTAGGAAATAGAATTAAATAAGAACATAGAAAGTCACTGAAAAAATCAAAAGTTACAGGGACGTTATAATTAGGCTCACATTTCACATGTACAAAACCAGTGAAAATCAACAGTTATAGTTACCCAGATAACTATAACTTGTGCCCCTGTAATGCACTGCTTATAACTTCACATAATACATCACTCATGACATGGTCAGTGATATCACTGATGACATCTCAAGTGACATCACTGGTGACATCATCCACAAAAAAGCTCAAACATCCACTCATACCCCTATACAAACAATTGTACATCCACACACACTCATTCATACACACATAACACTACTGACAAACACACACTCACTCACACAACACTAGCACAATGGCTCATTCACCATACATTACTAAGTCAGCTATTCATGCACCTACACAGCTACACTCACATAGCCACTCAGACACACACTGATACACCCACTGAACCACTCACAAAAACAGATTTTATACCCACACAGCCACTAATATACCCACTCACTCACCCATACAAACAGTCACACACCCACACACTCAGCTACCCAGTCACAGACACAGCCACTCACTCTCTGATACAAACACTTACACAGCAAATTAACTCATCTATACAACTACCACAGCCAGTTACTCACCCGTACAATCACTGACACACCCAGTCACTCACCCATATTCACTTAAACACCCAAAGGTTACTGGGACATTATAGATAGGCTCACATTTTAAACATACAAAACCATAGAAATTCACCTGTTATAGTTAGTTATCTCAAATAACTGTAACTCTTGCCCTAAGTAACTATACCTCAAGCCCCGCCATGCACAATTTTATGGCAGATATTACGTAAATATTATCAATGATGTTATCAAAGATGTCATGAGTGCCGTAATCTGTAGGGTAATTAGCAGTGTATGATGAGGGCATGCGATATAGTTACCTTAGGGCATGAGTTATAGTTACCTAAGCTAACTCTACCAGGTGAATTTCTACGGTTTTGTACATTTAAAATGTGAGCCTAACTAGAACGTCCCTTTGTTTTTTTAAGTAAATTTCCATGTTTTTTTCAATTCTATTTCCTAACTATAACTTCCCTACAACCTTTGTTTTTTTCAGTGAATTTCTCTGTTTTTATTTAATATAAAGTAATTTTCATTACTAGTGTCATACAAAGCTTTATTCGGTCTAAATCACCATCAAAGCAATAACTTACAACAGTAAAATCATAAACTTTACATAATAAATATGTAACAACAAGACTAAAGGATAAATAATAAAAATAAGATAAAATACTATAAAATGAGGAGTCTACAAGAAAAATTTCAATACTATACATTAATCCAGCCGTTGCTGCATAAGGTCTTTGCCCATGCGCGGTGGCGGACAACTCCCTGTAACCAGTCAATCTTGCGCCGCACACGGCCGAAGGCTATGTATTATAGAGTTGGCCGCAGGGCCTGACGTGTGGCCAGTTCCTGCGGCCAACCTGCCTAATCACCCAACCCCATGCTGTACAAGACGTTTGGCCATGAACAGCAGGAGTTGGCCGCAGGTCCATGTGGCCTCCCTCCCCTGGCTGACATTTGGCCCTTGGGACCCCATCCTTTGGGGCCCTGCCTTCTAAGTTTTGCATTTTTTGGGGGAGGTGGCCACACGGCCTCCCTCCCCCGGCCAGTTTTGGCCCAAGGCACCTATCCCCCAGGACCCAGCATAATGTATGTATTTTTGGGGGCACGGGGGCCGTGTGGCCAAAGGCAGGCCCACTACATTTCATTACAAATTCTGCCCCGGGGAGGTGGCAGTCCCCGAGGCTGTAGGGGGGCAGGACGGCCAACCGCATTCCATTCGAAATTCTGTCCTGGGGAGGTGGTGGCCCCCGGGGTTGAAAGGGGACCAGGCAGCCCCCATGCATTCAAAATTTCAATGCTACTAGGACCTGGCCCACCTGGGAGCTTCATTTAAACAAGCATGGAGCTTGTGTTCGGTGACAGAGACATTAAGATAGAAAGGGGGTCATTCCGACCCCGGCGGGCGCCGCCCGCCGGGCGGAAACCGCCCAAACACCGCCCCGCGGTCAAATGACCGCGGGGAGCATTCTAACTTTCCCGCTGGGCCGGCGGGCGATCTTCAAAAGATCGCCCGCCGGCCCAGCGGGAAAGCCCCAGCAAAGATGAAGCCGGCTCCGAATGGAGCCGGCAGGTTTGCTGGGGTGCGAGGGGTGCAGTTGCACCTGTTGCGATTTTCAGTGTCTGCTTTGCAGACACTGAAAATCTTGATGGGGCCCTGTTAGGGGGCCCCTGCAGTGCCCATGCCAGTGGCATGGGCACTGCAGGGGCCCCCAGGGGCCCCACGACACCCGTTCCCGCCAGCCTCTTCCTGGTGGTGTAAACCGCCAGGAACAGGCTGGCGGGAAGGGGGTCGGAATCCCCATGGCGGCGCTGCATGCAGCGCCGCCGTGGAGGATTCCCTGGGGCAGGGGAAAACCGGCGGGAAACCGACGGTTCCCCTTTTCTGACCGCGGCTTTACAGCTGCGGTCAGAATTGCCCCAGAAGCACCGCCAGCCTGTTGGCGGTGCTTCCTCCGTCCCCGGCCCTGGCGGTCCATGACCGCCAGGGTCGGAATGAGGCCCAAAATGTCTTATCTCAATTTCCAATCTAAGTCCAGTTAAGTGTTCTATACTATTGTCACCACAGAGGATAACCCAGTGCTTAATTTGAGCTTGTGGTTGCCGGTGAAGGGACACCGGCATTTATTCTGGGGATTAGTAGGGCATACCAGCATTCGTTTTTTTGGGGCCTGGCTTGGAACCTGCATGAGAAAGATAAAGGGCAGGGTGTGTCCACAAGTCGGTTAAAGAGGCATGAGATTTATTCCAGACTATGCAACCTTGGTATTCTGTGCTCCAGTGCCAGCCACAGGTTTTTGAGCAAATCTTTAGGCACCAGAATTTAGTCTTCAACAAATTAAACACTGGAATAACCAGAAAGTGGGCATTGTCACGTTTACTCAAAGAGAAAAGTAGGGGGAGTGACTGATTACATTTCAAACCTCTTTCACAAATACATGTTAGTTCAACACCTTTGAAATCTAAATCATTTAAACACCTACTTTCCTAGCATGCTGTCTGGCCAAAAAATAAAACTATGGCCAACAAACCAAACCCTAACCATCTTGCGCATACACTGACAGAAGAATTAGGAACACAGAGGCAGACAAACAAATATATAAAGAGTTAGATGATTGGCCATTAGGAAACTACATCATACCAACAAGTTAATTTTGAAAGGAGGACAATTATTGCCTTCAATAACATTTGGGCTAGTAATGTAGCACAATACTACCAAAAAACAAACATGAGGTAGGAAAATAAACTGGTATGCAGCAATGACATTAAACAAGTATTAGAAAGGCACTAGACACACATGCACATTTGTGATCACATGACAAGGAAAACAAATAGACAACTAGATAAACACTAAAATTAGGAAGTAACACTTTATGTGATTGGTTAATAATAAAGAGTGGTATATAAACACAGCCCAATACTACTAAATACCAACAACAACCCTAGAGGCTCTGCTGACTGTTGGAAGGCAATACAGCTCTGTTTCGTTTTCAAAGACATACATATCAACACTGGTAAATTCAGATTCGAAGGTCAAACAAGTTGTGACACAGGAGAAAGAAAGGTTTTTACTATTTAGCACTTCTTTAACTATTCAAACCATGGCACAAAGAAGAAAACACATAGGTCTGTTTCAGTGCTCTGACGATGCATTTAATGTTTATAAAAATGACATTGCACTGCCTGAATTCCAGACATACTTACAAATGTTCAATCAAGAAACAGAAGATGAAAACAGTATTAATGCATTAATTGTATGCAACACTCCATCTACTATTAATACTTCTACTACCAGGACTGCTGACCCACTTGAATAACCAATTATTGATACTAAATCTGTGGCTGCCATGGACGATCTTCAAAATGCAATGGACCAAGTCAAAAAGGATGAGCACAATTTAAATAAGTTAGGCCCTCATTGTGACCCTGGTGGTCAGCGGTAATAAGGTGGAAAGTACCACCAACAGGCTGGCGGTACTTTCCACCATAATATAACGTACCACACCAACTGCCACGATAGCATTCTCCAGTCCGGCAGCCATCACTGTACCGCCTACGAGATCATGACCCCACCTACCGCCATGGTTTGCGTGGCTTCTTTACCGCCACGAATACCATGGCGGTAGGCACTATCAGTGAGAGGGAATCCCTTCCCTGTCACTGATAGAGGTCTTCCCCACCCCCAGCCCCTCTCCACATTCCTCCCCCTTCCTCTCCAGACCCCCTGTTCATTCATGCCCCCCCTGCACACACGGACACACGCATACACACATCCATTCCCACATTCATCCACACTTGCATACATCTATTCAAACACACATCTGCACACACTTACATACATACACACAGACACGCATTCACACAACACAACATACACGCACTCACACCTCCAGACATGCACACACATACAACACGCAACACACACCCGCATACACGCAGGCAGACATACACACACACCGCCCACACACACAACACCCCCTCCCCTGTTGGAACACCCATTTACCTGTGTCCAGGGGGTCCTCTGGCAGGAGACGGGATGGGGCGCTGCTGCCAGCAGCAGCGTCCACCAGCAGAACACAACCAGGCTGTAAGATTTCTCATAATACAGCTGGTGGCGGGCTACTGGCGTGGCACTGCTGCTGGCAGCAGTGCTACCTTACCGCCATCCACTGGCATGACCACAGCTGGATTTCCTCCATCCTTCTGGCGGAAATCCGGCTGTGGTCATAATTCGGCGGATGGCTGGTAGCCGTGACGACGGTCTTTTGGCGGCCGTCGCCGCAGTGGTATGCGGTTTTCAACCCCAAGGTCCAAATGAGGGCCTTAGTATCTGAAAAAGTAGCAAACAACTAGAAATTTAGAAATAGATAAAATAATCAGTACATTATGGACACCAACATGAAAATGGAATATGTGAATCTACCACTTATCAATCTATATTACAATTAGTAAGAAGGCAAGCAGGCACAGGGAATTACTTTCTCATTAAAGTAATTACCGCTTATGTGCATTAAGAGCCTGATTTAGATCTTGGCGGTCTTACTGCCAAGCTGCCACTGCGGCAGACTCAAAAACACTGTCAAGTTGAAGGTGTTACGCCCACCATATTTAGATGTATTGCGGCGGAGCCTCAAACCTCCAAGATGGAGTGTCCTACCTAGCCGTCAGTCTGGTGGGGTCCTGCCGAACCTATTAGGATGTCACAGTCCTGCAGGCGGTGTACTGGCAGCGGACTGCTGACTGAGGGGTAAAGTCACCGGACCCAATGGACATCGTACAATTGCAGTAGCTATAGAATAGATGTAAGTTACACACAATGTACATTCACCATATATGTCCACCCGCACAACACACTATACAATACACTACATACACACTACTATCCATTGCCATTCCAACACCACACAACATGTACATATCAAAGACACACATTGGCGTACATCCATGACCCAACACACACTCATTACTGACACTGCACTCACACACTACACAACCACAACAACCAACACAACCGCCAAAACTTCACACTCATCTACACAAACACACTCACACACAAGCACAACTACCCACGTCACAACAATGACCACCACACTACACCAACACTCACCTGGGTGTTGCACACAGACAGACAAAACACACCCTAACATGCACAACAAACAGTAAACCCATATGCAAACAGCCGCGATCAAATCACCCACTCCAGCTGTTTCAACCTCGAACAGCCAATCTAAAACACACGCACATACAAGTACTGACTTGCAGGTAGGTCGCTCCCCGCTCCGCCTTCCGCGCCACCTCCGTTCTCGTTCCCTCTTTTGCTTTTTCCCCGCCGCTGCATCCCCTGCGGCCCCTCCCGCCTCTCACCTCCTTCTCTCAGCCCCTTTTTCCATTTCCCCGCCGCTGCGTCCCCTGCGGCCCCTCCTGCCTCCCACCTCATTCTCTCAGCCCCTTTTTCCATTTCCCCGCCACTGCGTGCCCTGTGGCCCCTCCCGCCTCCCACCTCCTTCTCTCAGCCCCTTTTTTCATTTCCCCGCCGTTGCGTCCCCACCCCCCAGCCCTCTCATAGGACAAGCCCTCCCGCCTCCCAGCTGCCACTCCCACCCTCCCCTCCTCTTATGGCCGCTGGCGTGCCGAAGGCGCACCAAAGGCAAGCCCGTCTGTGCCCGTCCGCCTCTGGACCGCGCCCAGCGGCACCCCCCCCTGGTCCGCGAGACCCCTACACCTCCAGACGCCACTACACGGTCGACCAACTCAACGCCCTCAACCCCGGCCACATCACAGCATGCTCCCAGTCCTCACCAAGGAACACTCATGGACCCTTCGCATGCTGCACCTGCAGATTCACCTGCGACAGAACAACGAAACCAACAAAGACTGAAACTAACCACCTCCACTGCATACTCCTCAACACCCGCTCCGCACGCAAGCACGCCATCGAGCTCTGGGACCTGCTCAACTCCAGTGCCCCAGACGTAGCTTTCCTGACCGAAACCTGGTGGAACGACTACTCGGCGCCCAACATCGCAATAGCCATCCCGGACGGCTACAAGATCATCAGTAGGGACCGCAACAACGGAATCGGAGGAGGCATAGCCATCGCCCACAAATCCTCCCTCAAGGTCGACACCCACACTGACGACTCCCTCAAGACCGCCGAACACCTACACTTCCGCATCCACACCGACCCCAACACCACTCTCAGAGGAACGCTCATCTACAGACCCCCCGGACCACGAGCACCATTCAGAGAATCCCTCGCCGACCTCACCAGCACCCACGCACTCACCTCAACGGATTACATCCTCCTCGGGGACCTAAATTTCCACCTGGAGAACAACAACGACACCAACTCCACTACTCTGATCGACAACCTCACCAACCACGGCCTCAGACAACTCGTCAACACACCAACCCACATCGCCGGCCACACGCTTGATCCCATCTTCTCCTCAAGCGCCCACGTCACCTTCAACCATACCACCGTACTCCACTGGACCGACCACCACTGCATCCACTTCATCTACAAGAAACATACCGAGCACCATCGCACCCAACAACCACCCCGCCGATGCTGGAGCAAAGTTACGGAAGACCAGCTTACCAACGCCCTCGCCCAGAACCCACCCCCCGACTCCACCGACCCAGACACCGCCGCCCACAACCTCACCTTGTGGATCAACAACTGCGCCAACACCCTCGCGCCACTCAAAAAACCCACCGACAACCAAGCCAAAAGAAAAGCCACCTGGTTCACCGACGAGCTCCTAAACTCCAAACGCGACTGCCGGAAGCTAAAAAAGGAATGGCTCCTCAAACGCACACCTGACAGCCTCACAGCCCACAAGGACGCCACCCGCAAGTACCACCAACTCATCAGACAAGCCAAACGATCCCACTTCTAAGACCGCCTGGACAACAACGCACACGACAGCAAAGAGCTCTTCAGCATCGTGAAAGAACTCTCCAACCCCAGTGCCAACATCAACGACATCACTCCATCCCAAGAACTCTGCAACGCACTGTCCAACTTCTTCCACGGGAAGATCACCGACATCCACGACAGCTTCGACGCCACTCCCATGCCAGACCCCACCCCCGAACACTCCACCTGTGCAAACCACCTGACCTCCTGGACCAACGTGAACGACACAGAGACACGCAAGATCATGAACTCCATCCACTCAGGATCTCCGTCAGACCCCTGCCCCCACCACGTACACAACAAAGCCGACTCCACCATCGCCCCCCAGCTACGGAAGGTCATCAACATCTCCTTCGAAACAGCAACATTCCCTGAAAAATGGAAACACGCCGAAATCCGCGCCCTCCTCAAGGAGCCCAAAGCAGAACCCAACGACCTCAAAAACTTTCGACCCAACTCCCTGCTCCCTTTCCCAGCAAAGGTGATTGAAAAAATCATCAACACACAACTAACCAGCCACCTCGAAGACAACGGCATCCTAGACCCCTCCCAGTCCGGCTTCAGACGAAACCACAGCACCGAAACCGCCCTTCTCGCCGCCACAGACGACATCAGACGCCAAATGGACAACGGCGAAACATCAGCCCTCATCCTCCTGGACCTATCTGCCGCCTTCGACACAGTCTGCCACCGCACCCTGAAATCACGCCTCCACGAAACCGGAATTCAAGGAAAAGCCCTCGACTGGATCGTCTCATTCCTCTCTGGCAGAACCCAGAGAGTCCGCCTCCCTCCCTTCCACTCCGAAGCCACCGACATCATCTGCGGCGTACCCCAAGCCTCATCCCTCAACCCGACGCTGTTCAACATCTACATGGCCCCCCTCGCACAAGTGGCCCGACAACACAACCTCAACATTCTCACCTACGCCGACGACACCCAGCTCATCCTCTCACTCACCAAAGACCTGCGCACCGCCAAAACCAACCTCCATGAGGGAATGAAATCCATCACCGAATGGATAAGAAACAGCCGTCTGAAACTGAACTCAGACAAGACGGAGGTCCTCATCCTCGGACCCACCCCCTTCGCCTGGGCCGACTCCTGGTGGCCCACCGCACTAGGAACCCCACCGACACCGTCCGACCACGCTCGCAACCTGGGCTTCATCCTCGACTCCTCCCTAAACAGATCAATGCAGTTTCCTCCTCCTGCTACAACACACTCTGCATGCTCTGCAGAATCTACAAGTGGATCCCGACAGAAACAAGAAGAACAGTGACACAGGCCATCGTCAGCAGCCGGCTGGACTACGGCAATGTACTCTACACAGGCATCCCAGCAAAAGACCTACTACTCCTCCAACGCATCCAAAACGCCTCTGCCCGGCTGATCCTCAAAGTACCCCACCACAGCCACATCCCCCACCACCTGAGAAACCTTCACTGGCTCCCTGTGGACAAAAGGATCACTTTCAAGCTTCTTACCCACGCTCACAAAGCGCTCCACGACACCGGACCAGCCTACCTAAACAACAGACTCAGCTTCTACACCCCCACCCGTCAGCTCCACTTCACTAACCTCGCCCTCGCCGTTGTCCCCCGCATCCGAAGAAAGACCTCCGGCGACAGATCCTTCTCATACCTCGCCGCCAAAACCTGGAACACCCTCCCCACCAACCTGCGACAGAGTCAAGACCTACTCACCTTCAGAAGACTCCTCAAGACCTGGCTCTTCGACCAGTAACACCAGCTCCCCCCCCCATCCCCCCCCCAGCGCCTTGAAACCCTCACGGGTACGTAGTGCGCTTTATAAAGCCAATGATTGATTGATTGATTGATATACACAACTGGACTCTCAATATCACAGGGTCAGGTTCACTTGAAATGTGCACACAGACATGGTGACAAGTGCACACAGACATGGTGACAAGTGTGATGCCATTATTTTTGTAGTGCCAGCATGATTGGCAATGAATACTGACACCACATTAACAAATGTGTATGTGTGGAATCAGCACAGTCACAGTTGGTTTGGCGGGAATGCACATTGGAATCTGCTTGGTGGGAAAGGTGGCTGGAGACCTGCTGCCAGTTTCTATCTCCAATCCCACCGTCAACGTTGCTGTAGATTCCTAGTGGAGTCGGCTGGAATTCTGTGGTCTTTCACCCATGGTACCGCCTTTATCTAAATCGGGTGCGAGTGGACCGCCAAAGTAGCAGACAGGTTTTCCAATGGAAAACTGGCAACTGACCCATTACCACTAACATCTAAACCAGACCCTTTGTTACTAGCTCTAATTTATCTTGTGTCGTTACCGCTCCTACTTACTTAGCAGCACATAGGCCCTCATTTCAACATCCGGCGGCCGCCAATGCGGCCGCACTCTTGCGGGGTCTATTTGGAGATCCCCAGCAGGGATCTCGGGCGCAACACGTGAGCCGGCTCCAAATGGAGCCGGTGGTGTTGCGGCGGTGTGACGATGCGACGGTGCGATGGGTGCATTTGCACCCATTGTGCTTTTCACTGTCTGCTATGTGGTTCATACCGCCATGAAAAGGCTGGCGGGAGGGGGTCTCCTAATCCCCTGGGCAGCGCTGCCCTGGGGGATTACAACCGCTGGGACAAAAGTGGCGTAATGCCCGAGTTTGTGCCACCAGCCTGTTGGCGGTTCAAACTCCAAAACAGCCCTGGAGGTCTTTGACCGCCAGGGTTGTACATGAGGGCCATAATGTTAAAATATTTACTTTACATCATCTACTCTTGCTACCTGTAGAGCATGATAACAAACCAGAATACTTTAAATGAAATACTGATTCATGCCAAGAATTTGCTAGAATCCCTAAAAATCAAACGTTCATGATGACTACTACCGTATGATCATCTTGAACTGTAAATGCTCTAAATGATGACATAGTAGTATAAAATAAATGACAGATTTGTCTGAAAACACATAAAAAGAAAAACAATGATGAATTTACTTTGTGTTTTACTTAAATACAATCAGATATCACTTCAGTAGTCTATTATTAATTTACCATCTACTATGAAGCCACAAAAACACACATTTAACTTGCCTTACACTTATCATTTATCTCTATATTAATTACAGTTTAGTATTTCTGATACCTGAAAAATATGGTTAATACTGGTAGAAGCTCTTTAACTTTTTAGACATTTGGTTTGTTCTAAAAATAATTTTATTTCCTTCTTTTTATTTTAGCATTTTTTCTGATAGTTTTTATTTTTTTACAAGTTCAACACGACCAGCCAAAACAACAGTCAAAACAGGAATCAGAAGGGCAACAAAGTAAAATAAAAAACTAAGGCCCATATTTCTACTTTTTTTGCGCCACATTTGCGTCACTTTTTGACGCAAAAGTGGCGCAAACATACAAAATACAATTATATTTTGTAAGTTTGCACCGCTTTTGCGTCAATAATGTGACGCAAATGCGGCGCAAAAAAAGTATAAATATGGGCCTAAGGATGTTGGGAAGGACACTGGTGACCCGTGAAAAGTTCATGATGGATGGTCATACCGCTCTCTCCTGCAACAATGACAGAAGGGCAGAGGAGACAATATGTCACTGTACTGTCATATTGCTCTACTATGTCAAGATTCTGCCCCAAAAGATGTAATGGAGCAGGTGCTGGAAGAGAGACAAATGCATCGGTGTTGGTGGTGGTACTGATGGAGCAGAAGAAGTAGAAGGTGCTATTGGAGGGACAGATGCAGCGGGTGATGGTGAAGGTGATGATGAAGCAGAGTCATGGTGTTCCAGTAACCAAGGAAGTGGTCAATGTCGATCTTCTTGATTCAGCCTCTTCTATCTCCTTCTTATGCCTTATTTCCACACGCGCCACCCTGGTGAAATTAATTTCCTACAGGTGTTTTTCTAATTTCCATGGTACCGTATGAGCACTGTTGAACATGCCCATGGGAAATAACTTGTGTTACATAAGTTGCATGTAACAAGGTTGGCATTACTTCTTTTTTTTCTCTCTAAGTGGAAATGACAATAATCCCATACAGTGGATTCCTTTAATTTCTTTCTCTGTGCCACCTGTTCTTCCGTGTTTGCAACACACTAGATCATCTTCAGCCATTGCAGTTATCTAAAAGTTGCTATGCGGCATTTGTAAAAAAAAAAAAATCCCTTTTACAAAGAGCATAACCTCCTTCTGTGGAGAGATCTTGAAGATATCAAATTGAATGGGGATAAGGGGTATACACTCCGTTTCCTTTAATCAACAGTTCCAAGCTAATGAAATGCTGTTTTACCAAAGCAAAAGTAGTGCAGTAGTATCTCAATACTACTGCTTCACTATTGTGATACACATATAGGCCCTCATTAAGCTGCGGGCACCAGTATACCGCCAGTGCTGGTGGTACTTCTGGCTCCCTATTTGGTCTTTTCCGCTGGCCCAGCGGAAAAGTCACATCAACATTGCTGCCGGCTTATAATAGAGCCGGCGGCAATGATGATGTGCAGCGGGTGCAGTAGCACCCGTTGCGCATTTACTGCCTGAAATTCAGGCAGTGAAATGCACGATGGGGCTGTGCCTGGGGGCCTCTGCACTGCAGGAGCCCCAAGGGGCACCCCAAGTCCCCCTTACCGCTAGCCTTTCCAGGGCGGTGATTACCGCCGTGGCCAGGTTGGCGGTCAGGGACTCATAATCCCCAGGGCAGTGGTGCTTGACCGCCAGATGAAAGCCTGGCGGTATAGTGGAGGGGCCGGCGGTATGGCCGTGGCTATTGCGCCATGGTCATAATAGCTAACGGAACACTGCCAGCCTGTTGGCGGTGTTACCGCCAGTTTACCGCCTGCCGCCAGGGTCGTAATGAGGCCCATAGGTAACAAACACAACCTACAGGTGTAATACTAACATATACACCATTAAAAAACAAAACAAGACATGAAACCCCAAACCCATATTTCAATAAAAAAATTATTCTTATGGAGGTACAGGGGTACTATTGAGGAACTGCTTTTGAAAGCAAAACAATCACTTAGACTGCGCTGACTTTTATAATGAACTTTGACCTAGCGCAAAAGTACATTGGTACCAATATGAACATTTATAAGAATTAATACCACAATAAACAATGATATATAATCAGAAACAAATTTTAAAAACATACAAATGCAGTAAAAAAACCATAGACTTAAGATTAGGTATAGTTAGGAAAATTTAATTTATTTTAGCTATATCAAACAAACTTAAAATACACAAACCATTGAAATTCAAAAGTTATAGTTACTAAGTTATACATTTTGGGGGTCATTCTGACCTTGGCGGACGGCGGAGGCCGTCCGCCAAGGTACCGCCGCTGAATGACCTCACTGCGGTCAAAAGACCGCGGCGGCCATTCAGACATTTCCTCTGGGCCGGCGGGCGCTCTCCAAAAGAGCGCCCGCCGGCCCAGAGGAAATGCCCCTGCAACGAGGACGCCGGCTCAGAATTGAGCCGGCGTAGTTGCAGGGGTGCGACGGGTGCAGTTGCACCCGTCGCGTATTTCAGTGTCTGCTTAGCAGACACTGAAATACTTTGCGGGGCCCTCTTACGGGGGCCCCTGCAGTGCCCATGCCATGGGCATGGGCACTGCAGGGGCCCCCAGGGGCCCCGCGGCACCCCCTACCGCCATCCTGTTCCTGGTGGGAGACCCGCCAGGAACAGGATGGCGGTAGGGGGTGTCAGAATCCCCATGGCTGCGGAGCGCGCTCCGCAGCCATGGAGGATTCTGAAGGGCAGTGGTAAACCGGCGGGAGACCGCCGGTTTACCCTTTCTGACTGCGGCTGAACCGCCGCGGTCAGAATGCCCTCGGGAGCACCGCCAGCCTGTTGGCGGTGCTCCCGTGGTCGGTGGTTGTGGCGGCCCCTGGCCGCCAGGGTCAGAATGACCCCCTTTGTGTTGTTAATCATATATCATAATAAACAATTATATATGATTAGAAACAAATTAAAAAACATAGATTCAATAAAAAAACAAAGCTTTAAGGATAGTCATAGTTAGGAAAACTTTATTTATTATATCTATACCAAACCAATTTAAAATATACAAACCTTAGAAATTCACGTTATAGTTATACTAAGTTAGAACTTGCACACCTCAGTACACAATGTTGTGAACTCACAAGGCAGACTACATTAACTGTAACTCGCACCTTCCCTATGCGCTGCTTATACATTTAATGTTCCATCACTTATAGCATGTTAAATCATAGCATTCATAACAACACTCATGCCATCTGAAATGACATAATATAGGAGAAGAGTGCAAGGTAGAGAGCCGAGTTATAGTTTTAAAATAAAATAATTGGGGGTCCTGCGGAACCCTCATGTCCTGGGGACCATCACCTCCCCGGGGCAATGTCTTACTAATATGTGGGGTCACTGCGCCACCCCCACACCTTTGGGACGCCACCTCCCTGGGGCAACATTTGAAAATAAATAATAGGGGTGTTCACAACCCCAGGGACCACCACCTCCCCGGGGATAGAAATACACTTAAGAAGGCAGTCCAGTGAAGACCCCTTGTTACGAGGATCACCACCTCCCAGGGGCCAAATTGAAAAGAAGGAGGGGAGCATGAGGCCCCCCTCATGAAGCCATACATGGCCCTGAGGACCACCACCCTCCAGGACCGGCTCCTGCTACTTCCGGAGGTGCCCATCCTCAGGAAGTAGCTGTTTGCTTTTGCTTGGCGGGAGCTGACAGCTCCCACCACGCTAAAGCAAACATAACTCTGCTTTCAGCAAGAAGAAGCTGTCATACTGCTCCTGCTTGCTGAAAGTGGACTTTTCATCTCTTTCCATGCCCCCTGTCATGCGGGCAGGGAAAGACATGAAAACATTGCTCCCACAAACAGGAGCTGCTATTTAAAGCAGCTCCCTGTTTGCTGGAGCAATGATGGCTCTTGCAGGAGACAGAAGATGGCTGGGACCGCAGGGCGTTGAGGCTCCGCCCGCGTTTCCTAAGGACTTACCTTTTTTAAATGCAAATCAACAAAATATATTTTCTCTGCAGTTGCACCTTCTGAAGATATCTTATGAAGACCCTTGAGGAACAACCACATTGGCAAAGATACAGACACACAAGGTCACTGAAGAAAACAAACTTGCTTTGCCTTGGCCATGAGCGAGAAATTAGGATGATTAGCACTTTACAGAAGTGGAGCTTCAACGTTGACATTTACTTTGTTTATATCTGTAAGTGCTTCCTTAAGGTTTAATTTCTGTGAGATGAGCATCTTGCCAGAGTGAATCTTGCCCTGCATATTTATCAAAGAAGAGGCCACCATTTCGTGAAAAATATCTACCCAACTGGAGTACTTTCTAATGACTAATTAGTAAGTGTTACCTTGTTGGGTAAATGTATAGTGCATCTCCTACACTACAGCTTCGTAAAGAACATCAAGTAAATGTCTCTAGTGACCTTGTGTGT
The DNA here is from genome assembly GCF_031143425.1 of Pleurodeles waltl. Classification (NCBI taxonomy): domain Eukaryota; kingdom Metazoa; phylum Chordata; class Amphibia; order Caudata; family Salamandridae; genus Pleurodeles; species Pleurodeles waltl. The sequence continues at coordinate 77,252,533 of NC_090443.1, read as the reverse complement.
ATGTAACTTTTGCGAATGTGATTGTTCCTCGAGCGTCTTCATCAGATAATTTTCAAGGTGGAACTGCAGATAATTTTAGGGGAATGTGGGGGAAGCCTTAAGGCCCCCGCGGTCCCAGCCGCCTCCTAGCTCCTGAGGGAGCCTGCATTGCTCTGCAAGCAGGGAGCTGCTTTAAATAGCACACATATTTGCGTTCAGGGAAAGAGATGAAAATTCCACTTTCGGCTATAATAGCTCCCTCTTGCTGAAAGCAGAATTATGTTTGCTTTTGCTTGACAGGAGCTGTCAGCTCCCATCAAAGCAAAAGCAAACAGCTACCTCCTGAGGGTGGGCATCTTGGGAAGTAGCAGGAACTGTTCCTGGGGGGTGGTGGTCCCCATGGCCATCTATGGCTCCCCTCCAGCATTTCATTTTAACCTCAGGAAGGTGGTGGTCCCTGATGTGAGGGGGGCCACACAGCCCCCCATACATTACCTGGATAGCCCCAGGGAGGTGTCAGTCCCCGGGTCATAGGGGGTGCACACACAACCAATTTACTCTATTGATTGCCCAAGGGAGGTGGCAGTCCCTGGGGGACAAGGGGCTATGGAGCACCCCTATTCAGTATATTCTTTGCCCTGGAGAGATGGCGGTCCCCAGGGCATGGGGGGGCCGTGTGACACCCCCATACATTATAATCATTGCCCCTAGGAGTTGGGGGTCCCCAGGGCTGTGGGGGGGCATTGTGGGACCCCTGCATATTTTTACAAGTTTGCCCCGGGGAGGTAGTGGTCCTTTCTGAAAAATTTAGTGTAGTTCCGTCCAGTGGTTCAGGCTGTAGTCGTATTCAAAACTACTATGGGAATTAACATGGGAAATGCATTTTTTTAACCCCCCTTTTTTCTCAGCCCCTGCTTGACGGATCACCCTGAATCTTCCCAAACACAACAGGATTCCTAGGCAAACGGTGCCAATGATATAGACAAGTCAAAAATTGCTTTTTCTAAAGAAACTAGGTCTTAACTAAAACTATCTACTGGCGACTGCCAATAGGTAATATATATCTATCTATATCTCTCTCTATATATCTATCTATCTTTCTATCTATCTATATCTCTACACACATATATATATATATATATATATATATATATATATATATATATATGTATATATATAATTAATCAATAATCCTTAACAGATGGAACGATAACCATCCGACGGCTGCACCCATCCCTTGGTTAGATCCTAACCATTGAGACGAAGTCCGATACAACAAAGTTGAATTGAATTAGTTCAAATGTATTCCTTATAATGGTTACACAGAGTCCTGCAATGGAATGTCAACGCGTTTCGGCAAAAACGTCTTTTACTGGACAAATCCGGCCAAGAAACCGGCACCATATATACACAAAATAAAATCCATCATTTGTTTTCATTATATTGTAGTGTGCTCTAATGCAGCAGCCATCTTGAAACATGCAACAACCTAAATGTAATCAACATATCTGTACCCAGTTTTAGCACTGCAATGTTAACTTAAACTAATCTCAATGGTCTGGACATGAAAACATTGTGTATTCTACATATATTTTATAAATACATAGAGCATATCCATAATTTAATAAAAATGGAAACTTGACAAAAAATTGATTAAGAATTGAAAATTTGAAAATTTAAGAATTGTGAATAATGATTAACAATCAATAATATATCTCATTAATGTATTAGCCTAACGTGTAACTATGTCCTTACATACAGCTCTGTCATCATTATGTTTGTATCATGCCAAAATTGGCATTTTGAGGAACTTATATTGTTACACTTATTTGGCCAATGTCATCAGTGTCTTCTGGTCAGCAATTTTCAATCTAGTTCATCCAATCTTTGTAAAATATATTCTCCAATATTGGTTTTTGTATATAAATATTTTAAATACTTCGAACAATTTGATTGTAAAAATCTAAAATATTTAAATATTATAAATAGTATAAAATAGTATAAAATATTATAAAATAGCTATTATTCTACAATTCAGTATGAAAAAGACAGCCATCATATTTGCAATTCTCACAATAAATAAGATCTTAATCATTGTTCAATTCAAAATCTAAAACCAATTATAAAGTGTCAAGTGCAATAAATATATACAATTGATTGCAGTACCTAGCTAAAACATATTAGAATTTCATCTTCTACATAATCTATATGTTAAATATCAACCTATCATTTAGCCCCATGGACATAATGAAAGGGATAAATATGTTATGTAAGGTTAATGTGTTCTATTTTAATCTATACTATAGAGTTGTGATTGATGCAAGTATACAAGATGGAAATGGAAAAGGGGCACAGACTAAAGTGCAAAGTGCTAATTAGAAAAAACTAATTCTGTATTAAATATGTGTCTAAGACTAGTGAAAAACAGTGATGAAAACTTAGATCTATATATCCACTCTTCTATATATATCAATTTCAAAAGGAAGAAAAGATCTAAAAAGATAAAAATCTGAAAGAGTATATATATATATATATATATATGTGCTACTGGCAATCGCCAGGAGTTAGTTATAGTTAAAACCATGATTCCATAGAAAAAAAGTTTTTTGACTTGCCTATATCTTTGGCACCGCCTGACATGAATCTGCACAAAAGTTTCCAAAAAAGATGTGCTGGTGATTCTTGTTGCGCACTGAAAGTTTGGGGGTGATCTGTCAAGCGGGGGTTGGGGAAAAAAGAGGGGGTCACAAAAGTTGTGTTTTCCATGTTATTTCCCATAGGACCTTTGAACACGACTACAGCCCAAACCACTGGATGGAATTACACCAACTTTGGCAGAAAGCTAGCTTGTGGTTTCTCTTATTTGGTGTAAATCCATCAAGTATTTTTGGAGATATCATAAATTTGTATATCTCTGTCCATGAATAAATCGCAAACATTCGTGAATTTTCACGAATGCGCATGTAAATAGAAATGCTGTTTCTGACTGGCCAAACCTGACTAGAAAGTTGCAGCTGCCATTTTATGTTATTGGATAGGGTCCCCAGGGCAGAAAATTGAAATGCTAAGTGGCAATAGGGGTCAGGTGGAGGTACTGTGATCGCAGAGATATAATGTAGGGGTGTTTTCAGGTCAAATTATGGGTTTAAAATGATTTTTCTAGACAGTGAGCGATATTCGAAAATATCCTTGAATAACCTTGAATATTCATGAATATCCTCAAATATTTAATGATGTGCAAAAACTTTTTTTTAAATCACAGACTCATTCATACAGTAATTAATTAACTAATACATGCACTCAGAGACTCAGATGCCCACTTGCACACCCACTGAGACACTCATGCACCCACTCAGACCCACTTAAAGACTCACACACCCACTTTCAGACCCAGCCAGACACTCACGCACCCAGCTCACAGATCCACTGACAGAGACAGGCACTGTGGCCAACCCCTGCGGCGCATGTCCAAAGTCCGTTCGTTGGGTGGTTATACGGGCTTGGCTGCTGGGCCCTGCTACCATCCCTCGCCATGCATGGCCAAAGGCCGGGCGCGGCGGTGGTTGGATTAACGTATATTAATTCAAATTACTTTACATTAAAACACCATAGAAACTCACTGAAAAAAACAAAGGTTAAAGGGACATTATAGTTAGGTTCTAAATTGACTCCTACAAAACCATAGAAATTCAGAAGTTATAGTTAGAGTTATTTCAAGCAACTATAACTCACACCCTCAGGTAACTATAACCCACGCCTTCATCATGCACAGCTAAATAAGCCACATAATATATCATTGATGACATCTTCTATGGCATCTTTGGTATTATCACTGCAACATGCGCAATAAAATTATTTGTAAGAAAACCTTGCATGACAAGGGCATGAGCTATAGTTACAGAGGGCGTGAGCTATAGTTACCTGAATTAACTCTAACTATAAGTGCTGAATTTCTATGGTTTTGTAAATAAAGAACCTAACTATAACGGTCACCAGTAGTTAGTTATAGTTAGGACCTACTTTCCATAGCATAAGTGTTTTTTGTTTTCACAATAACTTTGGCGCCATTTCACGAATCTTCACAGAACTTTTAAAACTATTTTGCCACTCATTTCAGCTGCCCATTTTGGAAGTTTCTGGGTGATTCGTCGAGCTGGGGCTGAGAAAAAGGGGGTGGGGTTTTGAAAGGTAGCTCTTGGTCCAGAAAGAGCCCTTTTTGTTATCGGGTGTAAATCTGTTCAGTAATTTTTGAGATATTAAAGAAAAAATGTATATACATATCTCGAGACGCTGATCCTCTGAGGATCCTGTGCTGATATCTGATTGGCTTCAACACTTCAACCAGGAGAGTGTGGGCAGCCATTTTGAGCCTCGGTCTGAGCCAAGCCTCAAAATTATAGTAAAAAAAGTAAAACAAAAAAAGAAAAGGGGGCAGGATAGGAATTCCCTGACCCCCTAGCCCTAGTGCTGGGGTCCCCCAGGCACACTGCCAAGGCAAAAAAAGCTTTTTTTTTCATTGTTTGCCAAAAACGGCTGTGGATCCGCAGATCTGGTGAAAAATGAAAAAAAAAATCAAACACACATTCCCATGCTTGTATTTTTTCAGGTGAGTCAGGTCATACAAAATTATAAAAATTTGGGAGGGGGTGCATGCATCCTTCCTCCTTAAGGGCACTTTGGGCCCTGGAGATCGTCACCTCCCTGGGGCTTCAATGCAATAAAATGAAAGGAGGGAGGCCATGTGACCCCCTTCCTTAGGCCTTTAAAGGGCCACCACCTGCCCTAGGCTAGCCTTATAAATAATAGAGGGGCGCCGTGCAGATCCCCTCTCTCTGTAAGCCTTTAAGGGCTTGGGGATCACCACTTCCCTAGGGCTAGGCATATAAATAATAAAGAGTGACCCTTTACCGGCAAATTGCCCTGGGGACCACCACCTCCCCGGGGTACATAACTTGTCAAAATACAAAGGGGGACGCGCCGTGCGCCCCCCTCCCGGGCCATATAAGGCCCCAGTGGCAAACTGAAAGGAGTGGGCTATGAGGCCCCCTTCTTGGAGCTATTAATGGCCCTGGGACGCCACCCCCAGGGCCGGCTCCCTATCGCCTAAGGTTTCCACCCTTATAAATGTATCATGAAAAATAAAAAGCTTCACTCTCCCCCAATCCACTCCGTGAAAAGATGGCTACAAAAAACAAGACCTTTAAGATAAGAAACATTTTGAGAAACAACTGCACAAGTTTAAATGTCTACATGAAGGCTGTTAAGCACTAATGGATGTCCCTAAGATGGAACAGGTGTACGCACGACAGGCTGTCGAAAAATAAACTTTTTGGGAGACAAGCGGCCAAACATCAAAAGGATAAAGGCTGAATCTTACAATAGCTCTGATGCCTCTAATCATGCAAAGTAGAAACTCATCTCTTAAAAATTCAAGAATTCTACCCCATCATACGAAATGGCCTGAAACCCCTTAGAAACCAAGAATCAAAAGGTTTCCAGTGTCTCGCATTTACTTTGAGAGTACTCTGTTTCCAAGAATTCCAAAAGGTAAATACAACCTCCACAGAACACCTCAAAGATTCTAATCTCATCCCTTCAATTTCCAGAACTCCAAAGTAAGCCATTAGAGAGATGTCCCTGACAAAAGAGGGGACCTGAGCGAAGATAGGCAAACATGGAAGATGACAAGAAAGCTGAACTGCACACCATGGTCTACAAGACCAAGCTGGACAAATAAGCAGCATTGCTGCATGATCGTCTCTAATCTTTCTAACAACTCTGCTCAACAAATGAAAAGAGAGAAATGCATATAATAATGCCTGGGCTTATTGAATCTTCATTACATCTACCCCGTAAACCTCTGGAGGTTGAAGGAGAGAGAGCAGAAATTGAGCGTTCTGGAAGGAGACAAAAAGATCCGTTGTGTATTGAACATCTCCTAAATGGCTGGAAAAAGATGAGGACAAAGACACAGAGTCAGTGATGACAGGAATCGCATGTTTGCATGCCTGTTCCCCATTCCCAGAAGAAAAATTGCGGAGAGGGACAGGAGATTCTCTTCCACCTACATCCCCATTCATTCTGCCAGATGGGACATTCTTGGAACCTTTGAAAAGTCCTGATTTTTTAGGTGGGATTAAGTGGCCAACTTTTCTGTTTTTATCCAAAGAGCTTGGTTTCTAAAAAGAGGAGAGAAACACAGAATAGACTTGCAAAGTCCCACCAACTGCTTTCAATTTGAAAGGTTCACCTCTCCCCTCTGTCTAATAACTGTGGAGCTTTTGATCTTGTAGATTTGCTCTCCATACCTTGCTGCCAGTATCTGTCAAAACAGTAAAATTATTCCTATGTTGGCAGGTTTGCAGCCCCCTTGGACACTGTCAATGGAGGACTAAAGGAGTCTTTCAAATCAAAATCCTCTGTCCCTAAAGAGGTATAAATTGGATCCAACAACTCATGATCCTCCTTTTAACAAGGCCTTCTAGTTGGGTTGCATAAACCTTTGAACCACTGTAGTGGATATATTTCATCAACATATTGTGAGCCCTTCAGGCTCTCAACCAGATATGGATTCTTGCTGCCACTGCTGACCATGATGCAGAAGCTCCAGCACAAAGTCCATTAAAATAAATGCCTGATAAAATTCTGACTTCTTACACCAGTGCCTGGAAATCCTAGAGTAGGGACTATGCTGCCTGGTAGCATAAGAGTTAGCCTGGTGCTATTGGCTGAGAGTTTGAATCATAGGTTGAGACATAGAGCGTGTCTGGAAGCCTCAGGAAAAGAGGAGCAGATGGATGCCACTGAATCAAAGAAGAACTGAGCAAGAGTGTTGCAGCCATCGTCTGAAGGTGGGGAAGAAGCTGAAACTTGGGTCAAGGAAGATAAGGACTTAATGATAGCAAAGATTTCTCAAGATGAGTTTTAAGCAGTTGTGATTTGTTGGAATAAACGTTGCGAGGGACATGTCTAATGTGACTGTAGCATCTTAAATGCCGAACGATAATTAGCCTTGCTGGCAGGGTCAAAATCTCGGTACCATATGCGCTATAAGCGCTTGCAGCCCTTTTTTAAGAGCGAACTATTCAATACTGAACCAATCCGCTGAAGGTTTAGTTCTTTGTATCGTTCGATCTGCCAGCAAAGTGATTTGATCCAGGGCTTAGGCTATACCGTCCAATTGCAAGTCAGCTGTGTAAACACAACAGTCAAGGGTAAGATGATTTGCGTCCAACACCTGGGTAAAACTGGCATGAGTCATCCTTGCCCACTTCTGTGTCCTTACTATCTGAACAGAAGAGGGGACAGGTGAGAGTTTCACAAGGGGAACCTGAAAGGGAGTAGCCAATTGGTCAGACCACAGGAGTGGAAAAGGGGAATCAATAGATACATTAGTCGTGTTGTTAAATCAAGAATGTGTCCAAGCCTGTGTGTGGGAGAGGAGACCAATTGATAGAGCTGAAAGCACTCCAAATCTACAACCAAAGTGGCTGCCAAGGGACATGTAGTGTGTTCAAAATGGAGATTAAGGTCTCCAATGACCATAAAGTTGGAGTAGTGCAGGATGAGTGGCGACTGTGCATCAGCTAATGATGTAATGAAGCTAGTTGCAGGGCCCGGAGGACGACAGATCAAACTTCCTGCTAAGATGACATTTCTGGAAAAGGTTTAAGAGAAGAAGGCCGCCTCACACTCTGCAATAGATAATTTGGTGAAAGTGCAGAGCACAGTCTCTTTAAAAAAAATGGCGATCCCACATCTCTCCTGTGACTGCCTAGAATGTCTTGCAATTACGAAGCCTAGAGGAATGGCTGAAAAAATATCCTGCCCAGAATTCTCAGCAAGCCATGTTTCAGACAGAAAACTGTGTCAGGTGAATGGTCCACTAGGAAATCATACATCTCAAGGTTGTGCTTGACTGATAATTGACAGTTGAGCAACAGGAACTGAGCTGAGTGTGAGAGCTGGGAAGTAATGCTAACCTTTGAGCTAAGTGCGGTCAGGGCAGGGGTAAACACCCACACTAACCACAGTGAATTTCCATTGGGTGAGGTGCAGCACATGGCAACAGAGATTAGGTAAGGTGGTCGCCAGATTAATTAGCTCTAAGGGGGAGTACTGCCTGAGGGCTGACTCAAAATGACCAGGAGTCCTGGCCCCTGGCATCGTCCGGGCAATGATGGGCGCAGACAGGCTTGCCTTTGGCCCGTTGCATGTCTAAATACCCCACCTCTAAAGTGGGAGTGGCTATAGCATAAAGAATGCCAAAACTGGAGAGGGGGAGCAAAACAACACAAACTGGAGCCCAGCAGGTCATCTCTCTCCTGGAAAGCTTCCCCATCATGGATGAGTACTATCAAAATTAACAGTAGAAGCAAAGCAAATGTGAGAAACAAACACATAAAAAATATTAAAAACAATGTGGTTAGTCTAACCTAAGATGGCTCCCAAAGAGTATGGAGCCAGGCAACTCCAGCGTGACAGAGCGCTACAAGGAAATTAAAAGTAAACACAGTGACAGATGGCAGTACAAGGCAACAGTGTATCTGCTGATGAGTCAAATGCTCGTCACGGTATCCAAGACGCCTTTTGCACAAATCCACCATTCAGCATATATTATTCACATTAAATGGAACCTTCCTCTTCCAATGGCCCAAGTTGCCGCACACATGACATGGATTAGTCAAGTTCAGTCTCTCTTTTAGCTTTTTCTGTTTCAAATCCAATTCATCACTGTGATAATTGGCGTATCACAGGATTTCATCAATCAGTTTGTTCTGCAACAAATCATGTTGTTCACTTCTGGTTTCAATTCTTGTGCAAATCTGAACACAGAGGGGGTCATTCCGCGTCAAAAGACCGCTGGTGCCATTCAGACCTTCCCGCTGGGCCGGCGGGAAGGAGCCCTGCAACACAGAAGCCGGCTCCGAATGGAGCCGGCGGTGTTGCGGGGGTGCGACGGGTGCAGTTGCACCTGTCGCGCTTTTCACTGTCTGCTAAGCAGACAGTGAAAAGCTTAATGGGGCCCTGTTAGGGGGCCCCTGCACTGCCCATGCCAGTGGCATGGGCAGTGCAGGGGCCCCCAGGGGCCCCAGGACACCCGTTCCCGCCAGCCTCTTCCTGGCGGTGTAAACCGCCAGAAACAGGCTGGCAGGAAGGGGATCAGAATCCCCTGGGCAGCACTGCTTGCAGCGCTGCCCTGGCGGATTTGCCCAGCCGGGGGAAATCCGGCGGGAAACCGCCAGACCCGGTTTTCTGACCGCTGCTTTACCGCCGCGGTCAGAATGGGCTGGGAAGCACCGCCAGCCTGTTGGCGGTGCTTCCTCCATTCCCGCCAGGGTTGGAATGACCCCCAGAATGTCCCATGTCTTTCACCTATTTAGTCTCTGTGCCACTAAAATGCTTAAAAGACTTCAACAATCGCTCATAATAGAAATTATTGGACTCCTTAGACTCTTGAGTCGTTGTATCAATCCTCAGCCAATCAGCAGCTTTAGGGGACACTTTTTCTTTCAAAACCGAAATTACCTGCTGCCAATTTGTATTCAGCCCACACACCACTTGGAACAACAATGTCAACCAATGTATTCAAATTCTCCCACAGGACCTTCACAAATCGTTCAACCTGTCTGTACCATTCCACAGGCTTCTCTCTCACTTTTGGGAAATCATTGGTGAATACTGCAATATCATCTTAACTCCAGGGGGCATGAACATATTCTCCACCAGGCACATCTCCCTCACTTTTGCCTGCTCCAGACGGAGGGAGATCCATCCTTACTGCTCCTTATTCATTACCCATCTTCCTTCCCATCTATCTAATTCACTCCATTTTCAAAGATATCCAATGAATTCCCTGATCTGCAGTTTCATTCCTGGAGGTCTCATGTTTATGATATCCTTGTCACTGAAACTCAACCAATAACTTTTCTGTAAAGCTTTTGAGTTTTCCAAATCCACATCATATTTCCAGGCAAAGTCAACTAGTCCCTCATAGGCTTGTCCTGCACCTCTTGTAATGTCCCAGCACATGAACTGTAATTAGTCATCTCTACACATGTCTAATCGTGCTGTATCAAGAGTTCCTGGTATCATCTCATTCAATTCCAATTTCATTTTGGACTCATCTAGTGCTTTTCTTTCTCTGGGGCTTGAAATGTTATTTCACTATGCCTTGGACTTCCTGCTTTATTTGTAGAATTCAGACTTTTAAACCAATCATCTAATTCTTGAGCACTAAGGCCTCGTATCACTCCTGGAGAATTAAATAAAATCTCTCCTCTGGGAGAGTTTGTATTTTCATGATCTGGGGTATTTGCAAGAGGCATTTCTGCATCTGACATACAGAAATGTAATCTCCTATTTAGGGTACTACAGCCAATATTCAGAGTGGGATTTGATCCGGACACAAAAATGGTGGGGGACCCTGAGAAAACCTCACATCAGAAGTAAATCATGTCTGACTTGTCATCGGATTTGGATCTGAAAGGCATGTAGGGGTTATCTGTCACAGCACATAAGTCTCCTTATCACCATATGTCCTGAACTGTCATTACTTTGGACATTCCTTGGCAAGGGAACAGTTGGAACAACCAAAGTATGTGTATTATGACCTGTCATACCGGAACCATACTAAGGAACAACAGGACCTATTGTCACGGGAACTGTTAGTGCATGTGGAGTAGTTGAATTATTCGGCCTTTGTGGAACTGTCATCCTTACATTTATCATGTCTTGATAGAATTTGTCTCTATCGATTCAGTAGGTATGTCAAAAGTCTAATTTATTGATGTCTCATTTCCTTTTCCTATCTCAACAGTGTTGTATGGTGGTGGACCATTTAACAGTATCTCACTTAAAAAATAATTGTCCCGAATCAGTCATGATTTGCATCCCCAATTTCCGCATCAGTTGTCTCTTCTTTCTTTTTCTTTCCTTTTAATCGATTATTTCCCTCTGCTTCGCTGGATGAGGCAGGATATAATGTAGTTCCCTCAATTATGTCTGATCTCCAAGCTTTCTGTTGATTATCCCATCTTGCATCTCCACAAGTATGTATTGCTTTCCTAACTTCCTCATATTTCTCTTTCTGTCTCTGATGGGCTATATGCTCCCTTGTATTAAGTGCTTCAAGTTGAGCAGTTCTAGGAGGTGGTCTCAACATATAAAAAATTCCATAGCATGAAAGTGCTAATGCATCCTCTTTCTCAGTTATCTTGTGCCATTGTTCAAGCCAAAGACATGCATGAAGACTTACATTCAACATCACACAGTGACCTGGTGTACCTTTGAGTGGAGTTTCACTCCCCCTATAACCTGAATAAATGCTTTACCTTTAATTAAACTTTGTAATGCTTTTAAGAACTTAATTTTCAACCAAATTCAATAAATCACAATTAACTTTTAGTTTGCAAGGAAGTAATTCTTTACCCACTACTCTGTTCAGCTTTCACAACCAATACCAGTGCAACACTCTGTGACTTAGTCCACCTATACCAGCACGTCTTCACACCAACTGACCTATACTGGGGTGGCACTATGTGACTGTCAATCTCACTCCTTGCAGCAGCTCACCCCCCTTTACAATTTCTCTCACAATCACTCTTTTACACAAACCTAAATGCAAAGTATGAGAGCAAATTTCAACAACAACTTTGTCTGCCCCACTAGAGGATCGGGTAGTCAATCACTTTGAAACAGTTTCGGAGCTACACTTTCAGACCTACTTTCACATTTACACTTTTAATGAAACTCGATCAGCTAATTTACTCAGATTGATATAGTTCTGCCCTGTGCACCTGAGAGTCACTTGTACCAACCTCTCACATTCAAACAAAATCCTGCTACTGTCAACAACGTCTCACAAACAGCACCTCTTACACAGCAGACGAAAACAACACCACCACCTAGGGGCCTATTTATACTCTGCTTGCGCTGAATTTTCATTATTTTTTAACACAAATCTGGCACAAAGCTAACTCCATATTTATATTTTGACGTTAGACACGTCTATCGTAAACAAATAGGAGCTTGCAGTATTTTGAGGCATTACCATCTAAAAAATGGTGCTATCCCCATAGCCCCTTATTTATCCCCCCATGTTAAAATGATACACGGGTGGGAGGAGTGGCTAAATAATGGTGCAAAGTTTGCTTTGCACCATTGTTTAAAGCCTGGGTAACACCAGGCGTTAGGGGACCTGTGGACCCATTTCCATGGTTAAACACCATGGAATGGGTACACAGGTGCCCTCCCCAAGCCCAAGGAACACCCACACCAGAGGGACACCAGAGGATGGGGGACCCCATCCCAGGTAAGTAGGGTAAGTATTGGTAGGTATTTTAAAAAAAAATTTAAGTGCCATCTGGGGCCCTAACTTGGGGACCCCTGCATTGCACAGGGTGCAATGGCCATGCCCAGGGGAGACATGTCCCATAAGCTGGCCATTAAGGTGGTGGACGTGACTCCTGTATTTCCTAAGACAGGAGTCATGTGTTTGAGTGCCAGGAAATGGCGCTAGTCCGTTTAGATTTTTATTTTTTTTGCCTCTAGCCAGGTTTGTGTCATTTTTTGACGCACAACCCCCTCCTTCCTTACCGCCACCTCCATCTGGCTAGCGTCTTTTTTGTAGATGCTAGCCCAAGCGTAGAGCCGGCTTGCTCAGAATTTGGGCTGGGTTTGGACAATTTCATGATGGGACACCTTAATTTCCTACTACTATCTCCCTGTCGATGGAACAGGACTATATGTCACTCCCTGTGGACGAAACTGGACTCCGCTACCAGATTTGGTGGAGCATTTTCTGTATGCTCTATTCGAGCTTGACGGATCTTGGCATCCTAGGAGGGGTTAACAGACAAGCAACATTTAATTTACAGGGTAACCAATGTGGCCACGCAATGAAAACCCAAATTGGAAATAAAGAAATAGGGTTTTGTTAAAATGAACACTCCGGTTATTGTAAACAAATCTCAAGAAAATACTGTGAAGATACAATATTACAACTGGATTTCCAAAATGGTGAAAAGAAATGAACTCTAGTTAGCATAAAGCATTCCAAACACTTGGTAACTGCAATGCAGAATATTAACAAAATGGTATGCTCAAAGGGGTCCAAATCAGACCGGTCAGTCTCATTTATTTCGACCTCATTTGGGGTGGGGTTCCCAGAGCCTGCACCAAATCGCCTGCAGCCAAAATTAAATATAGGCTGAGCAAAATGGCGTAAAGCCTTCACCAAAGCCTTATTTACAGAGTCTTGCACATGGTAATCAAGAGCCTCGACCAGGCGTTCCTCCATGTGTTGGCCTTCTGTATACCCCCCATAATAATCATCTTGTTGTGCCATGCTGGCAGTCTGGAGTAATATCCACTAGAGGTCCCGAATGTAATGCTGTAAAAATCAGCAAGGGGGGGGAAGCCCTGGTGCTAAGAAGGTCTAACAGACCTCTGCTGGTGGAAGGAAATACAAATAATAATCAAGGGAAGAGGAAAAAGGGGGGTCCTGGCACCTAATCCCCTCGAGCAAGGCTCTAACAGTATTATTGTAGCCCCAATGGGCGTGTGAGGGGAGCCTGGAATTAGCAGATGTCCAGCTCCTAAGGTTGCCGATCGCTCTTTTGCACGAGCGCAAACGCCGCAACTGAAAGCGGACTGAGCTGCAGAGGCCGCGCTTCCCCAGAGGCCCCCCACCAGCTATTTGAAGAGAAAACAATCCGAAAGATCGTTTCCTAGCAACACGGCAAAACCGCCAAAAGGAAAGTTAGAACGGCGCTTGAAGGTAATTGCTGCGCTCGTTTAAAGACACATAATTAAACACTATGCCGGTCATTACAACATTGGCGGTAAAAGCCGCTTACCGCCGTGCAGAAGACCGCCAACACACCGCCGTGGAAATCCACCACAGCTATTATGACCCACATTTCGGAATCCGCCAAAAGTCAGACACCCACACAAGTCCGCCACACCAAAGGTCAGTGATAAACTGGCGAAAACAAAACCTCCACCGTCACGCCAACAAAAATACGCCCATACTATCACGACACACGAATCCACGCTGCGGTCTTTCAACCGCGGTATTCCATTGGCGGTACACACCACTGTGCTCAAAATACACGCACTCTTACAAAACACAACAACATTGGACAATTCAAAATACACACACCTGATACACATACACACACCACTCCCACACACCCAATACAATATAAAACACACACCCACATCACCCGCAAACCCGCACGACAAAAAATTCCAAAAGAAGGCCAGAGAGAGACACCACCAGCAAGAACAACAGCATCCACAGGCACACAACACCATCACCCACACAACTTCCACGCACCTCACACAACACACCACTGCATATCACCACACTTATCACCACACACTCCACCCCACACATCACCTACACCACCCCATGGCACGGCAAAGACACTCCAGGTTCTCGGAGGAGGATCTCAGGGTCATGGTGGAGGAAATTGTCCGGGTAGAGCCACAGCTATTCGGATCACAGGTGCAGCACACCTCCATTGCAAGGAAGAGGGAGCTATGGCGAAGAATAGTGGACAGGGTCAACACAGCGGGACAGCACCCTAGAAATCGGGAGGACATCAGGAAGAGGTGGAACGACCCACGGGGGATTGTGCGTTCCATGGTCTCAAGACACCACCTGGCGGTTCAGCGGACTGGTGGCGGACCCCCACCTCCTCCCCCACAACTAACAACATGGGAGGAGCAGGTTTTGGCGATTCTGCATCCTGAGGGCCTCGCAGGAGTAGGTGGAGGAGTGGACTCTGGTAAGTCAAAGCTTTACTATTACATCCCCCACCCTACCTGCATGCTATCACATACCCCCACCCTCACCCCCAGCACCCCAACTCCTCACATATGTCCCAACATCACGAACCACCCATCCCAACACCAAGCCCTGCATGCAACAACAAAGCATGGACACCCATCACCAAAGCATACCCACTGCACATACCCATACACCCCCCTAAACCATCATCACACAAGCTCCCACACAGGAATGCTAGCACTGGGGTACACGGTCACCCACCCATTGCACACCATTACACACACAGATTTAATAAACATCCTTTTATATCCCTGCAGGACCCCTACCCAACGTCACCGGACAGGAGGGTCCAAACATGTCCACACCACCAACAGAAGAGGCCCACAGTGATGACAGCACCTCTGTCCAAATGGATCTAGATGACCAGCCCGGACTATCGGGCACCTCTGGACAGTCGGTTCCCCTCACACAGGCACAGGCCACCACAGACCTTCCCCCCTCTGGAATCACCAGCACAGCACCCACCCAGCGGGCCCATACCTCCATCCCCAGGACACGTCAATCAGCGGTGTGTCCACCACTACAGGGAACCCAGGATAACCCACCACCCCAACAACAGGGACCTGAGGGCTGTGGTAGTGGGCACACCGTTCAGGGGACGGAGGCCCAAGAACACAGGGGAACTGGGAGGGCTGCTGTGCAACAGGGGGCGAACAGGCCAAGGGAACCCACTCTCCACGAGGCCCTCTCCTCCATCATGGGAGCCTACCACCACTCCCAGGAGACAATGGCAACGGTACTGGCCAAGTTTCAGGAGACCCAGCGCATGCAGGAGGAACAGTATATGGGCTTCAGGGAGGAACTCAGAACCATCAGCTCCACCCTGGGCACCATCGTAGGGGTGCTGAAGGAACTACGCAACACCAGGAGGGACACTGTGGCACTACAAGGGGCCCCTGACACTAGCTTGGACGATGAACTGCCCACTACCTCTGCCGGCGCTAGTGGCCACAGGACCACCACACCAGCACCCCACCCCCTGCAGAGGGAGAACCACGCCGCAAACGGTCCCTGAGATCCAGGACAAAGACAGAGCACAATGCCAATACCCCCGCCAAGAAATGAGACCACCCTGATTGTCATCCTACTGTCCCACTTTGTCACCCTGTCCATAATTAAACTGCCCCAGCTCCACTCCCTATGCCCATATGGGCAATGCACCTGTGAGACTAATAGACTGGACTCTGCCATGGACACTCCTCCGCCATCACCCCTCACCATTTCACTACCCCCTCCAATATTGAGCATTTAAATAAACACACCTAAAGCACAAAATGATCTGGAGTCTGTCTGTGATTTCGAAATAGTGTATTAGCAATTACAGTGCTAAAATGTTTTTAAAATAGTAATGTCAACATACCTATGTCACACAGCTCTAGTCCAATGAGGAATCTAAGCAGATGTCACACAGTGGGACCCACATCTGTGAAATCGTAAGGGAAAGTGACAACTCAGTGACCATACACTGGGTGAAAACGACAAACAGGAAAGAGGTAGTAGTGTTAAAGTACATGTAGTAGGCAGGTTTGTATTCCTACCTGTGTCTCACTGGAAATATTGCAGGATCACTGAGTCCCTGTTGTGCATGTCTTCTTCCTCGGCTTCCTCCTCATCACTGTCCACAGGCTCCACAGCTGCCACAACACCGCCATCTGGACCATCCTCCTGCAGAAAAGGCACCTGTCGTCGCAAAGCCAAGTTGTGAAGCATACAGCAGACCACTATGATCTGGCACACCTTCTTTGGTGAGTAGAATAGGGATCCACCTGTCATATGGAGGCACCTGAACCTGGCCTTCAGGAGGCCGAAGGTCCGCTCGATCACCCTCCTAGTTCACCCATGGGCCTCATTGTAGCATTCCTCTGCCCTTGTCCTGGGATTCCTCACTGGGGTCAGTAGCCATGACAGGTTGGGGTAACCAGAGTCACCTCCAAATGGCGAGGGACAACTGTTAGACACACACTAACCTGTAGGGATAACCCCAGACCCAGATAACCATTCCCAATGACTTGTTTCCAGGTGCTCTCCTAATAGCCACACACGGTGCCTCTGGAGTTGACCCATCACATAAGGGATGCTGCTATTCCGCAGGATGTAGGCGTCATGCACTGAGCCAGGGAACATGGCATTCACATGGGAGATGTACTGGTCTGCCAAACATACCATCTGTACATTCATAGAATGATAACTCTTCCGGGTTCTGTATACCTGTTCACTCCTGTGGGGGGGGGGACCAAGGCCACATGGGTCCCATCAATGGCACCTATGATGTTGGGGATATGTCCCAGGGCATAGAAATCCCCTTTCACTTTAGGCAAATCCTCCACCTGAGGGAAAATGATGTAGCTCCGCATGTGTTTCAGAAGGGCAGACAACACTCTGGACAATACGTTGGAAAACATAGGCTGGGACATCCCTGATGCCATGGCCACAGTTGTTTGAAATGACCCACTTGCAAGGAAATGGAGCACTGACAGCACCTGCACTTGAGGGGGGATTCCTGTGGGATGGCGGATTGCTGACATCAGGTCTGGCTCCAACTGGGTACACAGTTCCTGGATTGTGGCACGGTCAAGCCTGTAGGTGATAATCAAATGTCGCTCCTCCATTGTCGACAAGTCCACCAACGGTCGGTACACCGGAGGATGCCGCCATCTCCTCACATGTCCCAGCAGACGGTGCCTATGAAGGACAACAGCGAGCACAGAGTCAACCAACTCAGAGGTACGTACCCACAGTTTACACAGAACACCATCCATACACAAAAGGTGGCCTGTATGTGTGTTGAGTGTAGGCCTAGGTCTGTGTGACGCAGTTGAAAATGAAGCTATGTGGGCCCCTGAAATGGCGGCTGCCTGACCTCTAAAGTGGGACAATGGGATGTGAGGTAACTGTGCTGGTGTTGCACACCGTGGCAGTAGGCGGTCGAAGACAGCGGCGCAATGCTGCATTGGTTAACATTGGACCCTGTGGGTCCCAGGAGCCAATGACGATGTATGCCGGCGGTGACAGTACGCACCGCCGCGGACGTGACCGCCATTTTCTATCTCTTCAATCACTCGATACCTGATCTTCGACAGGAGAGGACCTACACTGCAAGTGCAACTGTGACCTCGGTCTGGAAGAGACAATGGCTCGTGCGTCTGGGGAAAGGGCCCCTGCCTTCACATCGGAGGAGTTGGAGAAACTCGTGGACGGGGTCCTCCCCCAGTACCAGCTACTCTACGGTCCTCCAGACAATCAGGTAAGTACACAGGGAGCATGTTGTATGGGCTATGCCTGTGTGGAGAGGGCTGGATGTTAGAAGGAAGGGGGCAGAGTGCTGCGTGCATGAAAGACGGTGAATGCATGTGCCACATGGCAAGGGTAGGGATGGGGGCCAATCACTTTGACGGTGCAGTTGGTAATGACTTCTCTTTTTCCCTTGTACATTTCATGTAGGTCAGCGCCCACCAGAAGAAAGATATTTGGCGTGCCATCGCCAAGGACGTCCGGACCCTGGGGGTCTACCACCGACGGAGCACCCACTGCCGGAAAAGATGGGAGGACATTCGCCGCTGGAGCAAGAAGACAGCGGAGGCTCAGCTGGGGATGGCCTCCCAACGTGGGAGGGGTGCCCGTCGCACCATGACCCCCCTGACGTTCAGGATCCTGGCGGTGGCCTACCCGGAGTTGGATGGGCGCTTGAGGGCATCACAGCAGACACAAGGGGGTGAGTACACTCTCATTCTGCTGACTTTGCGCGCAGTGGAGGTGTCTGAGTGGGGGAGGAGGGCTGTGGGTTTCCCTAGGCCAGGGCGAGTTCCGTAGGCAAGGCCCCTCCGTAAGGCAGGCCCTGTGGCACCCCACCTCTGTAGAGTGCCAAGTACAGCTATTTATGCCCGTGTCATCTATGTGTGCAGATGTCGTCCATAGCCTTGTAGGCCATTTCCCAGGAATTGAACAGTGGAGCCCAAGAGCACGGCGTAGTGCACGGGGCTTCTGTGTCTGTCATGTCCGCCAACGGTAGATGTAATCAATGCACTCAACATGTCTTTCTTGTTTTTCCCCCCCTTTTTGTGGTCTCCCTGTTCTTGTGTGCATTAGCATCATCAGGCGGAGGAGCAGTGGCATCAGAGCACGAGGGAGCTGCATCCCACCTGGCCATGGAGGGCGACACTAC
Source organism: Pleurodeles waltl (assembly GCF_031143425.1). Lineage (NCBI taxonomy): Eukaryota > Metazoa > Chordata > Amphibia > Caudata > Salamandridae > Pleurodeles > Pleurodeles waltl. Next base: position 77,233,535 of record NC_090443.1, on the reverse strand, counting down.
GGAGTCTGAATTCACCAGTGGGACGGAGGGCGAGTGGAGCTCCACAGCGGGGACAGGAGCTGAGACCAGCGACACAGACTCGTCCTCTGATGGGAGCTCCCTTGTGGTGGCGGCAACATCTGTGCCCCCCCATCTACAGGTACAGCCGCCACCCCCCCCTACCAGCACCGCCCTGTCGGGCAGCCCCTCAGGCTTTGCCCCTACCCGCTCACCTAGGAGGGTGGGCATCACCTTCGCCCCTGGCACCTCAGGCCCTGCCCCAGTCACCCCTGCTGCCCTCAGTGAGGAGGCCATTGACCTACCATTTTGAATGACATCCAGGGTGTAGAAAGGCAGTTGCAACAAACAAATGCATTCCTGGAGTGCATTCATTCTGGTCAGGCGGCCCTTCACCGAGCTTTTCAGACTCTGGCCTCAGCACTGATGGCAGCCATTATCCCTGTCTCTAGCCTCCCCCCTCCAACTTCCTCCACCCGACCCAATCCCCTGTACCTCTGCCTATCCCAAGCATACCATCAGACCAGCCTGCACACACCTCAACACACAAGGGAAGCTCGGGCAAACATAAGCACCACACATCCCACAGGCACTCACGCAAGCAACACACACATGCAGACACACCAACATCCACTGCCTCCACTGTGTCCCCCTCCTCGTCGTCTCCCTCCTCCCTCCCAGTCTCGTCTACTCTCACACCTGCATGCACTACCTCTACAGCCACTACGTCCCTCACAGTACACCCACCAGCACACCCCGCTCACGTGCAGTCACCACCCCCACTACCATTCACACGTCCCCTGTGTCCTCTCCCAGTGTGTCTGTGACGCCCCCTCCCAAGATACACAAACGCAGGCACACATCCACCCAACAGCCATCCACATCACGACAGCCTCCAGCGCATGCACCTTCACCCAAAGTCACCAAACGTACACCTCCTACTACCACCACCTCTTCCTCCACTCCCAAACCCCCTCCAGCTACCGGTCCCAGTGTGTCCAAAAAACTTTTCCTGTCCACCCTTGACCTTTTTCCCACACCTCCCCCACCCCGTCCATCTCATAGGTCCCGAAGTAGCACCTCAGCAACAACATCTCCGGGACCAGTGGTGCCTGTAGTCACCGGTATGTGGAGTGTACCGGCCACCAGGACAGCCATTGTGGCACGGAGCCACAGCACAGACAGTCCCCCACCTGTGAAGCATCAGAAGTTGGCCAGTGCCCGGCGGGAGAGGGGGAAGACTCCAGCCACCAAAGCCGCTCCCAGGGGTCCCGTTGGGAGTGTGGAGTCAGCTGTGACACCTTCCAAGGTGGGGAAGGGCCACAAGAAACCCGGCAAGTCTGGGAAGAACAGCACGGCAGAGAAGACCGCCTTCATCCCCGATGCCCAGGAGGCCACCGCCAGCCCAGCTGCCCAGGAGGCCACCGCCAGCCCCAGCCCAGCAGCCCAGGAGGCCACCGCCAGCACCAGCCGCGCTGGGCCATGAAGGACCGCCAGCACAAGCCCCACTGGGCCATGAAGGACCGCCAGCAAAAGGCCCGCTGGGCCATGAAGGACCGCCAGCACAAGCCCCGCTGGGCCATGAAGGACCGCCAGCACAAGCCCCGCTGGGCCATGAAGGACCGCCAGCAAAAGGCCCGCTGGGCCATGAAGGACCGCCAGCACAAGCCCGGCTGGGCCATGAAGGACCGCCAGCACAAGCCCCGCTGGCCAAGGAAGGACTGCCAGCACAAGCCCGGCTGGGCCATGAAGGACCGCCAGCACAAGCCCCGCTGGGCCATGAAGGACCGCCAGCAGCTGAGACCCTGCAATGTAGACTGCCATCTGAAGCACTGCTGAACAGGGCATCGCCATCTCAAGCACCGCTGAACAGGGCACCGCCATCTCAAGCACCGCTGCACAGGGCACTGCCACCTCAAGCACCGCTGCACAGGGCACCACCATCTCAAGCACCGCTGCACAGTGCATCGCCATCTCAAGCACCGCTAGCCCATGAGCGGCAGGGGCACTGACACAACTGGGTCCGTCACAGGGTGAGTGATGCACTCTGGGCACCAGTCCCCCTCCAGAACCAGTGGAGAGATCCATCCACTACCTCAGTTCTTAACAGGATGAAGCACTCTGGGCACCAGTCCCCCTCCAGAACCAGTGGAGAGATCCATCCACTACCTCAGTCTTTAACAGGATGAAGCACTCTGGGCACCAGTCCCCCTCCAGAACCAGTGGAGACTGTCATCCACTTGAGAGACTGTGGCTTTGCACTCCACAGGATTGAACAGTGGGCAAGCCACTCACTGTAGAGACTTGAGAGACTGTGGCTTTGCACTCCCCAGGATAAGGCAGTGAGCAAGCCACCCACTGTGGAGACTTGTGAGACTGTGGCTTTGCACTCCCCAGGATTGAACAGTGGGCAAGCCACCCACTGTAGAGACTTGAGAGACTATGGCTTTGCACTCCCCAGGATATGGCAGTGGGCATGCCACCCACTGTAGAGACTTGAGAGACTGTGGCTTTGCACTCCCCAGGATATGGCAGTCGGCAAGCCACCCACTGTAGAGACTTGTGAGACTGTGGCTTTGCACTCCCCAGGATATGGCAGTGGGCAAGCCACCCACTGTAGAGACTTGAGAGACTGTGGCTTTGCACTCCCCAGGATTGAACAGTGGGCAAGCCACCACTGTAGAGACTTGAGAGACTGTGGCTTTGCACTCCCCAGGATTGAACAGTGGGCAAGCCACCCACTGTAGAGACTTGAGAGACTGTGGCTTTGCACTCCCCAGGATATGGCAGTGGGCAAGCCACCCACTGTAGAGACTTGTGAGACTGTGGCTTTGCACTCCACAGGATTGAACAGTGGGTAAGCCACCCACTGTAGAGACTTGAGAGACTGTGGCTTTGCACTCCCCAGGACTGAACAGTGGGCATGTGGCCCCCTCATGGATTTGGCATCGTGCACTCAAGCGGCTGAGGTGCCCCCCCTTTCCCTCCCCCTGAGGTGCCTGTTTTCTTGCTCTCTGATGCCCCTACAGTGTTCTCTCCGTCATGGTAGGGGATCTTGTGTGGGCCTCGCCCATACCGTGTGGTCCCAGTGTTCCACAGACTTTCTTTGTGCAGTACCTGGACTACTATGCCTGGTATTTCTTTTGTACATTGTGTATATATATATTTCTGCCTACTTGTTTTTAATATATTCCGATGGTTACACTCATTTTCTTTGGTCTTTGCATTCTTCCGGGGGGGCTTGGGGGGTGTAACTGTGATATATTGATATGCATTAGTGTGTGTGTTGTGGTGGGTGAGGGTGGGGGTGTTGCGTGTGTGTGTCCCTGTTTTTTGCCTCCCCCCTCCCCTGTGTCGTAGGTGCTGTACTCACCGTGGTCTTCACCGCCGGCGTTCGTGCTCCTGGTAGAGGAGCAGGAAGACTATCGCAGGGAGAATTTGGAGTTCCGGTTCCATGGTATCCTCGTTCCTCATAGAGTGTGTAGAGGTGAGCGTTTTCCCTTTGAAATTCCTGTTTCCGCCGTGTTTGTATCCGCGGTGAATCCGCCCCGGAAAAGGTGGCGGATTGGCCTGTCATAATAGTGTGGGCGGTACATTGTCTCCCGCCTGTCTGTTGGCGGTGACCGCGCGCTGTTTGTTTGTACTGCCATGGTGGTCTGAGAGTTAAAGTGGCTGTCTTTGTTGGCGGTTTCTGCCACGGTCGTAATTGCAATTTTTTTACCGCCGGCCTGTTGGCGGTCTTACCGCCGCTTTAACACCGTCCGCCAGGGTTGTAATGACCACCTATGTGAAAAATACAAAAGTATATATGTACAAATACACAGAAAAACGAGGCACTTATCTCTTGTGCGAAGCAGCAAAGAAAGAGGACAGACTTTGCTTGCTTTGTACTATATAGGAGATATTGGAGCCTGATTGGAGGGTCATTACGAGGCTTATGTTTATGGGAAATGTAGTTTTTCATGTTTCAATGTTTTTATTGTCTGCTGTGTGTTGCAGTAAAGATAAAAGATAAGCATAATCCGAAGCCTCCGGTCCTGACATAGAATCCACATCACACTCTGGTTATCCCACTAATACCACAGCCCCGGAGACAGCAATGAAACACCCCTCCCCAAATGACACAGTCACTTCACTGTGAGAATGAGTCAGACATACATTACCCCCCAAACCCCAGTGTACAAAACATTCAACACTAGTAAACCTGTGTCTTTGCTACTGAAAGAGAATGTGAACAGCCCTGCAAAATCAAATGAATATTTATATTGCAAGGTACTGCAAGTGTTCTCTCATCAAATCATTCATCTCAGCAAACATCTAATTTCAGTTGTTCTTTCCCTGTTCCATGTAGCAATTGATGCAGATATGTTTACTTTGAAGGTGTTTTGGACTCCTCGTGAAAGTACATTTGCTTGCCTGTTGAACCACATTCTCAAAGACAAACAATACCCTGCTTGTTCCAGGGTGGCTCCTCCACTAGGGCGGAGGCGCATTAGCCCCCCACCCCCATCCTCCCCAACCCACGCCAGCAGCAGCATCTGCGAAATGTTTATAGAAACAACATATTAAACTCTGTAAAAGTGGACGGTCCACTGGCATGATGTGGACGGAGGGGGAGTGCTCAGCACTCCCCCTCAGTGCGCAGGTATGTGTGGCCGGCCATCTGAGGCCAGCCAAACACACATGCGCACAGGGCTCTCGCCAGCCCAGCAACATGGTTGCTGGGCTGGAGAGAGCTTGCACGGGCTCCCAGTCTGCCTTGGAGTGCCCTAGCTGGGCGCTGCTTTGAGCAGCATCAGGACTGGCCGCAGGGCAGACTGGGAGCCTGTGCCTGCCTGCAGCCTGCAACAGAGGAGCAGAGCGGAGCGATGATGGAAAAAAAGGTAAGTTTAATTATTATTATTACTATTTTTTTGTGAGCCCCAACCCCCTCCCCGTCACGCGCCGCCCCACCTGTTTTCCCTCCCACGTGCCGTGCCTAGCCATACCACACCACCATGGAGCGAAGACGTAAACTAAACTTACCTAAATCAAGCCTCACAATGGAGAGATGTCGGAACCTCGCCACTGCCAGTCCCAAAGAACACGTGTCGACCGGATTCACTTAAGGAACGCTTCACTTAGGCACCAGGATTGAGAGTAGGCCTGTACGACAACTGAAAACAACAGTTGACAACTGATGTTCCCAACTCCCCTCATGTACAATACCGCAGTGCATGAGGGGGGAGCAGCATCACAGTGGCATTACTATGTAAGAAACATGACCAATCACTGCGTGGCAGTAGAATACTCCCACAGAATAATTGGTTGTGTCTTTAGTGACCCCATCCCTCCGCTGCCTTAAAAACCCAGGCTAGGGGACAAGCTAGCCTTTCCCAAACCAATCCAGACTTTGCTCTCATGCTTTTTGAAACTTAAAGCTGCATGAGCAAAGCAAGGATTGGTTGGGACAGGTGAACCAAGAGATCCAAAGGAGACCAGGAGGATATAACATTTTCTAGCTGTTGCAATAAGAATTTTCAATTTTATTAAGGACCCGGAGGTGAGGATTATGTTTATCTTTCTTTACAGTAATTTTCATAGCACCCAATCACAATAAAATGAGAAAAAAAGACATCCCCCATGTACCCAATGTCACATGGCTAAATCAGTAATCAACACTAGGCAGGCAGTTTATATGAAGCTAAAGTCGGCCTCTGACCAGTGACCTCCGTTAGAGAGGGAGCCGCATCTGGGGACCCAACCTCACCTGCTGGCATTCGATTCCAGATATCCGGGGCATTGCCAAAAATTGACCTGTCGTTCCAGGCCTCCATGTGGATCAACCACCAATTCATTTCCATCCTGGCTTCCGAAAAGAGCTGAATCTGATCCGAGTACGTCAACCCCTTCTGAAGGTGTTGCATCTTGAGATGTTGAAGGGCCCTGTAATGGACGGGGCCAGAAATATAGGGGGTCATTCTAACTCTGGCGGGCGGCGGAGGCCGCCTGCCAGAGTTCACCCGACAGAACACCGCTCTGCGGTCTGAAGACCGCCGCGGTGATTCTGTGTTTCCCGCTGGGCTGGCGGTCGACCGCCAGAAGGCCGCCCGCCAGCCCAGCGGGAAACCCCTTCCCACGAGGAAGCCGGCTCCGAATGGAGCCGGCGGAGTGGGAAGGTGCGACGGGTGCAGTTGCACCCATCTAGCAGACACTGAAATTCTTTGTGGGCCCCTCTTACGGGGGCCCCTGCAGTGCCCATGCCGTTGGCATGGGCACTGCAGGGGCCCCCAGGGGCCCCACGACACCCCATACCGCCATCCTGTTCCTGGCGGGCGAACCGCCAGGAACAGGATGGCGGTATGGGGTGTCGGAATCCCCATGGCGGCGCAGCAAGCTGCGCCGCCATGGAGGATTCCTGAGGGCAGCGGAAAACCGGCGGGAGACCGCCGGTTTTCCCTTTCTGACCGCGGCCAAACCGCCGCGGTCAGAATGCCCTTGAGAGCACCACCAGCCTCTTGGCGGTGCTCTCGTGGTCGTTGACCCTGGCGGTCAATGACCGCCAGGGTCAGAATGACCCCCATAGTCTGAAACGACGAGGAGAAGAGACCCACAATCCAAACAACTGACCTCAACGATATTGTCTGGTCTCGCATTGAGACCTCAACTTGCTCTTGATATTCTGAATCTTTTGGGAAGGGAGGATCAACTGGGAAAACCACAAATCTATCTGGAATCCCAAAAATTCCATCAGTTGGGAGGAGATCAGACAAGATTTCAGCTGATTGATGACGAACCCCAGTTCTTGCACTAGTTGGATTGTCTAAGACAGGTGGAGAGATACTGTCTGAGGATCCTGAGCTATGCGAATTGAATCGTCGAGATAAACGATTAGCCTGACGCTTTTGGTGCAAAAGGCCTCCACCACTGGTCTCATCAGACCGAAGGGAAGAACTTTGTATTCATAGGATTGAATGAGCCAGAAGAATTGAAGGAAGCGTCTGTTGGGGGAAAAAATAGGAACCCAGTGATATGCGTCCTTTAGGTGCAGTCAGACCATCCAGTCACCCCCTTGAAACAGATCTCGGAGGAGGTGAATATCTTCCATCTTGAAATGCCTGTACACAATCCATGAATTAAAATTCTTCAGACAAAGCACCAGGTGAGAGCCTCTGCCTCTTTTGCTGATGAAGAAGATGGTGCTGATGAATCCCCCACGGTGAGGGTAGGAAAGACATATGGCATCTTTCTGGAGCAGAGAAAGAATCCCCCTTAAGATGAGATCTCGATCTTGTAGGACAAAATACAGCTCCTGAGGTGGAGAAGTCTGAACTGGGGAGCTGTAGATTTTCAGTTTGTACCCCAGAACAGAATCGAGGACCCGGGAATCCTGAGTCAAAAGCGCCCAACTGTGTGCGAAAAACCGAAACCTTCCCCACAAAGTCACTTCGGATGAAGGTAAAATTCTCACCTCACCCCAACTTATGGGAGCCTCTTTGTTGACATCTGCTGTATCCTCTACGGAAGCGCTGATGACCTCCCCGAGCTCAGGTGGTGTAGAAGTCTGATCTGAAGACTGTTCGTGCCAGCTTCTGCTGAAACAGTTGAAGGTTTCACGTTGGGAGCCCTGGTAAGTGTCTCGGCCTGATAAATGGGCCCTATAGTGTCTGGCCTTTCCAAAAAGGGTGTTTTGGAATACCTTCTTCAGTGAGAGATGTGCTCTGTCCATCGTATTATAAGTTTGCAGCGAACTTATCCAGATCTGAAAAGGAGACCATGCACCACCGCTCCTAATTCAGAGGAAGCGAGGTCATTTAATTTGGGGTTGATGCTCCTCAAAATCGATCGCTGCCTTTCAGTAAACATTGCCGGGTTGCCTTTACCTTCCTGGCAGACGGCATGTTGCGCCCATCCAATAAGAATGTCCGGATCAATCGCTAAACCAGATTCTTTGAACTGGAAGCCGAATTCCGGAATATTTTCAATGGGGCTTGAGAGGTCTAGTAATTTATCTTGACAGGATTGCCAAGCTCTGTCTATCCCTTTCTTGGGGTCCTTAGCCCATTTTTTCATAAAATTGACCATCGTGGACTCCACCTCAGGTGTATTTGAGTCCTTACCAGCCAGGTCTAGTCTGGGGTACTCAGATCTAAGCCTTGCCCTGACATCTTTGTCAAAGCCCTGTCTGAGATGGGATTGGGTATAGCTGGCCCCCTCGGGGAGGGGGGTCCAAATGGTAGAGTGGGGGTGTACAATTTCAGCTGGATCAAAGGTCAGCACCTTTGGCGGACTTGGACAGGGATTCGATCTGCAATCAGGACATCTTTTCTTGTTGGGTCCAGGGACCTCCTCCTGGCCACTGTCAGAGGAAACGTGGGAAGAGTCAGAGCCCGTCGGCTCAAATAACCAAATTACTCGTTGGACTTGGGTGCTTGGGATTGGCAATGACTATGCCCATGTTCCTCTAAAACTGCCACAGACAGTTATCAAATGCATCAGAATGCCACCTTTTTCCCTTTGATTTTCCTTCTGGATGCTTAGGAGGCTGGGAGGCCGACTCTGCGGAGGAAGTGAGAGGTGGGAGTCACCCTTGCTGGCTAGCGAATCCCTTGAGGTGGGAGGTCAAGGGGCCAAGGGCTTTGGCCAAAGTCCTAATCACTGATAGTTGAACATTGTTGTCCAACGCTTCCACAAGGTTCTCATCAAAGAAGGGAGAAAACTACTGACATTCCCCTGTATCCTCCTCATAGGTGTTATATTGAGTCATAGTGAAGGAACTATGTGCAGGAGCACACAAATTACGCTGCAGTAGCCAACTGGCTATTATGCAAGGGGGAGTGCAGCACCAGGAGGCACAGATCAAATCATTAAAGTGTGGAGGGAGGGGCCTACAATCACACTCTAGGCAGAGCCTATGCAAATTATTACAATCCAGGGCCACTCTGATGACTCAGGGCATGGGGAGCAGCGTATCAGCACAAAGGAGAACAATTGCACTTAAACTGGTAAGTCTGCTAGCAGAAATACCTTTTAAACCTCCATTGCTACGTTTAAAAGACGCACGGTGGTAGCGCGCATGTGCCTTTGTGGCGCAAAGGACCAGACAAGGGATTGAGGCCGATTCAAGATGGCGGCTGTGTCCCAATCCACAGAAGGAGGTCTAAGAGGGCTCTTTCTGCCTCAGAGCCCTAGGCGCTTCCCTGCAAATGAGAAAAACACAGATAAAACGCTGCAAAGCAAGTAACACACAGCAAATGCCATACAATAACCAAGACGCAAGGCACCAGAGGCCCGGGGACAAATTATGAATGTAGAGATCACGGACTGGCGCTATCCCGTATAGAATATACATTGCACAGCTATCTCTAGAAATGCTCATCATACACAAGCGCCAGCCAAGTAACAATGAAAATAAATGTGCACTTAACTGGCTGCAGAGTAGCAAAGGACGAGGAGGTCAAGATGGTGGCAGTGGTTCTTAAAGGGCTGTGTTGATTACTGATTGGGCCATGTGACATTGGGTTCATGGGGGATTTAGTTGTTTCTCATGTTATTGTGATTGGCTGCTATGGAATTTACAGTAAAGAAAGAGAAGCATAAGCCATTGAATTAAAAGGAAAAAACCTGTACTGGAGCAGCACATCACGCATGGACTTGTGAAACGTGGCAGCTATGTGCTCTAACATGCTTTGACACTGTACTCTGACAAGCTGTGACAGTGTGTCAAAGCATGATATAAACATGAAGAATATAGTGCTTATAGGAGAAAAGGTGTCTGTATATGTGGGGAGCAAGCTGAGATGTGGATCCCAGTAGGAGGGTCTGTGCAAATTAGGTGTCCTCCCAGAAAAGACAGCAGGAAGAAAAATCTGAAATGGACACTTTTTGATGCCCTATGCTTTTGATTCACAGTGACCAATATTCGCTAAACTATTCAGAAAAATATTTGGGCAAATTAAAATGCTCATGCTACATTTGTGGAAGATGCTGAATCAAATTTCATTTAATTGTTTTTAATTTATTGATGAGTGTAAAACCTACTACAATTAGACATCAATTCATTGAAAATGCCTCACATTTAATTCCTCATAATTATAACGTTTCCCTACCAATAATTACATGAGTACATCCTTCCAATAAAGTGCTTTGGATATATTTTGAAGCCTGTCAACATACAGCATATCCAGACAAAAATCAATTTAATCTCATTGGGATTCTATGAGGATCAAAGATGATAATACCAAACCATAAAAAAACAAAAAGTCACTTTGTATAGTGCAAATTGTAAATAGCCTAACAGCTAAATCAGAACAATTGAGATCTAATGTTCGCATCTTTCAGCAACCCCTGACTTAAACATAAATGTTAATCTTCCAAGTAATCCTTCGAATCAAAACATACAGGTCTCCTCTTCCCTTCTTAGTCTAGAGAGATTACTCTCATCGATTTTAAACCTTTTGGAAAAATTAATTGGGGGATCTGATTGTATTATTGACACCGTTACAATCATTCTAAAATAACTAATCGCCAGCAAAGCAGATAACCACGAATCTCCTACATCGCAACGAGAAGAAGCTTTGGCACCGTCTAGTGCCATAGAGAACAAGGTGGCTCAACCTGGGATTGACTTCAGCTCTCAGGCACGCAAGCCTCTGGATAAGGCACTCCCTGCGAACTCAGTTCCAATCGAAAGTCCGGTCAACGCTGTCAGATTTATTATTAATTATTTTTCCCCAGAAAAAAAACTGGAACTCTGAATCCCAAAGTACAGCACAAGAGTTTTTCCCGATTTTTAAAGCACATCTGAAGGCAAATACAGTGACTGAAGAAACTTGTCCACAAATGCTTACGCATAAAAAGAAAAACCTTAAAAGGGTCAAAAAATTAAATCGTAGGATATGCAAAAAAGGTCGGAGAAAGGTGCACTTTCCAGAGGGTCTCCTTACGTCATAAGAACTCCCTCCCCTGGAGGATGTTGCCCCTCAACATCATGCCGTATCCTTTGATTCACAAGTTCAGGTTGCTTCTCTTTGTACTGCCTGTGGCCCCAGTATGGTCAATCCATCCTCGAGTCAAAATCTGCCTCCTTTACAAACAAGTATGCTTCCATTGAATCCCTTTGCTCAACCGTTCAGAGCCCCAATGTGGTCCAAGCCTCAGCCGGTTAGGTTGCCACCTCTGCGAAGGACAGAGAATTGAAATTATGTGGCCACTTTGGCTTTAGACTTTAAGCTCTTGTTTGACACAGATCCATTTCTAAATAGACCTCTACTTCTAAAGTGTTTCTCAGAGATAGAGGCCCTCATTACGACCCTGGCGGTTTGTAACCGCCAGGGCCGCGGCACGCGGGAGCACCGCCGACAGGCCGGCGGTGCCCCGCGGGGCATTCTGACCGCGGCGGCTTAGCCGCGGTCAGAGAAGGGAAACCGGCGGTCTCCCGCCGGTTTCCCGCTGCCCCCAGGATTCCGACTCCCCCTCCCGCCATCCAGTTCCTGGCGGTTCTCCCGCCGGGAACCGGATGGCGGGAGGGGGAGTCGCGGGGCCCCTGGGGGCCCCTGCAGTGCCCATGCCAACGGCATGGGCACTGCAGGGGCCCCCGTAAGAGGGCCCCAAAATGTATTTCACTGTCTGCCTTGCAGACAGTGAAATACGCGACGGGTGCAGTAGCACCCGTCGCACCTTCCCACTCCGCCGGCTCGATTACGAGCCGGCATCCTCGTGGGAAGGGAGTTTTTCCCTGGGCTGGCGGGCGGTCTTTTGGAGACCGCCCGCCAGCCCAGGGAAAAACTCATAATACCCTCCGCGGTCTTCTGACCGCGGAGCGGTATTATGGAGGGCGGAATCCTGGCGGGCGGCCTCCGCCGCCCGCCAGGGTCGTAATGAGGGCCAGAGTCTCTTAGCTCAATAGCTAGCAATGACTTACACTTAGTATCCTTGAAGGACCTGTGTTTTGGTTCTATAACTAGAGTGTTTTTTATTCCGAATTTTCACAAAATTTTAAATAATTCAGATAGTTTGCAATGCAAAGGTATTGATGTTGTCCCCATTTCAAGGGACCCGGGGGGGAATTCAGCTGGTAAGTTTCCACAGTATCTCCCCACTGACGTCAGGAACTATATGTCTTTGCCCTCACACCATACGCCCATGCTCCCTCACCTATGTCACTCAGATAACCGTTCCATCAGACAACAGAGCCTGCAAATCTCTCTAGGGAAATACAGCAGGGAAGTGTTATTTAGGAATCCTTCGCAGAGTGCATCACAAAAATTAAGTGCAAATTGGAAATGCTTTACGTAGTTCCTCCACAATATCCTGTCCAATAGTGCCATCATTTTAGCAATGAGCTTATTATCATATCCTGGAACGTTGCCGGAATAAGAAATAAGAGGGAAAAAATAGAGTTTTTGAATTCTATTAATGCTGATGTATTCTGCTTACAAGAGACTTGGGGCCAGATGTATCAAGGAGGCCTTTTGCGAGTCGGAAATATCAATTTTTAAGAAATCGTTATTTCTGATTCACAAAATGCAATGTATCACATTTGCGAATCGGTAATAGCGGTTTCTTAAAAATCGCAAATGCTATTACCGAATTGCAAATTGCGATACCGGCCCTTTCGCACCTATGGGCCTGTAGGCCCATATCTGCGAATCTTTTGCATTTCCAAAATTGCGATTTCTTAACCAGAAATCGCAATTTTGGAAATGCAAAACCCCAGGGTGGTGAGTGCCTAAGACCCCCTCTGCTGCACCCCAAAATATTTATTTGCAACATGTAAGGTGCACACATGCCAAAAGGGCATGTGTGCTTTACATGTACATTTTAAAAATGCATTTTAAATGCATTTCTAAAATTTGCACATGGTTACCACCAGGTTCAATCTGGTGGTAAATAGCGATTCCTAAATGCCCAAATCGCATTTAGGAATTGCTTCTTACATGTGCTTAGAAATCGCAAATAAGGATTCCTTATTTGCGATTTCTTATTTAGAATTTGCGCCTCTCTAAACAGGGTAGCAATTTTAAGGAATTGCGTTCAGAATGTCGTTCACACATTCTGAAATGGCTTTTTGCATTCGCAAACGGGCATTCGCACCGTTTGCGAATGCAAAAAGCTTTCATACATCTGGCCCAAAGTCCACTAAGGAGCTCTTATATGATAAATACTACTCGCTTTGTTGTAATGCTACCCCTTCAAAGAGAGGCCATGCCAAGGGTGGGGTAGCCTGTCTTTTGACTAATAGGCTTAGCTGGCAATATGAATGTTATAAAGATCCCAGCAATTTATTCTTGGTTATTACTTTGTACAGTGCAGGCGAAGGGTTTTATGGAGCTCCTATAGCGCTGGTAAACTCTTATATTCCCCCTGGTGGACATCCACTTAGATAAGGTATTCCTTTTTATTAATGATCTTTGTGATAGGGAGCCAGCTACCCGAATTATCATGGTTGGGGACCTAAATTGTAAAGTTTCTAATTCAGCCCTCTCACGTTTTTGGGATGAGGAAAAAGAGGAAGCATTTGGCATTCCCACTAGTGTTTTTCCCTAGATCTAATTAGCTAAATACATTGAACCCCTTTACATGTCTGTAACAATTAGAGTTAGCGATTCCACTAACAGCACATTTTCCAAAAATGATTTAAAAAATAAAATAAATAAAGTGTAGTGTGCTCATAGGAATCAAACTCTTTCCAAACTGCAAAAAACATTGCTAAACTCTTTGGGCCTGAACTTGGCAGAAGGGTTGCTCCGTCACAACGGTGGCGGACATCCCATCCGCCTACTCTAAATTTCATATCCAATAACATTTAGATTTCGGGGGAGGGGACATCTGCTATCATAGATATAATGGGATTTAGATTTCAGCGGATGGGACATTTGTCACCTTTGTGATGGAGTACCCCGTCCATCAAGTTCTAAATCAGGCCCTTATTTCGAAAAGTGTATGAATGTTCAAACATTCTAATTTGAATCATTTTAAAAAGCCAGTTATCCATAGTGGGAATGTCGACTGACCGCCGGATCAAAAGTCTAATGACTGCAATCGAAATTGAAAAAGATACTGATGAGGTTTTGAAAAGGTACTTATGAAGCGTAAATAGCCAAACAATACTTACATTGTACGGGGATTAGTATTAGCCTCTAAAATATTGCTTGTGGCTTGAAAAATAGAATACCAAAATCTAGAAAGCTCTGAACATAGAAAAAAAAAAAAGAAACCAACCCCCTTCTGCATTTATATGACATCTAAAGCACTGGCAGACACTGCTGGTTTCATTCCATGGAGTGCGCCTTGGGTATAATGCACTACCATAAAAGAAGTGTCATTCTTTTAAAGTTTGCAGACCAGACAGCTTTATACCTGTCAGCGATATTCCACCATTACGCTGATGTTATTTAACCTTTTTTCAATTTTACCAAAAAGTTAGGGATTAGTGATACTTTTAAGACCTATTTTAAAACCTTATACCAATTATTAACCCCATTAATTTATTTTTAACCACTAGCTTCATCGCTACATAGTGGTCAATACACGTTGTACCACAATTTACTTTCAAGAAACTTCTTTTTAACAGAAAGCTGTAAAAGAACAATGAGCTTTCTGACCCAAGCTGTAGAAGACCTCTGCCCAAGCTTTTAACCCTTGATTAACTAGAAAGTCATCCACTGTCCATACCTTTGGCATTCCATCATTCTACCCAGTGCACTGAAATGGAGAGCTCCATCTACTTACAATCCTTCAACAATGTGAATGCATGACAATGGGTAAAAATAACTTTAAAACTGTTTAATATGAACTGCCATAGCATGAACTACTCCATACCTTGTTGTTTAGAAGTTTTGCAGTTTAAAAAAATCTATTGCAGATTTTTTAATCATTTGTATAAAAAATTATCATAACCTCCTAAATCATGAATAACTCTGACCATGTTATCTAAAAAAGATGCTAAATAGTAGATTTGAAGCTTAGGTACAGCCAACTCCCCTGTTCCTTATTTAATTATAAAACCAATGGGTGTACCCTGGGATGTTTATTGTTCCAGATACTTTTCTCGAAAGGGAATGAACTTCTTGAAAATTTGTATTATTAAGTTTAATAGGAATATTTGCGAAGATAAATAAAAGTAAAGGTAAATCCCCCATTTTAATAGGTGAAACATGGGCCATCAAAGATAACTGAAGTAATGACCATCTATTCAGAAGCTCCTTGACTTTCTTCATCATTGTCAGATAGTTAAGCTGGAACAGATCTGAATTATTAGAAGTTACCTAAATCCCTAAATAGTGAACCAGACGCTGAAGAGTGAACTAGTGTTCTAAATGTTGCACAAGATCATTAATTCCAGCATTAACCATTAAAACTTAGAATTTGGTTGACTGAACTTATACCCTCCTATGGGTGTAAATTCATGTATACCATTGAATGTAGTTTGAATATTACTTTTTTCATCTTTCAGGTGCAAAGATTTCACTTTGGACATCCGCTCTACTGGGGGGACGATTGCAGGCTCATTACATAGCCTCATCGCTAGTGGCTAAAAAAAAAATAAACAAAACTAGCAACACTGGCCAACCTTGTCCGGTGCCTCTTTTTGTCACCACCAACCCCATCTCCTTAGAATTAATCATAATACTTGTATTTGCAACTCTGTAGACATTATGCACCATAGCTACAATCTATGAAGGAAAATGAAACTTTGCCAAAATCATTACTGTTGTTGCCTTGATTTGAGCAGATTGAAAATAGTCAATTGCCTGCATCATATAACAAGTATTTGCTAACATCATTCTCAATGGTATAAAACCATTCCAGTCCTTATGGATGATATTTTGGGCTATAGGAGCTATTCGTGCTGCAATTAGTTTGGTAAATAATTTATAAGAAGAATTTAAGAGACTAATCGGTTGATACAAATTGACATTATGGGATGGCTTGCCTTTTTTGAGGAATCTAACTAATATGATGAAACAATTCTGTTAAAAATTTTAATAACTCTACCAAAAATTCCTTATACAACTATCAAATGTCATAATTGCCACAATCTTTAGCATTTGTGATTAATTTATGTTCCTCCTCAACCTCACTAAGAGTTATTTTCACAATAAGATTCTATTTTTGGGGATTCTGACAATTTAGGCACCTACAAAGAGTCAAGATACTGCTCCAGCTTATCCACAGGTGCTTGTTCTTTATAATGCTGTAGAAAGATCTCATCAATGTTCTCAGAGTTACTTGTCTGAACTACAATCATGGGTTAAAAACTGTCTGAATTCTGTTATTCTTTTTTCTAAACTTAGAAACCATGGCAAAAAGTTTATCAATCTGCTTGCTTTCTTCGTAAATCCTCTGCTGAAACGTTTTCTTATTCCATATTTGTTTTCATAAAAACAAGTATCTTAAATTTTCGGTTGCTTTCAAAAGTACACTTTTGTTCCTGTCTGACCCTATTCCGGCAGTCTCAAAGGTAGCATTAAGAATCTCTTGTAACTCACCTATTCTGTTGGTGTGCTCCCTAATTAACTTATCTTCATAGGCAATTACCCACCTTCTAAAAGTGGATTTAAAAGACTCCCAAACAGAAAACATTTGGTCGGAATACCAAATAATTTGAAAAAAATCTGTAATTAATATTTTAGTTTCCTCCCTCCAGATCTGCTCTGCCACGAGAAGACTATCCATCTGCCATCTCCAGGTGAGCCTTACTGAAGCATTCTCTTCAAGTTCCAGAGAGACTATTGAATGATCCAAAAAGAGATTAGCAACAATAGTAAATGTCCCTCTTCATATCGTCTGAGAAAATAAAAAAATAATCCAAACAAGAAGCAGTATTAAAACACAGAGAAAAACAGGTAAATTGCTAAAAAACAGGATGGTTCAAATGCCAGGGGTCAACCATTGCAAAATCTTGTTCATAACGAGACAATACAGCTGATGTGTTAGGTTTAAGTCATTTATCCCAATAGGACATGTCTAAACTTACATTTTGAATAAAATGAAAATCTCTACCAAAGATTATCAGTCCTTTTGCATCCATAGAAAGCTCATAAAGCAGGACAAGGGCCCCAGTCTAGTGTCCTGTTGGACCATAGCAGGTTACCAAATTGAAACATGATCAATCTACTAAAATGTTTCATCCAGATCACCTTCCTTTTCATCTCTTTTGAAGTCCACTATTTGTCAATTTATGTTTGCTGCTAGATAAATGGCTACACTCTCCCAGATGATGAAAAAACACATGAGACAGCCAGTTCATGACTGACCCAATCTTCTGCTTATTTAATAATTCATTCACATTACATGTAACTATCATAATTGATTGTGTCATCTGTGCTTAAAAAAAAGAAAAGAAAGAAAAAAGGAAAAAATGTGAACTCACTTGCCCTGCTTTCATGACTACTACCCCAACTGGTTATGTTGTGCTTACTGCTCTTCTCACCTTCCACCTATACCCTTTGACGTCTTCCCCACCCTCTTAATCTCATACACCTCTACAGTGTTCAAAGGCTGATGTACTCTTTAGGCCACCATCCAGACCTCTCAACAAGGGGATTTAGGTCTTTTTAAGTGTAGAATAATACCGTGGGAGGGGGGGAGTGTCTTTAGCACTTGAATTTGAAAATAGGGAGCCACAAAGAGCCTTAGTGGGCTTTGTTCTGTATAAGGTTTGCCATCTTAGGCCACTTGTACCAATCTTAAAACAGCGGCTTAGCTCCACAATCTCCTAGCCATACCATGGCTCGAATTCCACTCGACCTTCAGTCCCTGACGCCTCCCCAACAAAGTTTATAGAGTCAATGTCCACCGAATCCAGCTTATCATGCTACAACACAGTTGCAGCTTCCCTGCTCTGTGATGGAGTTCACCAGGGCAGCATGTCCTACAACTCCTCACCCTCCAAGGCAGTTTGCTGCTCTTCCCTGGCACGGCCATGGTATCTGCAGCTTTAGGGAGGTGTTTCCCAGAGCGTCATGTTTTCCGCTGCAGCTCCTGAGACTAGTTTGATGAATTCTGCCTTGATTTCTGTAGTGCAGCATGTCCTGAACCTTCCAGGCCTACGGAGTCTCTCCCCAGGCATTCTCCGGAGCCAGCACGTCTCTTACTGCCGCCCCCCTGAAGATGGCTAGATGAAATGTCTTAATAATTTTCACCAGCATAGCCACAGCTTCCAATTACTGCAGAGGTGCTTGCCAGAGTGGTGCGTCATGGCCCCGGAAATGCTGTGAAGTGGAGAACGGAAGGGCAACTAGCAGCAGAGCACCTGCTTCCGCCTCCTCAAATTTCAGATTTAATTGTATTTATATAGCGCTTACTACCCCTGACAAGACATCGAAACGCTTTTCGGCAAGTAGAACGCTACTCCGGAACCCAAGAGGAATTAGTGGTGGATTAGTATAGGGAAATATGATTACAGTATTAGTATTATTATGAGTTAATTTGAACAGAGGATATGTGAGTTTGTTAGTTGGATTGACTAGAGTAATGAAGGGAAAGAGGAGGGAAGAATCCAGAAGTGTTAATTGGGAGTTTATAGTAATAGGATGAGGCTTGGGACGAGTAAAGGAGGGATAGAGGAGGGAAGAGTCTATGGAAAGGGGTTAGGGAGATCATAGTAGCAGGAGGGGTTTTGGATGAGTCAAAGGTGAGATAAATGAGGGAGAATTTAGTAGGGTTGTTTGGGAGATCATGGTATTAAACTGAGGTTTGGGATGAGCTAGATGCGGTAGTGGAGGGAAGAGCTTAGGCAGGGTTATTTTGCAGATGAAAGTAGTAGAATGGGTTTATGATGAGTCAGAGTGGGGATGGAGGATAGATTGATAGATACATAGGGCAGAGTAAAGCTTCTAGAGAGTAAAATTTATATATTTTTTTTATTTATTTACACACACACACACACACCCCTCTCCACTTTAGAAGATCAGAAGAGAGCCTGCACTCTGGACCGGTACTGTTTAATTCCTTTAAGAGCATCAAATAGTAAGAAATCCCAATCAGCACTGCTTGTTCATTCAATTATTTCAGCAGCTCTGGTATCAAAACGTGTATCGGCTGATCTGACAGCCTTTTTCAATCTAACCAGTTGCCATTTTACTCCTTCATTTATACTCCTTCAGTCAGTGGAAATAAACAACATACTTTAAAATTTGCACCAGTTCACCGCATCTTTTTACTTTTGCTTTCTGTATCATTGGTGTCACCATCTTCCCAGGTTTCAGGAACAGTCAGACTTGAATCAGAAAACTCAATTTCCCAACACAATTTTGGCATTTTACTGGGACATTCCTATTTTTTGTGCTTTCAGCCTCCTTCCAGTTAGTGACAGAAACGGGTGTGAAACCAATGCTGGACCCAGAAAGCTAAACATTTCTGAATAGTAGACAAAATTCTGAATTCAGCAAGGGGTAATTTGTGTGGATCTTACAAGGGTTTCCTACAGAAAATAACAGCTGAAAGGAAACAATATTGAAATTGCGGTAATAAAAACTGCTTTTTTTCTCCATGTTTTACTCCATAACTTTTTCCTGCGATGTCATATTTTTTGAATGCAATATACTGTTACATCTGCTGGACTCTTCTGGTTGCGGGATATATAGGGCTTGTAGGTTCATCAAGAACCTTAGGTACCCAGAGACAATAAATGATCTGCACCTTACAATGGGTTTTCATTCTATACCGTGTATACAGCAGTTCATTTGCTGAAATATAAAGAGAGAAAAATAGGTATCAAGAAAACCTTTGTATTTCCAAAATGGGCACAAGATAAGGTGTTGAGAAGAAGTGCTTATCTGCACATCTCTAAATTCCGGGGTGCCCATACTAGCATGTGAATTACAGGGCATTTCTCAAAAGAAGTAATTTTTACACACTGTCTTACATTTGGAAGGACAAAATGTACAGAAAGACAAGGGGCAGTAACACTTGTTTTGCTATTCTGTGTTCTCCTAAGTCTCCCGATAAAAATGGTACCTCACTTGCGTGGGTAGGCCTAATGCTTGTGACAGGAAATGCAACATGGACACATCACATTTTTAAATTGAAATCTGACGTGTTTTTTTCAAAGTGCCTAGCTGTGGATTTTCGCCTCTAGCTCAGTCTGCACCTAGGGAAACCTACCAAAACTGTGCATTTATGAAAACTAGACACCTAGGGGAATCCAAAATGGGGTGACTAGTGGGGCTGTTACCCAGAATCCTTTGCAAACCTCAACATTTGGCCAAAAAAACACTTTTTCCTCACATTTTGGTGACAGAAAGTTCTGGAATCTGAGAGGAACCACACATTTCCTTCCATCCAGCAATCCGCAAAGTGTCCAGATAAAAATGGTACCTCACTTGTGTGGGTAGGCCTCCTGCCCGTGAAAAGGAAATGCCCCAAAAAACAATGTGAACACATCACATTTTCCCATAGAAAACAGAGCTGTTTTTTGGAAAGTGCCTAGCTGTGGATTTTGGCCTCAAGTTTAGCCAGGACTAGGGAAAGCTACAAAACCTGTGCATTTTTAAAAACTAGCCACCTAGGGGAATCCAAGATGGGGTGACTTGTGGGGCTCTCGCCAGGTTCTGTTACCCAGAATCCTTTGTAAACCTCACAATTTGGCCAAAAAACACTTTTTCCTCACATTTTGGTGACAGAAAGTTCTGGAATCAGAGAGGTGCCACAAATTTCAATCCACCCAGCGTTTCCCCAAGTCTCCCGATAAAAATGGTACCTCACTTGTGTGGGTAGGCTTAGTGCCCGCGACTGGAAATGCCCCAAAACAAAACGTGGACACATCACATCTTTCCAAAGACACAGACCTCTTTTTTTGGAAAATGCCTAGCTGTGGATTTTGGCGTCTAGCTCAGCCGGCACCTAAGGAAACCTTCCAAACCTGTGCATTTTTTAAATCTAGAAACCTAGGGGAATCCAAGATGGGGTGACTTGTGGGGCTCTCACCAGGTTCTGTTACCCAGAATCCTTTGCAAACCACAAGATTTGGCCCAAAAAACACTTTTCCTCTCATTTTGGTGACAGACAGTTCTGGAATCAGAGAGGAGCCACACATTTCCTTTCACCCAGCGTTCCCTTAAGTCTCCCGGTAAAAGTGGTACCTCACTTGTGTGGGTAGGTCTAGCGACCATGACAGGAAATGCCCCAAAACACAACGTGGACACATCCCTTTTTCCCGAAGAAAACAGAGCTGTTTTTTGGAAAGTGCCTAGCTGTGGATTTTGGCCTCTAGCTCAGCCAACACCTAAGGAAACCTACCAAACCTGTGCATTTTTTAAATCTAGACACCTAGGGAAATCCAAGATGGGTGACTTGTCGGGCTCTCACCAGGTTCTGTTACCCAGAATCCTTTGCAAACCTTAGAATTTGGCACCAAAATAAAACTTTTTCCTCACATTTTGGTGACAGAAAGTTCTGGAATCTGGGAGGAGCCACAAATTTCCTTCCAAGCAGTGTTCCCGCAAGTCTCCTGATAAAAATAGTACCTCACTTGTGTGGGTAGGTCTAGCACCCGCGACAGGAAATGCCCCAAAACACAACATGGACACATCACATTTTCTCAAAGAAAACAGAGCTGTTTTTTGGAAAGTGCCTAGCTGTGGATTTTGGCCTCTAGCTCAGCCGGCACCTACAGAAACCTACCAAACCTGTGCAGTTTTAAAAATTAGACACCTACGGGAATCCAAGATGGGGTGATTTGTGGGGCTCTCATCAGGTTCTGTTACCCAGAATTCTTTGTAAACCTCACAATTTGGCCCAAAACCACTTTTTCCTCACATTTTGGTGACAGAAAGTTCTGGAATCAGAGAGGAGCCACAAATTTCCTTCTACCCAGCGTTTCCCAAAGTCTCCCGATAAAAATGGTACCTCACTTGTGTGGGTAGGCCTAGTGTTTATGACAGGAAATGCCCCAAAACACAACATGGACACATCTCATTTTCCCAAAGAAAATAGAGCTGTTTTTTGGAAAGTGCGTTGCTGTGGATTTTGGCCTCAAGTTCGGCCAGAACCTAGGGAAACCTAACAAACCTGTGCATTTTTGAAAAGTAGAAACCTAGGGGAATCCAAGATGGGGTGACTTGTGGGGCTCTCACCAGGTTCTGTTACCCAGAATCCTTTGCAACCCACAACATTGGGCCCAAAAAACACTTTTTCATCACATTTTGGTGACAGACAATTCTGGAATCAGAGAGGAGCCACACATTTCCTTTCACCCAGCGTGCCCTTAAATATCCCGATAAAAGTGGTACCTCACTTGTGTGCGTTGGGCTAGCGCCCATGACAGGATATGCCCCAAAACACAACGTGGACACATTACATTTTCACAAAGAAAACAGAACTGTTTTTTGGAAAGTGCCTAGCTGTGGATTTTGGCCTCTAGCTCAGCCAAAACCTAAGGAAACCTACCAAACCTGTGCATTTTTTAAACCTAGACACCAAGGGAAATCCAAGATGGGTGACTTGTGGGGCTCTCACCAGGTTCTGTTACCCAGAATCCTTTGCAAACCTTAGAATTTGGCAAAAAAACAACTTTTTCCTCACATTTTGGTGACAGAAAGTTCTGGAATCTGAGAAGAGCCACACATTTCCTTCCAAGAAGCGTTCCCTCAAGTCTCCCGATAAAAATGGTACCTCACTTGTGTGGGTAGGCCTAGCGCCTGCGACAGGAAATGCCCCAAAACACAACATGGACACATCACATTTTCCCAAAGAAAACAGAGCTGTTTTTTGGAAAGTGCCTAACTGTGGATTTTGGCCTCTAGCTCAGCCGGCACCTACGGAAACCTACCAAACCTGTGCATTTGTGAAAACTAGACACCTAGGGGAATCCAAGATGGGGTGACTTGTGGGGCTCTCATCAGGTTCTGTTACCCAGAATCCTTGGCAAACCTCAACATTTGGCCAAAAAAACACTTTTTTCTCACATTGTTGTGACAGACAGTTCTGGAATGTCAGAGGACCCACAAATTAACTTCCACACAGCATTCCCCCAAGTCTCCTGATAAAAATTGTATCTCACTTGTGTGGGTAGGCCCTGTGCTCGTGACAGGAAACGTCCCAAAACACAAAATGGACACATCACATTTTCCCAAAGAAAACAGAGCTGTTTTTTGGAAAGTGCCTAGCTGTGTATTTTGGCCTCTAGCTCAGCCGGCACCTACGGAAACCTACCAAACCTGTGCAGTTTTGAAA
Source organism: Pleurodeles waltl (assembly GCF_031143425.1). Lineage (NCBI taxonomy): Eukaryota > Metazoa > Chordata > Amphibia > Caudata > Salamandridae > Pleurodeles > Pleurodeles waltl. Next base: position 77,210,378 of record NC_090443.1, on the reverse strand, counting down.
ATTAGACACCTAGGGGAATTCAAGATGGGGTGATTTGTGGGGCTCGCATCAGGTTCTGTTACCCAGAATTCTTTGTAAACTTCACAATTTGGCCCAAAAACATTTTTCCTCACATTTTGGTGACAGAAAGTTCTGGAATCAGAGCGGAGCCACACATTTCCTTCCACCCAGCGTTTCCCAAAGTCTCTCGATAAAAATGGTACCTCACTTGCGTGGGTAGGCCTAATGCTCGTGACAGGAAATGCAACATGGACATATCACATTTTTACATTGAAATCTGACGTGTTTTTTTCAAAGTGCCTAGCTGTGGATTTTCGCCTCTAGCTCGGTCTGCACCTAGGGAAACCTACCAAAACTGTGCATTTATGAAAACTAGACACCTAGGGGAATCCAAAATGGGGTGACTAGTGGGGCTGTTACCCAGAATCCTTTGCAAACCTCAAAATTTGGCCAAAAAACACTTTTTCCTCACATTTTGGTGACAGAAAGTTCTGGAATCTGAGAGGAACCACACATTTCCTTCCATCCAGCATTCCGCAAAGTCTCCAGATAAAAATGGTACCTCACTTGTGTGGGTAGGCCTCGTGCCCGTGAAAAGGAAATGCCCCAAAAAACAATGTGAACACATCACATTTTCCCATAGAAAACAGAACAGTTTTTTGGAAAGTGCCTAGCTGTGGATTTTGGCCTCAAGTTTAGCCAGGACCTAGGGAAAGCTACAAAACCTGTGCAATTTTAAAAACTAGACACCTAGGGAAATCCAAGATGGGGTGACTTGTGGGGCTCTCACCAGGTTCTGTTACCCAGAATCCTTTGTAAACCTCACAATTTGGCCCAAAAACACTTTTTCCTCACATTTTGGTGACAGACAGTTCTGGAATCAGAGAGGAGCCACACATTTCCTTTCACCCAGCGTTCCCTTAAATCTCCCGATAAAAGTGGTACCTCACTTGTGTGGGTTGGGCTAGCGCCCATGACAGGATATGCCCCAAAACACAACGTGGACACATTACATTTTCCCAAAGAAAACAGAACTGTTTTTTGGAAAGTGCCTAGCTGTGGATTTTGGCCTCTAGCTCAGCCAACACCTAAGGAAACCTACCAAACCTGTGCATTTTTTAAACCTAGACACCAAGGGAAATCCAAGATGGGTGACTTGTGGGGCTCTCACCAGGTTCTGTTACCCAGAATCCTTTGCAAACCTTAGAATTTGGCAAAAAAAACAACTTTTTCCTCACATTTTGGTGACAGAAAGTTCTGGAATCTGAGAAGAGCCACAAATTTCCTTCCAAGCAGCGTTCCCTCAAGTCTCCCGATAAAAATGGTACCTCACTTGTGTGGGTAGGCCTAGCGCCTGTGACAGGAAATGCCCCAAAACACAACATGGACACATCACATTTTCCCAAAGAAACCAGAGCTGTTTTTTGGAAAGTGCCTAACTGTGGATTTTGGCCTCTAGCTCAGCCGGCACCTACGGAAACCTACCAAACCTGTGCATTTGTGAAAACTAGACACCTAGGGGAATCCAAAATGGGGTGACTTGTGGGGCTCTCATCAGGTTCTGTTACCCAGAATCCTTGGCAAACCTCAACATTTGGCCAAAAAAACACTTTTTTCTCACATTGTTGTGACAGACAGTTCTGGAATGTCAGAGGACCCACAAATTAACTTCCACCCAGCATTCCCCCAAGTCTCCTGATAAAAATTGTATCTCACTTGTGTGGGTAGGCCCTGTGCTCGTGACAGGAAACGTCCCAAAACACAAAATGGACACATCACATTTTCCCAAAGAAAACAGAGCTGTTTTTTGGAAAGTGCCTAGCTGTGTATTTTGGCCTATAGCTCAGCCGGCACCTACGGAAACCTACCAAACCTGTGCAGTTTTGAAAATTAGACACCTAGAGGAATCCAAGATGGGGTGATTTGTGGGGCTCTCATCAGGTTCTGTTACCCAGAATTCTTTGTAAACCTCACAATTTGGCCCAAAAACATTTTTCCTCACATTTTGGTGACAGAAAGTTCTGGAATCAGAGCGGAGCCACACATTTCCTTCCACCCAGCGTTTCCCAAAGTCTCTCGATAAAAATGGTACCTCACTTGCGTGGGTAGGCCTAATGCTCGTGACAGGAAATGCAACATGGACATATCACATTTTTACATTGAAATCTGACGTGTTTTTTTCAAAGTGCCTAGCTGTGGATGTTCGCCTCTAGCTCAGTCTGCACCTAGGGAAACCTACCAAAACTGTGCATTTATGAAAACTAGACACCTAGGGGAATCCAAAATGGGGTGACTAGTGGGGCTGTTACCCAGAATCCTTTGCAAACCTCAACATTTGGCCAAAAAACACTTTTTCCTCACATTTTGGTGACAGAAAGTTCTGGAATCTGAGAGGAACCACACATTTCCTTCCATCCAGCATTCCGCAAAGTCTCCAGATAAAAATGGTACCTCACTTGTGTGGGTAGGCCTCGTGCCCGTGAAAAGGAAATGCCCCAAAAAACAATGTGAACACATTACATTTTCCCATAGAAAACAGAGCAGTTTTTTGGAAAGTGCCTAGCCGTGGATTTTGGCCTCAAGTTTAGCCAGGACCTAGGGAAAGCTACAAAACCTGTGCAATTTTAAAAACTAGACACCTAGGGGAATCCAAGATGGGGTGACTTATGGGGCTCTCACCAGGTTCTGTTACCCAGAATCCTTTGTAAACCTCACAATTTGGCCAAAAAACACTTTTTCCTCACATTTTGGTGACAGACAGTTCTGGAATCAGAGAGGAGCCACACATTTCCTTTCACCCAGCGTTCCCTTAAATCTCCCGATAAAAGTGGTACCTCACTTGTGTGGGTTGGGCTAGAGCCCATGACAGGATATGCCCCAAAACACAACGTGGACACATTACATTTTCCCAAAGAAAACAGAACTGTTTTTTGGAAAGTGCCTAGCTGTGGATTTTGGCCTCTAGCTCAGCCAACACCTAAGGAAACCTACCAAACCTGTGCATTTTTTAAACCTAGACACCAAGGGAAATCCAAGATGGGAGACTTGTGGGGCTCTCACCAGGTTCTGTTACCCAGAATCCTTTGCAAACCTTAGAATTTGGCAAAAAAAAAAACTTTTTCCTCACATTTTGGTGACAGAAAGTTCTGGAATCTGAGAAGAGCCACAAATTTCCTTCCAAGCAGCGTTCCCTCAAGTCTCCCGATAAAAATGGTACCTCACTTGTGTGGGTAGGCCTAGCGCCTGTGACAGGAAATGCCCCAAAACACAACATGGACACATCACATTTTCCCAAAGAAACCAGAGCTGTTTTTTGGAAAGTGCCTAACTGTGGATTTTGGCCTCTAGCTCAGCCGGCACCTACGGAAACCTACCAAACCTGTGCATTTGTGAAAACTAGACACCTAGGGGAATCCAAGATGAGGTGACTTGTGGGGCTCTCATCAGGTTCTGTTACCCAGAATCCTTGGCAAACCTCAACATTTGGCCAAAAAAACACTTTTTTCACACATTGTTGTGACAGACAGTTCTGGAATGTCAGAGGAGCCACAAATTAACTTCCACCCAGCATTCCCCCAAGTCTCCTGATAAAAATTGTACCTCACTTGTGTGGGTAGGCCCAGTGCTCGCGACAGGAAACGTCCCAAAACACAAAATGGACACATCACATTTTCCCAAAGAAAACAGAGCTGTTTTTTGGAAAGTGCCTAGCTGTGTATTTTGGCCTATAGCTCAGCCGGCACCTACGGAAACCTACCAAACCTGTGCAGTTTTGAAAATTAGACACCTAGGGGAATCCAAGATGGGGTGATTTGTGGGGCTCTTATCAGGTTCTGTTACCCAGAATTCTTTGTAAACCTCACAATTTGGCCCAAAAACTTTTTTCCTCACATTTTGGTGACAGAAAGTTCTGGAATCAGAGCGGACCCCCACATTTCCTTCCACCCAGCGTTTCCCAAAGTCTCTCGATAAAAATGGTACCTCACTTGCGTGGGTAGGCCTAATGCTCGTGACAGGAAATGCAACATGGACACATCACATTTTTACATTGAAATCTGACGTGTTTTTTTTAAAGTGCCTAGCTGTGGATTTTCGCCTCTAGCTCAGTCTGCACCTAGGGAAACCTACCAAAACTGTGCATTTATGAAAACTAGACACCTAGGGCAATCCAAAATGGGGTGACTAGTGGGGCTGTTACCCAGAATCCTTTGCAAACCTCAACATTTGGCCAAAAAACACTTTTTCCTCACATTTTGGTGACAGAAAGTTCTGGAATCTGAGAGGAACCACACATTTCCTTCCATCCAGCATTCCGCAAAGTCTCCAGATAAAAATGGTACCTCACTTGTGTGGGTAGGCCTAGTGCCCGTGAAAAGGAAATGCCCCAAAAAACAATGTGAACACATCATATTTTCCCATAGAAAACAGAGCAGTTTTTTGGAAAGTGCCTAGCTGTGGATTTTGGCCTCAAGTTTAGCCAGGACCTAGGGAAAGCTACAAAACCTGTGCATTTTTAAAAACTAGACACCTAGGGGAATCCAAGATGGGGTGACTTGTGGGGCTCTCACCAGGTTCTGTTACCCAGAATCCTTTGTAAACCTCACAATTTGGCCAAAAAACACTTTTTCCTCACATTTTGGTGACAGAAAGTTCTGGAATCAGAGAGGAGCCACAAATTTCCTTCCACCCAGCGTTTCCCCAAGTCTCCCGATAAAAATGGTACCTCACTTGTGTGGGTAGGCCTAGCGCCCGCGACTGGAAATGCCCCAAAACACAACGTGGACACATCACATCTTTCCAAAGACACAGATCTCTTTTTTGGGAAAGTGCCTAGCTGTGGATTTTGGCGTCTAGCTCAGCCGGCACCTAAGGAAACCTACCAAACCTGTGCATTTTTAAAAACTAGACACCTAGGGGAATCCAAGATGGGGCTCTCACCAGGTTTTGTTACCCAGAATCCTTTGTAAACCTCACAATTTGGCCAAAAAACACTTTTTCCTCTCATTTTGGTGACAGACAGTTCTGTAATCAGAGAGGAGCCACACATTTCCTTTCACCCAGCGTTCCCTTAAGTCTCCCGGTAAAAGTGACTCCTTACTTGTGTGGGTAGGCCTAGCGCCCATGACAGGAAATGCCCCAAAACACAACATGGACACATCACATTTTCCCAAAGAAAACAGAGCTGTTTTTTGGAAAGTGCCAAGCTGTGGATGTTGACCTCTCTCTCAGCCGGCACCTAGGGAATCCTACCAAACCTGTGCGTTTTTAAAACTAGACACCTAGGGGAATCCAAGATAGGGTGATTTGTGGGGCTCTCATCAGGTTCTGTTATCCAGAATCCTTTGCAAACCTCAAAAGTTGGCCAAAAAACACTTTTTCCTCACATTTTGGTGACAGAAAGTTGTGGAATCTGAGAGTAGCGACAAATTTCCTTCCACCCAACGTTCCCCCAAGTCTCCAGATAGAAATGGTACCTAACTTGTGTGGGTAGGCCTAGTGCCCGCGAAAGGAAATGCCCCAAAACACTATCTGGACAATCAAAATTATCAAATACAAAACTACCTGTTTTTGTGGGGGCCACCTGCGTTTTTGGTCCTGGGCTCAGCAGCTATCTATCGAAACCTACCAAACCCAGACATTTCTGAAAACTAGACACCCGAGGGAGTCCAGGGAGGTGTGACTTGCGTGGATCCCCTAGTGTTTTCTTACCCAGAATCGTCAGCAAACCTCAATTTCAGCTAAAAAATCTAACTTTTCCCACATTTCTTTGTGGGATCACCGCACCGGGACAAATGTTTCACCACCCAACGTTAACCTCAGTCTCCTGGTAAAAATGATACCTACCTTGTGTAGGTGGGCCAAGTGCCTGTGACAGGAAAGAGCCAAAAACTTGTCGCAATTGAGGGGAAACCAAAGCGGGTCCAAAAGGGCACTTTGAAAAAAAAAAAATTTTGATCGGTGTAGATGAGACAATGCAGGGTGGTAGGAATTTTGTGGATTCCTGCAGATTCCGGAAGGTTCCATCACAAAAATGTGGGAAAAATGTGTGATTTGCAGCAAAGGTGGAGGTTTGCAGGGCATTGTGTGTAAGAAAATGGTGTGCTGTGTATGTGAAGCACACCACCCTGGACTCACCCAGATGTTTAGTTTTCAGATGTGTCTAGGTCTTGTGGATTTTTCTACGTGGCAGCTTCCAAAAGTCCAAAAAATGCAGCCCTCACCATTCTAAGAGGAACGATTTTGAGAGTGTTGGAGTGTGTTTTTTTAATCAATCTTAAAATGAAAAGCTTGCAATATATTGTGTGATGAAGCTGCATAGAAAATGTGTTAACATACAAAATAATGCACACATTGAAATGTGCCCACGGGGAGTGGCTACCAATGTATACGAAGACTAATGAAAAGGCTTATTAATTCTGAATTATTATGCAATAATGTTTGAATTTGGATTAGAATATCATAATTAGAGTTGTGTGTTAAGAGTTTGCTTTATTGAATCAGAGGGCCTTAGCTTAGCGAGGGTTTGCGCCTAGCTGCCTGGCCTCATATTGAATTGTATTTTCAAACGTGTAATGTGCTGTTTTCCTGAAGGACACAAAGTTTTTTTTTTCCAGGATTTATGTGTGTGTAACTGTAGTAAATTCTTTCTCATGAGAACCGGCTTGCTCAAGGTGATGTTCTTGCTAGATGCAACAGTGTAATTTGTAACGGGTGCAAGGTTAACCGTACTAGGAGAAGACAATGAAGACACTGACTGGAGCGCAAAGTGTAACATTCTCTACCTGATATTCCAACTGTTGAAGAAGTCAATAACATGGACCAATCCGTGACATGGGAACTGCAAATTGTGGAAAGTTCTAGTAAGGTGCTTATTGAATTATTGGATAGAGATAATGATGCACCAAACTTCATCCAATGAGGAATTAAGGAATAGTTAGACAGTTTTGATTTAACAGTGTAACCTGAGGAAAACGGGAGACACTTCTTCTTCCACTTTAATGGGGACTGTTACCCTTGCCATTTGCCCTTCCTTTGCTATGAAACTTTTGCTAGAGGACTTTTGCCAGTTGCCATAATTTAGTTTAGTTGTCCTATCACCTTAAACCCATCTTGGCTTGATGCTAACTTCTCCTCTATCCGAGGGAAGTAATCCGTTCTGTAGCTATGCTATATTGAGACTCTGCCCATCCTATCTCTGCTGATGGTGAATCGACTGATGTCCTGAGGACGAAGACTGACGCTGTTTGCTGATCTGTTGGATTGGTAACTATCTGATGCAAATTGTAATTGTCTGTTTGCCTTTTCTTTCTAGGTACCAACTGCTATTTTGATAGAGGCCTTAGTTTAGATGTTTTCTAAATTCGTGTTCACTAAATGTTTTGCATGAAGCCCAACATGCTAATGCTAATTTGAGGTTAGTTAAGGCGTTTACTAATATTTTGTGCAAATAGACAAATGACTGAGTTCTTGCTTTGTTGATTCATGTACTAATGAGACTCTGCTAAGTTGATTCGTATAATGATGTGCCTAGATGCTGAATGAAAATAGTAGATGTATTGATTAAGTCGCGCTTTGATTATTGATTGGATTGTTTTGGCGTGGGTTTATTGCAAATGAGATTAACTGACATGATATTAGATTGTAACCCATAGGGAAATAAATATCTTAACTTTTGACTAAACTGGTGTGGTTATTCATGACTGACAAGTCAATGGCGTGTTCAATAATACATTTTATTAAATGTTTACTGACTAGTGATTGTTACTATTGATTGTTTATTGATCTATTAATTGGTGATGCCAAGAAAATATTTCATACTGGGAAGTTCCCAAACGTGGTCCAAAGGTTTGTCGACCTAAACGCGTCTCCTGGTAAGTTTACTTATCTAGGCTCTGACGCGCTAACAGTTTTTGGTAGCAGAGAATAGTTTGGCCCTTTGGGGCCCCAGTACGAAAGCTCACGGTTTGATAGAGTTGGACATTGATGGGGTTGGTCTGTTGAGGTCCTTTGGTAGTAGGCGAGGTGAACCGAATAAATTGGGTTTCGTGGATTTGTATTTTTCAATGATGCAAATTGGAGGGATGATGTGTCCCTAAGTCCCAAATGACTTTCCTGGAATTTTGGAGCTTGCTGAAGGGAGTCTGAGTATGTTCTCGGAGTTCTAGTGACAGCGTGAATGAAGTAGGGTTTTGTGCTCGCACAGCTTATGCATATCGCAGGTGAATTGTGACGTTTGTGAGGATTTTAGGCCAGATGATGATGTTTTAGTAGGAGTGGGTGTACTCCGCAGTATGAGAGTAGGGAAGTTGGCCAACTTCATGTGAGTGTGGTGCTTTGTGCTCAAAAATTGTCCACGTGGTTGTTGATGATGTACAGACCCTGCATGGTCTAAGACTCCGGAGTATATTGATACGTGTATGAGACACTTGGTTTATGTTGTAATTTGTGCGGTTTAATAGGTCGATGGTGAAGTCGACGAGTCGAGTATGAGTCAAGCTGAGTGAATGAAAAATTCGATGGACATTTGGTGAGTTCTAAAATGCACTAGAACAATAATCCATTGACAAGTCGAGAGTAGAATTTACGGGTCAAATTTTGCTTGCGAGTGCGGGATCTGAGAAGGAGAGCGTAGTGGCCGAGGCTAAGCGAAATCTCTGTAAAGTTCTGAAGCGATTGTGTTACCCTTTCCTGTACTAAACCAGCAAATTTGAGTTTATTTGGTTGGTGCTCGCAATATATAGCATTAGTTAGTGAATCGAGAGTGGGAAGACAAGCCGCAGGACTTTGTCAGCAGCAGTGTGTGTGAGTGACGTCATTGGAGCCGCGCTGGGATAGGTTGCTTAGTGAGAGGTGTCGCGCACGGATAGGCAGCCGTCCGTGAGAGGCAATTGGTTGAGAAGGTAGGCGAAGAGAGTTCTGGGAATTAAAGTCACTTCCTGAGTTGATTGTGAACAAAATAAAAGACGTAAAGATGAAACTTTTCAAGGCTTTAAAGAGCGCTTTGAGGGGAGACATATATATTACCGCAAGTGTAGGGGAGGTTACACCGGCTTACATTGTAATGGAAGGAAAGGGTGTCGCGCCATGTCTTTGGCTAAAGCAATGGTGCAAAATCACGGAGAAAGAGGGGTGCTTAGCGTTTCCTGAAAACGGAACGTTCAATTTGAGGGTTTTAGAAAATTTGCAGAGGGTGCTGAATGATCTGAAGCCGCCTCCGAGACCAGCACAGTTTGAGGCGTTAGCAATTTGGGAACTAATGGCAATACGGCAACAGCAACAGAAGTTTGAGAGGAGAATGAGGAAAGCAGAAAAGACACTAGCGGAGGCTAGGTGGGATAGTGCACAGAGAGTTTGGAGGAGAGAGAGACAATAGATGGAGTTAGGCTGTTTCCAGTGATAGCTCAAGAGGGTGAAGACAAAGGGAGGAAAGCTACCTGTAAGACTGACAAAAGTCCTTCCCAAGACAAAGAGGTTAGGAAGCCCTGGTCAGAGGTAGATGACGCAGATGATGATGAATTCCTTAATTAGTTAATTAATGATCGGCCACCGCCATATGCAATAAGAGAAAATAGACCGAGTGCCAGTGCATGTCCTGCAGGTTTGATACAAGAGAAGGTGACAATAAATCCGACACAGGTTAGTCCTGTCTCGACACAAGTTCCGGTGCAGAGTAGTTTTGGTATGTCCACTGCCCAGGTTATGCAATCTCAGTTGCAACCGCCACAGGTTCAGAGGCTTTAGCCTGATGTACCCATTTTAGAGACCACCACTAATCTGATGGTGCCGACAGAGCCAGTATGTGGTAGACCAAAGTTGATACAGACTGAGCCAACTCCACCTTTACTGCCCCAGGTACAGCCGCAAATGATTCAGAGATATACTTCGGTCGCAGGACCGCAGTCAGACATGACACCAGTGATGAGCCAGAATATGGGAGTTAGTCTTCCACAGGTTTTGGGAAACAAACAGACACCAGATGCCATATCTTTGCCCATTACAGTTGGTCCACCAGGTCCATTGTATGCGCAGGCGAAGCCTAGTGTATGCGATCAAGGGGTAATGACCCAAGATATGTCAAGAGGAGGGTTCGTAGGAAGCTCCCAAGGAACGACTCCAGTGGAACTAACATTTGAAGGATCTAGGTCCCTGTTAGTTTTCAGTCCGAGTGGGGCTCCTCCAAAGGCCATGAGACAGACAGGTTTGAGACTGTTAACTCCGCAGATCTCGAGTGCGAATGTACCACAGACACCTTTAGTGCAGGCTGGGAATATCTCATTGCAGGGTCTAACAGCACAACAGCTGACCGATTGGTTAGACAAGCTTAATACTCCACAGACTACTCCTGTAGCAGCAGGGAGAGCGGAAGGAGAGGAGTACCTGAACCATATGAGGTTGGGTATGGAAGCCAATGAACTTGTTGAGGGAAGCATGGGTGTGAACAGGCTAGAGTCATACACAGAAGCAGAATTGAGGTACTTGTGTCCAAAGATAACTAGAGAAGTGAGCAAGGTGCACAGGAGGTTGGCAAATTTGGCAGACAAATATGGTATAGATTTAAAAAATACCAAACATTTGAAGAGGAGTTACAGGTTAGATTTTGAGCCAAAGGATTTCGAACACATGAGGTCCACTGGGATGAAAGCGCACCTCAAGGAGAGAGTGCAAAGTGCAGAAGTTTGGGGAGCCTTAGAGAAGTGGGAAGGCAGATGGGCGAAGAAAAGAGATAAGAGGAAGAGTGATTGCATAGAACAGTCAGTTAAAACATTACCGGATACAGGTACGGTAAAGATGTTACCAATGAGAGAGACTGCCGGAGGGGTTCTCGTCCATTTACCTTGGACTAGAGGGGATATTCTGTCATTCACAAATGATTTCCCCAGGCTGAGGGAGAAACCAATAGAGTGGTATCAGCAGACGGACAGGTTTGTGAAACTCGCAAAGTGTCTCTGGGAAGATCTGAATACTCTCTTTGAGATCATAGTTCCAGCCTATTTTGTGGATTGAGTGCAAAAGGAGAGTAGATTGTCCGACTGAGGAACCGGCAAGGGACAGAAATGCCGGGGCACCGTCTCCTGATGTGATGAAGTATTATTATAAGGTGATTGAGTTTCTGAAAACAAGAGTTGCACCAAAACATATTGATTGGCAAAGGATTGATCGGATGGCTCAGGAAGCCAAGGAGTCGATACATGCCTATTATGAGAGGTTGTTGAAGGCATTTAAGCATTACATCGGTACAGAGGTCATTGAAGCGAAGGACATTAATTACCTTGTGTTCATGTTTGTGGAAGGGCTGAGACCTGAGATTGGCCAGATGATTAAGAATCATCTGATTTGCTGGCAGGCAAAGCCGATTGACGAGGTGTTGCAGTGTGCGAAGTACTGCAGTGACGAATTTGAGTTGAAGCAGAGAAAGTTGAAGGAGAAAGCGATGGTGATGCAAATCAAGGCAGCGCAGACAGGGATGCAGGGAGGTTTTCTACAGCAGATGGTGCAGCAGCCGCAGGGAAACTGGATGTTTCAGGCGAAAGTGAGAGGTAGAGGTTGAGGAGGTTTTGTGAACCGTAGTCCGGATTTGAACACTGTAGTAGTTCAAAACGATGCACAGTGAATGAAGAAGATGTTACCTTGTCATGCTTGTGGGGTCGTTGGACACTGGAAGCGGGAGTGCCCAATGATGGTGCAGGATGGTGTTACTCAAAAATGCAATGATGTCAGTTCATTTCAAAATATGAGAGGGCCAAGATTGAGAGGTCCAAATCCAAATGTTCAGAATAATGTGAATCAAATGCAGGGTTTCCAATCTATGCAGCAGGTGCAGATGCCACGTATACAGCCAATACAGTTACAAAAAGCGCAACAGCAGGTCCCCATGGTAACTAGACACCAAATGCAAGTGCCTTTAGCCCCAATGGAACAGCAACAGGTAATGCTTCCTCAACAGGTCACAAGAATGAGTCAAAATCACACAGTGCAACAGTACCCATTGCGTGGTGAGAATGGAATAAACGATGAATGATCGGAGGAAAGTTCAGATAGTGAGGAGTGTAGGCTTGCAGCGTCCTTAGAAGTAGATCAGAGAGGACCCTATGTTCAAGGGAAGGTAATGGGTCACAAGGTTTCATTCTTGGTTGACACAGGAGCTACACGCACTACAGTCAGAAGCGCAGAGGTTCCGAAACTGCCCCTTTCGGGACGGACAGTTAAGGTAGTGGGAGTAGCCAACCAACTCCTGACTAACCCGATCACAGATCCGGTTCAGGTTGAGCTTGGCACTTTCCAAGGATTGCACAGATTTGTGGTTTGCGATTCAAGTCCTGTATTCCTACTGGCAAGAGACTTACTGTGCAAGACGGGGTGTTCAATCACCTGTTCCAATGAGGGAATTGAGGTCCAGACAAACAGTGATGATGAAGGGGAGGAACAGGGTTCAGTGCTTGATATGAGGAATATCCTCTGATTAACTTATTTCCGATGTTCACCGTGGCTGATCTCCTGGTGGACTTACAGGGAACAGTTCAAGAAAAGGTGTGGGACTTGACAGGGAAAGAAGTAGAGTTGATAAAAGGAGTAGAGCCAGTCAAAGTCAATTTGAAGCCTAACGCTGCGTTCCCCCAAATACCGCAGTATCATATGGTGCAAGATGTCCTTATAAAGGTTGCGCAAATCATTGCAGATTTTTTGAAAAAGGGAGTCCTGAAGGAGGTGTTGAGTAGTCTGTGTAATTCACCTATAATGGGGTTGAGAAAGCCTTGTGGGAAGGTTCGGATTGTTCAAGATTTGAGGAAGATAAATGACATAGTGGTGAAATGTTGCCTAGTGGTGCCAAATCCAGCTGTGATTATGGTTCAGATTCTATGCGATGCAGAATCGTTCACAGTAATTGATATGTCCCAAGTGTTCTTTTCTGTGCCTCTTCATGAGGACAGCCAATTTCTCTTCAGTTTTAAATTCTTGGACAAAGTCTACAGTTGGTGTTGAATTCCTCAAGGGTTTTCGGAATCATCTTCAATATTCAATCAGATACTGAAGAAGAATTTGGAGTCATTGGAACTGCCTTTCCAATCGACTCTTGTGCAGTACATTGATGATTTGTTGATCGCATCTAAAACAACAAGGGACGAGTGCAAGTACGATTCGATTGCCTTAATGAATCACCTGGGAAAGAATGGGCACAAGGTGTCCCCGAAGAAATTGCAATATTGTCAGTTAGAGGTGAAGTATTTGGGTCATCAGATAGAGAAAGGGTCGAGGAAGTTATCCAGAGAAAGAATGACTGCAGTGTTGCAGATGAATCCCCCAACAACGTGGAGAGATGTCAGGATGTTTCTAGGAATGGTGGGTTACTGTCGCCAGTGGATCCCAAATTTCTCAGTCATTTTTAAGCCGTTACAGAGGCTGATGGCCAAAGAGAATCAGGACGCCATAGTTTTAGGAGAGAAGGAAATGAGAGCGTTCACTGAGTTAAGAGAGAGCATGTGTAGGGCTCCAGCTTTGGGTATGCCTGATTAGACAAAGTCTTTTGTTCTGTTTTGTCATGAACGTGATGCATGTTCTTTGTCTGCCTTGACACAGGTCCATGGATGTGTAAACCGACCAGTAGCATATTTTTCAGCTACTTTGGACCCAGTTGCAGCAGCCTTACCGGGTTGTCTGCGTGCAGTGGCAGCAGTTGGACGAAACCTCACACAGTGTGAAGGCATAGTGATGGGACATCCTCTAACAGTCATGGTCCCTCATTCAGTTGCGATCCTCCTGACCCGAACGAAAATGCAGCACATGACAAATGCGACAAGGTTGACGAAATATGAAATGATTATATTGGGGTCACCAAATGTAACACTAAAGAGATGTACAGTGTTGAACCCGGCAACTTTACTTCCAAGTGAAAATACTGAAGTTGAAAATATGGAAGATGTAGAACATGATTGTCTTGAGGTAACCGAAATGTGCACCAAACCAAGACCTGATACTAAAGATACCCAATTGGAGGAAAATGACCAAGTTATCTTTGTCGATGGCTCATGTTTGAGAGACTCAGTAGGCGTGCTGAGAGCTGGATATGCTGTATGCTGTATGCACGATTTCTGGCATTCTGGAAGCGTCCTGGCTTCACAGAGTGTATTCCGCTCAGGTAGCTGAACTGGTAGCTCTTACCAGAGCTTGCCACGTCTCTGCACAGATGAGGGTGACTATCTATACCGATAGTTGATATGGATTTGGGATTGTTCATGATTTTGGCCAACTATGGTCACAGAGGGGTTATTTGACCTCTTCTGGCTCGCCAGTGAAAAATGGTGAAAGAATCAAGGAGTTGTTGCACGCGGTTCAGTTACCTCATGAAATTGCCGTGGTGAAATGCAGAGCACACCTAAAGTCACAAGACTTTGTTTCAATGGGAAATGGATATGCGGATCAGGTCGCAAGGTTTTGCGGAATGAACTGTATATCGTTTAAGGATCAATGGGAATTGTTGCCTGAAAAAGAAAATGAGACATGTACAGGTTATGCATTGAGGGTGATTGACACGTTAGAAGAGCTGAGATTGTTGCAGGGTCATGCCAGCAAAGATGAGAAGCGTTCTTCGGTTAGAATGCAATGCGTACAAAGACCAGATGATTTGTGGGTTTCAGAAGAAGGGAAAATGGTCTTGCCGAACAGTCTTTTGTCACAGTTTGCAAGGTTTTATCATGGCCAAGCACACATTGGGATGAATGCCATGATCAGGTTGTTCAATATTGACTGGTTTAATCCAAGATTTAGACAAGCTGCAGAGGTAATATGCCATTGTTGTATCATCTGCCAACAGATGAACGCAGGGAAAGGGACAGTGGGGAATTTGAGCCACATTGGGAGAGCTGGAGGTCCATTTAGCAGAATGCAATTGGATTTCATTGAGATGCCTGCGTGTGAAGGTTTGAGATATGTGTTGGTGATTGTGTGTATCTTTAGTCATTGGATTGAAGCTTACCCTACACATACAAATGACAGTCTCACAGTAGCGAAGTTGTTGCTTATGGAATTGATACCGCATTCCGGTTTTCCGATCTCTTTAGAATCAGACAGGGGAAGTCACTTCAACAATGAGGTGGTTAGGTTACTGTGTGCAGCATTGAACATTGAGCAGAAGTTGCATTGTAGTCACTGCCCTGAAGCATCAGGACTAGTGGAACAGATGAATGGTACCCTGAAATCGAGAATGGCGAAAATGTGTGCAGCCATGAATTTGAAATGGCTCGATGCATGAGATTCTCATGGGTCGAGCTATGAGACTGCCCGCAGTGCCTGCAAATGCTCTTGTGAATATCACAGATGATATGGTGTTGGACTACTGCTCAAAGGGTCTGGCTGATGTGGTCCGCTCTTTTTCTCACCAGGGGGAAGCTACCACCCTGTCACCGATTCATGATCCAGGACACAACCTGAAAGCTGGTGACTGGGTTGTCATAAAAAAATACGTAAGGAAGACGTGTTTGGAGCCACGTTGGAAAGGACCTTACCAAGTGATACTAACGACTACCACTGCTGTGAAGTGTGCAGGAGTTCCGAACTGGATCCATGCCAGTCACATGAAAAAGGTGACGTGTCCAACTGATGAGGAAGTTGAGTTGTTGAAAGTACCAACAACAGACAAGGAAGTCTCAGGGCTGGAGAATGATCGAAGGGTAACTGAGACTGAAGGAGAGCCCGCTGAGGACTGCTTGGTCACTCCAGTAAGAGACAAAGGAGAAGAGATCCAGAGGGGTGACGGTGAGCCTATCTCAACTGGGGCAACAGGGAAGCCTAGTCAAGGTGAGGTTCTCCCAGAAGTAGATGATTATGAGAATGAGCCAGAGCACTTGACAGACCCAGAAGGCGTAAGAGTTGAGGTGGAAGAGAGTCAGAGGGTCCAGACTCCTCCTGAGCAGATTGCAGGTCCATCGAGCGAAAATACCCCAGAGCAAAGAGAGGAAGAAGGGTTGCCACAGGAAAGATCAAAGACTAAAGAGTTACAGAAAGGAGACAAATGGCCAGAGTTACAAGTGAAGAGGGGAGAAGTGGTTGTCGAAGATGCAATAGAGGAAGAGGTAGACACCACAAGGAGAGAAGACCTAAGTGAAGGAGAGCTGCAAGGTGATCGCAAATTGAAAAGGAAGAGAGTAGCAAATAGAAGGTACACAGGTCCTGAATGGGCGTATGCAACGACAGCTGAATGGCAACAGGAGTTCTTGGCATTCTGTTTTGATCGAGAAGTCCCAGGTCAATACTTTGGCACTTGAGTTTGGCGATAGGATTTGAAAGGGTGTAAAGATTTGAGCTGCTATCGAATTTGATAAAAGAGACTGAGAAATTTCCGGATGAGACTTTAAGAACCTGAAGTTGACTTTTGAAAACTGATTTTGACAAACTGTTAACCTGAATTGAAAAGGATCCTGGGAGTGAAATTGAAGCTGTAAATAATTGCTGAAAGAAGATTTGCTTGTTTTGACTTTTGCTGCAGGAGAAAATTACTAACCATTCCTCTGTTGTTGTTGTTTTGAATTCGATATTCTTCACTTTCTGATTCTTTACAGATCATGGCTAACATTAGGCAGGAGAATGTAGGGAGTAGGCATTGTAAATACTTGGGTGTTAGTTTAGGTATTGTGTGTGTGATATTTATTGTGGTTGTGATTGTGAGTATGACACTAATGGATAAGAGTGGGACTAACAATGCTGCAGTTCATGAGACTACCACTGCACTAACAGCTTGGGAGAGGTTTGAGCTGGATGAGAGATATTTGCATGAGGGAACTAATGCAAAAGGGAAACTATCTACTAACATTTTCTATTCGCTTGCTGAGTATGTTGAGACAATGGAAGCAAAGGATTGCTTTGTGTGCACACAGATTCCTGTTTCGGTACAAGAGGGGGTTACCTATCATAGCTTGCCGTTAACTAATGGGATAAGTTGTAGTCTGCTACTAACAAGATTTTATAACCAAGATGAGATCCAGTATTTCTACTCTAATCATGATTCAGTGTTTTCATATGTACCTATAATAGAGGATTTGAGTGGGGTAGCTAGATACTATAGTATAAAGTTAGTCAAAGGATTCTTTGAGCCAACATTGACAATTAGTACATCTTATGCACATCGCAATAATTTGACATGCTTGCTTACACCTGTAGAGAAAAGCTTTTTAGATCACATGGAGGATAAAAGGAAGGCATTAAAGAGTAAATTAGAAAAAGGATTACAACAGCAAGCTTTTGCTAGTAGTGAAAATTATGGTGCAAATAGGGAAGAAGGGAAGCTAGCTTTAGATGCATTACACATGGGGAAGCTTTGTATATCTAGGCCGAAATCATATTATGACAGTGTGTTTGTGGGAATGAGTGAGTGTAAGCATGTGTTTTTGTTTCAGAGTAAATGGACGTTTATGTTAAATGGACAGGATCTGGCGATCCCAGGGATCTATTACATATGTGGGCTTAATGCTTATTACCGTCTTCCAAAGGGATGGTATGGGACATGTTACTTGGGGATAGTTTTCCCAAAGATATACCAACTTAATGATTTGAAAAGGTTTCCAAAATTGTCTGAATTACATTGTACTAGACAGAAGAGAGAAACTGCTGCTGGTGTAGTGGGAGACATATTTGGGGCGATAATTCCTTCAGTGGGAGTTATCTTGAATTCCATAAAGATTTGAAAGTTGTCTGCTATTGTGAATAACATGACGACAAATTTTTCGGGAGCTATACTCCTAATGGATACTGAACTTGCTGCGGAGAGGGCGATGACTCTTCAAAACAGGCTTGCTTTATACATTCTTTTAGCGAAAAATGGCGGAGTTTGTAGGATGCTTAATGAGTGTTATTGTTGTGCATATATACCAGATAATAGTAATGAGATTAGAAGTATGCTTACTAACTTGACTAGGGATAGTACAGCTTTGAAAGAACTGAAAGAACCTGGTGTTTGGGAAAAGGTTGGAAGGGGTTTTGCTTCAGTGGGGAATTGGCTTAGCAACATTTGCCATGGGATATTGTCTAAAATAATACAGATAATACAGGGGATATTGATTGTTATAGCTGCCCTATTTGGATTATGGGTGGCATGTAAAATTAGCAAAAAGATAAAATTGAAGAAGGCGAAAAATAATAAGAGGAGGGAAGAAAAAGAAAGGGAAAAATTGTTTAGGGAAAAATTAAAGGTGAAGCCAATAAGTGAAGAGATTGAAATGAAAGAGTTCTGATTAATGTACAAATTTGTGGGGAAGGTTTTGTGTGATGACAAGTGTCATCAGAGGAGGGATTGTTGGAGTGTATTTTTCTAATCAATCTGAAAATGAAAAGCTTGCAATATATTGTGTGAGGAATCTGCATAGAAAATGTGTTAACATAGAAAATAATGCATGCGTTGAAATGTGCCCACGGGGAGTGGCTACCAATGTATACAAAGACTAATGAAAAGGCTTAATAATTCTTAATTATTATGCTATAATGTTTGAATTTGGATTATTATATCATAATTAGAGTTGTGTGTGTTAAGAGTTTGTTTTATTAAATCAGAGGGCCTTAGCTTAGCGAGGGTTTGGGCCTAGCTGCCTGGCCTCATATTGAATTGTATTTTCTAACGTGTAATGTGCTGTTTTCCTGAAGGACACAAAGTTGTATTTTTCCAGGAGTTATGAGTGTGTAGCCATAGTAAATTCTTTCTCATGAGAACCGGCTTGCTCAAGGCGACGTTCTTGCCAGATGCAACAGTGTAATTTGTAACAGGTGCAAGGTTAACCGTACTAGGAGAAGACAATGAAGACACTGACTGGAGCGCAAAGTGTAACATTCTCTACCTGACATTCCAACCGTTGAAGACGTCAATAACATGGAACAATCCGTGACATGGGAACTGCAAATTGTGGAAAGTTCTAGTAAGGTGCTTACCGAAATATTGGATAGAGATAATAATGCACCAAACTTTATCCAATGAGGAATTAGGGAATAGTTAGACAGTTTTGATTTAACGGCATAACCCGAGGAAAACGAGGGACACTTCTTCTTCCACTTTAATGGGGACTCTTACCCTTGCCATTTGCCATTCCTTTGCTATGATACTTTTGCTAGAGGACTTTTGCCAGTTGCCATAATTTAGTTTAGTTGTCCTGTCACCTTAAACCATCCTTTGCCCATCTTGGCTTGATGCTAACTTCTCCTCTATCTGAGGGAAGTAATCCATTCTGTAGCTATGCTATATTGAGACTCTGCCCCGTCCTATCTCTGCTGATGGTGAATCGACTGATGTCCTGAGGATGAAGACTGACGCTGTTTGCTGATCTGTTGGATCGGTAACTGTCTGATGTAAATTGTAATTGTCTGTTTGCCTTTTCTTTCAAGGTACCAACTGCTATTTTGATAGAGGCCTTAGTTTAGATTTTTTCTAAATTCGTGTTCACTAAATGTTTTGCATGAAGCCTAACACGCTAATGCTAATTTGATGTTAGTTAAAGCATTCACTAATATTTTGTGCAAATAGAAAATGACTGAGTTCTTGCTTTGTTGATTTATGTACTAACGAGACTCTGCTAAGTTGATTCGTATAATGATGTGCCTAGATGCTGAATGAAAATAGTAGATGTATTGATTAAGTCGCGCTTTGATTATTGATTGGATTGTTTTGGCATGGGTTTATTGCAAATGAGATTAACAGACATGATATTAGATTGTAATCAATAGGGAAATAAATATTGTAACTTTTGACTAAACTGGTGTGGTTTTTCGTGACTGAGAAGTCAATGGTGTGTTCAATATTACATTTTATTAAATGTTTATTGACTAGTGATTGTTGCTATTGATTGTTTATTGATCTATTGATTGGTGATGCCAAGAAAATATTTCGTACTGGGAAGTTCCCAAACGTGGTCCAAAGGTTTGTCAACCTAAACGCGTCTCCTGGTAAGTTTACTTATATGGGCTCTGACGCGCTAACAAGAGTTAGCCAAGCTCTCATGGTCCTAATGTAAAGCCAAAACCCAAAATAATCAAATGTCCTCTTGCTTGCCATGGGAGTAGATGTTTTAGTGTGCAGGGGGAGAGCTGAAAGACTGATACCCCCTTCAGTTGTGGTGGGGGCTTAACCATGCCCCTACTGGTTGGTAGGCACCACCACACTATTTTATTTTTTTAATTCCCTGGCATTTAGTAGGCTTTCTGTCCCCCAGGGTGTGTATCAGGGGTAATTGCCCCATCTGCCCACAGGTGGGCAGAACAACTTTGGCCCCATTTATTTGGGGTGGGGGTATGGCCATACCCCCACCCTCTTATTTTGAAAAACAAATCTTCCCTGGTCTCTGGTGGGGTTTCCGCCCCCCGTGGGGGTAGATGGGTCTTCCAAAAATAGGCGGATCTGCTCCCAAGGGGTCAGATATGCCCAATAGTAATGTGTCCCCCCATGGAGAGCGACCCTTGCCCAAGGGGCTGTCCCCCAAACAAAACACACACATATACAGACACGAATCCCTGGTTCCTAAGTGGTTTCTGCCCCCCTGGGGCAGATTGGCCTAATAGAAATAGGCCGATCTGCCCCCAAGGGAAGCAGAAATGGCCTAAAATAAATCCCCCCCCCAGGGGAACGACTCTTGCCTAAGGGGTTGCTCCCCATATGCAAAAAAAAAAAAAAAAAAATGTATCCCTGGTGTCTAGGGGTTTCTGCCCCCGGGGGGGGGGCAGAAAAGGTCTAAAAATATTCTGCCGCCCTGGGGAGCGGCCCTTGCCCAAGGGGCCGCTCCCCTCATTCAATAATGTTAAAAAAAAATCCCTGGTGTCTAGTGGTTTCTGCCCCCCCTTGGCGACAGATTGACGTAATAAAAATAGGCCGATCTGCCCCCAAGGGGGGCAGAAATGGCCTAAGAGTAATTTTGCCCCCGAAGAGTGACCCTTGCCTAAGGGGTCGCTTCCCACAATAAAAAAAAAAAAATCAACAAAAAAATGTATCCCTGGTGTCTAGGGGTTTCTGCCCCCATGGGGAGCGGCCCTTGCCCAAGAGGCAGCTCCCCTCATTCAATAATGTAAAAAAAAAGAAAAAAATCCCTGGTGTCTAGTGGTTTCTGCCTCCCCTTGGGGCAGATTGGCCTAATTATAATAGGCCCATCTGCCCCCGGGGTGGCAGAAATGGGCTAATTATAGTTTGCCCCCATGGGGATCGGCCCTTGTCCAAGGGGCCGCTCTCCTTATACGAATAAACAAAAAAACAAACTCCCCGGTGTCTAGTGGCCATTTCTGCTGCCCGATCGCATCGTGATCGGGCAGCAGAAATGCTGAGAAAGACATCACAGGAAAGGAAAGGCATTTCCTTTCCTTTGATGCCTTTCTCGGTCCCTCCACGTGATTGGAGGAGAAATGCAAAAGCTTCCAGCTGAGCTTCCAGGGCAGAGGGGCAGGCCTCTGATGAGGTCAGTGCGCGATCGCGGGCTGAGTTCATCAGACGCCACGGGGGTCACGGGTGGGACAGGGTGGAAGGGAAAGCGATTCCCCTTCTGTCCCTCCCCAGGGGAGGGGGGTACGAGGCGCCTGGGGGGAGCACTAGCGCTTCCCCCGGGGGCCCCAATCTGGATGTAACGGTGGCGTCCTGGGCACCCGAGCAGTGCTTCCCAGGACGTAACCATTGCGTCCAGGGAACCAGAGGGGTTAAAGTACCATAGATATCTAGAATATACACATAATCAGATTATAAATATTTATCAACACAGACATATGCAGTCCATTGCTGTTTAAATATGGTGGTTATGAAGGAAAGAGCCAACTCTTGAGTAGTCTTCTGAAGGCAAGATAGTTATTTGTGGATCTTATATTTGCGGGTAATTAATTCCATAGTTTGCCTGCTTGAACAAAGAAGGATGTACCACCTATTGTCTTTTTCTAGCGTGGTGGTGTTTTAAGGTGAGGTGCCAATCTTGAGTGGAGGGTTCTCTGTTGAATGCATTTGGTTATTTTGTTGCTGATGAAAAGCGGCCAGTTCTATGTACAGCTTTGCGGGTGATATCAAGCAGCTTGAAGGTGGATTTTCTGGCAACGGGTAACCAGTGTAGTGCTCTCAAGGGAAGGGGAGATGTGGGCTTGTGGCGTTACCTGTAATAGTAGCCTGGCAGCTGAGTTCTGAATATGTTGTAGTTTTTTCCTAATAGATAGAGATGATCAATGGTAGAGGCCATTGGCATAATCCGGTTGCCGATTTTGGTTCACATGTAGCACAGGCATGGAGATGTAGGGAATTATAGATGCAAAATTATGTAGAAATTCATCTTTTGTGGTGGGACTCATGGATCCAAACCAAAATTCTCAAATTCATTTGAGCGTTATTATTCAAATTACCACAACATCCTGAAATACTTAGTGCAAGGAACAACATTCATGAGTCGCATAAGCCAGGCATTGTTCTTACCATGCAAGGGGTTGAGTCATATAGCATGCCCAAAGATTTCCATTCAGGACTTTATCTTTCCTTAAAGACTCACCCTAAGTATTAGGAAGTATAGCCTCCCTTCCCCAGACAAGGGCCCTAAGAGTTACATGACATAGCTATGAAAGTGCGTAAGGCCTTGTAAGGGTCAAGTGTTAACCATATGATGCCATACTAAACGATACAATTCAAAGTATAGCTCAGCAGTGCAGCTCAATAAGATTAAAGTGTGTCTAGGGTTTTTCTCTTCAGATGCCTTTGACCTTTTAGTTTTGGCTGTACTGTCTCTTTTGTAATTGTGTGGCCAATGCTCATTTGCATATGTTTGAGCCTTTTTAGAAAAACAATGAAATGCATAGCACCTAGAGAAAAACACAGTTGTTCAGACTGAATCGAGCTTCCATCCTTCACTTTTTAGCATTCCACATAAGTGGACGCATCCGGAGGTGCTTGAAAATAGGCTTTGGTGGCTGGTGTCAAGAGGTTAAAACTAAAAACAGGGGCCTGTCAGTATAACCAGCTTTGCATGTGTCACTTTGAGAAAAGGTAAATGCTCTATTGCTTCACGGAGAGACAAGCTGAGTGAGAAAGGCAGGTAGTTACAGGATTTATCTGCACTCTGGCGTCTCTCTCGTCTTCAAGTCTGCACGTGCAAATTCCATTAGCATCATTCTCACCCTGACAGTTATTAAATACTTGTACGCCCACCTACCTCTGCGGTCCTGTGTGTGACAGAGCTAGGGACGGATGGAAACACGAGGCCCGAGTGCCTTGTGTTCCAGCACTATGTAATTCTCAGCTGTTTGTTTAAATAACGCTAGCTTTGCATAAAGAAGGGAGACGGGGGAGGTAAAAAAACATGGTCATGTACATATATTTTTATACGGGTATTAGCCTCCCGAGGGGCAGCAGCGTGCTGCTAAGAAGCGTTGCTAGAAAGAGTTCACTAACTGTGATGTTATTTCCTGTTTTGGGTGCATCAAAAAGCAGCTCTTGAAGAAAACAGCGTTAGAAGGCAGCTACCTAGAATGTAGCACATTACCTCATCCTCACCTCAGTCAAGGTAGTAGCCAGAAAATTAAAATACCCCCACTTTGAACCAATGCGCTGATGACATCAAGCAAGCTAAGTAAGTAAGCCGAAGCTTCACATCCATTCATTCACCATTCAATCCACTCACTGATATCAAATATTTCACCTTTATATTCTGTAATCAATTCACTCTTTCATCCACCACTCAATCTTTGTTTTTTTGTATTTTGTTTATTAAAGGTTTCCCAGAAAACAATACAAGACGTGTTCAAAATAACCTCCATGTGCATGAGTAGCATGAAAACTGAGCACTGCCGCAGGCAATACTATACAGATGTCACAGCGCATTGAGAATCAATAGAGGTGGAGGGCGCCCTGTGCGAGAATGCCCCCTGCAAAAACATCACACAAACCAGGGAGCAATGAACATTTGAATCTCACTAAGGTCAGAGTGTGTCTAAGAGAACACTTGGTCCTGCATTTCATAGTAGTCCCTGAAGGGGTCCCAGCGAAGGTAGCCAGGGGGGGGGGGGGGTTAGGAAAGGCAGGTCATCGGGTATAGGTTGAGCATCGCTTTCCGTGCCAAAGCGGCTAACGAGTCGGCTAGTCAAAGAGCTGTAGTGCTTTCAATCAATGAATCATGGATTTGTAAAGTGTGACTACTAACCCGTGAGAGTCTCAAGGCACTGGCGGGGGGGGGGGCTGAGGATCAGTCGAAGAGCCAGGTCTTAAGGTCCTTCCTGAACTGCGACAGGGTCGGAGACTGCCTGAGGTGGATGGGAAGGGTGTTCCAGGTCTTGGCAGCGATTCAGGAGAATGATTTTCCAATGGCTTTGGGTGAGGTAGGCTGGTCCTGCGTTGTGTAGGGCTTTGTAGGCGTGGATCAGGAGCTTGAAGGTGGTTCTCTAGTCGATAGGTAACCAGTGAAGGTCTCTCAGAAGGCCAGAGGTGTGGCTTTGTGGGGGGGCATTCTTGATGACACAGACGGAGGCGTTCTGGATGCGTTGCAGTCTTTTGCGGGTCTTGGCGGGGTTCCGGTGTTGAGTGTGTTGCCGTAGTCGAGGCGGTTGCTGACCAGGGCCTGGGTGACTGTCCTTCTGGCTTCGGTTGGGATCAATTTGTAGATTTTTTGGAGCATGCACAGGGTGTTGAAGTATCCTGATGAGAAGGTGCTCACCTGTAAGTTCATTGAGAGCGATGAGTCTAGGATGACGCCAAGGTTGTGGGTGAAGTTGGTGGGGGTAGAGGCGTTCCAAGTGTGGCGGGCCACCAGGAGTCGTTCCAGGAGGTGGGTGTAGAGCCGAGGATGAGGAAATCTGTCTTGTCCGAATTCAGCTTGAGGCAACTGTCTTTCATCCAGGCGGCGACTGCCTTCATTCCTTCGTGGAGGTTGTTCTTGGAGGTGATCGAGTTGCTGGTGGGGGAGATGATCATTTGGGTGTCATCAGCGTAGGAGACGATATCGAGTGCGTGGCTACTGACAATGGCAGCCAGCTGGGTCTTGTACAGGTTGAAGAGGGTGGGGCTCATCGAGGATCCTTTGGGAACAGCGCAGCTGATTTCAGTGGCTTCGGAGACAAAGGGGCAGAGCCGGAACTTCTGTGTCCTGCCCGTGAGGAACGAGGAGAGGCATTCCAGTGCTGAGTCTCGGATGCCGGCGTTGTGGAGTCAGATGCGTAGTGGTGACGTGGGAGACCTTGATGAAGGCCGCAAAGAGGTCCAGTAGGATTAGGGCAATGGTTTCGCCTCAGTCAAGGGGGGTACGGTTGTCGTCTGTGGCGGCGAGCAGGGCGGTCTTGGTGCTATGGTTGCTCCTGAATCCAGACTGTGAGGGGTCAAGGATGTTGTTGGCTTCCACGAAGGCAGTCCTCCACGAAGGCAGTTAGTTGTTTGTTGACTGCCTTCTCAATGACTTTGGCCGGGAAGGGGAGTAAGGAGATGGGCCGGTAGTTCTTGAGGTCTGCTGGGTCACCGGAGGGTTTCTTTAGCAGAGGGTTGATCTCGGGGTGTTTTCTAGCTCTCTGGGAAGGTGGCGGTTTCAAAGGAGCAGTTGATGGTATGTTGGAGTTTGGGTGCAATGATGTTGCTAGCTTTGTTGAAGATGTGGTGGGGGCAGGAGTCAATGGGTGCTCCTGAGTGGATGGTTGCCATGATGTTGCAGGTCTCATCGTCGGTGATGCTGTTCCAGAGGAGGAGGGTTGGGGGCGTGGTGACTCTTCGGTCGACGAGCTGGTGGTGGGGTAGTTGGGTGGTCCTGGGTGGTGAAGCTGTCGTAGATGTCTGCGATCTTGCGATGGAAGTAGCAGGCAAGGTCTTCGCAGAGTTCTTGCGACAGGGGGATGTCAGTGGAGTTGGAGCTGGGATTGGTGAATTCTCTGATGACGGTAAAAAGTTCCTTGCTGTTGTGGGCGTTGTTGTTGATGCGTTGTTGCAGGGCGAGTTGTTTGGTGGTCCTGATGAGCTGGTGGTGATGTTTGATGGTACTATTGAAGGTTTTGTGGTTTGTGGGGGTCTTGTCGGTGTGCCATTTCTTCTCCAGACGTCTGCAGGCCTGCTTTGATTCTTTAAGTGCGGGGTGAACCAGTTTGCCTTCTTGGCTGTGCCTCTGTTGTGGGGTGCTTTGAAGGGGGCCAGGGTGTTTGCGCAGTTGGTGATCCATTTGTGGAGGCTGTGTGCAGCAGTGTTGACATTGTCATCTACTTGGGGGGTGGTGCATTGAGGCTGGAGGTGAGCTGTGCTTAGTTGATCTTGTTCCAACTTCTGCTGGGAATCTCGGGTGGGTGGTGGCGATCGATGGGTTTGCTAAAGGTGCAGTGAATGCAGCAGTGGTCGGTCCATTGGAGTTGTGTGGTGTGGCTGACGGAGATGTGATTTCTGGCAGAGAAGATGGGGTCCAGTGTGTGACCAGCCGAGTGAGTGGGTGCGGTGATGAGTTGCTTGAGTCCGAGGTTGGTGAGGTTTTCAATCAGGGTGGTGGAATTGTTGTTGTTTGGGTTTTCCAGGTGGAAGTTGAGGTCCCGCAGGAGGATGTAATCCTTGGATGCGAGTGCGTGTGTACTGGCGAGGTCAGCTATGGAGTCGCAGAACTGGAGGTCTGTAGATGAGGGTCCCTCGGAGTGTGGTGTTGGGGTTGGTCGTGATCCAGAAGTGAGGTTGTTCCAAGGTGGTCAATGAGTTTTTGGAGTGTGTGGAGATGCGAAGTGTGTCTTTGTAAACAATGGCGATGCCTCCACCTGGTCGATTGGTGTGGTCTTTGCGTACAATCTTGTATCCGTCGGGGATTGCTGTGGCGATGGGAAACCAGGTTTCGTTGAGGAAGGCAAAATCTGGGGAAGTTGAGTCAAGGAGGTTCCAGACTTCGACGGCATGCATGTACGGAGCGGGTGTTGATGAGGATGCAGCTGAGGTAGTTGTGTCCTGGTCCTTGGGGCAGTGCTTTGGAGGCTGGTGAAGTTGCAGTTCCTGAAGTAATTGTCCCTTGGTGTCTCTCGGAGAAGTGGAGCGACAGGTGGGCGATCTGCCGGTGTTGAGAGCGAGGAGGGTGCGGACATTGTAAGAGTGGGTGGCCCGGGGTTCCTGGCACTGGGCGAGGTTCAGACGCGGATGGACGCAGACAGGCTTGCCATTGGTGTGCCAGCGGCACAGCTGCCATAAAAAGCAGAGGGGGGCGGGAGGGCGGGAAGAGGAGGCACGGTGCTGGGGAGGGGGCTGGGGAGAGCACGGTAACAGGGGAAAAGAGCGGGAGGACGGACTGTAGAACCAGAAGAAAAAGAGCAGAAACAGGCAAGAAAAGCTTGAGTGGCTAAGGCAAAATAGGCTGAAAAAGGCAAAATAGGCAGTAAAGGCAGACAAGGCAGAAGGCAAGAGAGAGTGAGAGCAAGAAAGCAAGCAGGAGCAAGAGAGAGGGAAAGCAGAGAGACGAGAGTGAACAGTGAGAAGACGGGAATCTGACCAGAGAAGAGCACTAGCAGGCGGCTGGTTTTCAGCAGAGTTCCACTTAGCAGGTAGAGTTGGCCTTGGGGGCAGGTCACTGGCTCAAGGGTCAGTGCGGCTGCTGTCCCAACCGCGCAGCGGGCGCCATAAAAAGCAGAGGGAGGCGAATGGGTGAGGCCGCAACTGGGATGCAGGAAGGCGGGTAGAGCAGGCACGGTGCTGGGGAGGGGGCAAGGGAGAGCGCGGTATTGGGTGAACAGAGCGGGAGGAAGGACGGTAGAATCAGAAGAAAAAGAGCAGAAACAGGCAAGAAAAGCTTTAGTGGCTAAGGCAAAATAGGCTGCAAAAGGCAAAATAGGCAGAAAAGGCAGACAAGGCAGAAGGCAAGAGAGAGTGACAGCAAGAAAGAGTGAAAGCAGAGAGACAAGAGTGAACAGCGAGAAGACAAGAATCCAACAAGAAAAGAGCGCTGGCATGCGGCTGGTATTCAGCAGAGTTTCCGCTTAGCAGATGGCGCTGGCGGTGGGTGCAGGTCACACTGGCCCAAGGGTCAAGGGTTATGTTACGTTTCAGTGGGGTGAAGCAAGTGTATTCAGATGAGAGAGGCAGTTCAGTAGTGGTTCTAAAATACGTGTGTGTTTGGTATCAGTATGGGCCAATTTGTGGGCCAGCTGCTTCACTGCCATACCATGTAAGAGGTGTGTGAACCTCACAGTAATGGAGGAGACTGTAGTCTTTTTCCACTTGCTTTGCAGAGTCCAACATATGGCTAATGAGTCTCCAGTCATTATGTCTCATCGCTTTCAAAGCAAGGGACCAGGTGCCCAGTATAACAGAGATGTCTGAAGTAGGAGTGGGAACCCCATAGTGCTCTTGATGCGTCCTCGAATCTCCTTCCAATACATAGTGATGAGGGAGTAAGACCACCAGATGTGAAAGAAATCCCCAGGTTCCTTACTACAGTGCCAGCAGAGGGCAGAAGCTGTAGGGTTAATAGTGTGGAGGTGTGTTGGGCTATAGTATCACTGGGCCATGAGCTTGTAGGCTGTCTCTCATTGAGGTATACTTCTATATGTCTTGGGGATTTCACACATAAGAGTTTCCCACAGTTTTTGAGAGATGCCCTCAGAAGAGCTTGTTTGCTATTGTTTTTGGTATGAGTGCGGGGAGATGTAAAATGCTGAAGCACATGGTAGGTTTGAGATATCAGTCTCCTGGATCCATCATATGCCTTTACTAGCTTCTCAAGGGGGGTGTAAGTCCCCATGACCCTTGAACATTGAGGGGGTGAAGTGCCCAGTGGATCTACTGGCAATACAGCAGTCACGTCGATTCAGGGAGTCGGATTTGCATTGAACAAAGGGCTTAATGCTGCATCCCACAAAGAGGTTGCATAGGATTTTACACTGTCTGGCTCCTTAGCTAGGGAATGTGTGAGGGTCAAGAGCCAGGATGAAATCTGGGTTATGGGCAATTGGTATGTTGGGAGAAGAAAAAGTCGTGAGGCCACTCTTAAGGACTAGCTTGTCCCATATCTCAAGGACAGTCGTAGTGGAAGTAGCTTTATTACCACCCCTCAGGCTGGTCTTCTTCGGAGTCCAAGCCAGGTCTCATAGGGGGTGACACACCACTGCTCTGTCCATGTGGAGCCAGTGTTTGTAGCTTTCATGGACAACCCATTCAGAAATGTAGCGTAAATGGGGGCCAATTAGTATTCAAGGAGCTTAGGGCAAGCTAAGCTACCCCTGTCTCTGGGTAGCACTAGCAAGGAGTTAAAGAGCCTGGGTCGTTTACCACCCCAAATGAAGGAGTGGATGTACAGCTGTAGATGCAGGATATCGTTGCCGGTTGGGTGTAAGTAAGGAGTGAAAAAGGTAAAGGAACCTAAGAAGGATGTTCATTTTCATAACACTGGTGCCGCCCAGCCATGAGACGTACAATGGTTTCCAGTGCTTGAGGTCCTCCAGTATGGATCAGTGATATTACGGCAAGTTAGCTTGTGTCCAAGAAGACAGTGTGGAGGTTATGTTAAGATCCAGATATTGAATTGTGCAGAGGGCACAGCAAAATGGAACAAGTCTTTGAAGAGTGAGGATGTCCTGACGGAGTATGGTGAGACTTAAGGTGTATGATATGGTCATATTGACCTTGGAGCCCAACACACCTTCAAAAGCAGAGAGGCAATTCACTACCACAGGTAGGAAGGTGGAGGCTTGCATAAGAGTAAGCAGGATGTCATCGACAAAAAGGCTCACTTTGTTGGTTAATCCTCCAAAAGGTATGTGTGCCACATCTGCTGTTCACTGAATAGTGATGGCCAGTGGTTCGACTGCCAAAGCGAAGAGTAGGGGTGACAGTGGACATCCCTGGTGGGTGCCCGAGAGAGGTTAATGAAGCTCGTATTTGTCTATTGACAATGTTGGCAGCAGTTGAATCTACATATGATGCCATGATCTTGGTGATCATACCCGGTCCCAGACCTACCTTACACAGGCTGCCCGGAGGAAGGCCTAGCTCACTCTTTCAAAAGCCTTCTCCACATCAAGCAAGAAAAGCCAAGCCAGAATGTTGTGTTGGTGGAATTTCTTGACCAGATGTGCAATCTGCTGTATATTATCTGCTCCCTGCCTGTTGTGGATAAAACCTACTGGCTCGGAATCTATCAGGCTGGGTAGGTACTGTTCCAGTCTGTTGGCTAAGATCGTCGTAAATATTTTGGCACCAGTGTTCAGGAGAACAATGGGGAGATAGGAGGAGCACAGAATATGTTTTCCCGGTTTGGGAATGAGGATGATCTCAGCAGCCACCATAGTGGACGTGAGCCTTGTTTCCTGGGTAAAAAAATTGAAGAGTGACAACAGCTGATCCTGTAGACTAGGGATGAATATCCTGTTAAAGTTAACGGGAGACCATCTGGGTCTGGGGTTTTCCCAGT
The DNA here is from genome assembly GCF_031143425.1 of Pleurodeles waltl. NCBI lineage: Eukaryota > Metazoa > Chordata > Amphibia > Caudata > Salamandridae > Pleurodeles > Pleurodeles waltl. The sequence goes on along the minus strand of NC_090443.1, from coordinate 77,180,058 downwards.
CAAGAGCTCGCACAGAGCTCAGTCAAGCTCCACGGCCACAACAGGTGCGTCAAGGAGCGCAGCATGATGAGGATCAATTGGGTCCCACTCACAGTGCCACAGGTAAGCGTCTATTATCTCTTGAGGGATTACATCTCATGTGTACAGGGCTTGATAATAGTCCTGGAATACTTGTTACTTAGCTCTTACGATGGCTGCCCAGGTTGTATCACCCATTTGAGTTTGAGCAATGTGAGCCTGCTGGTGGTGTAATTTACTGGCCAGTAAAAAGCCAGCGTTGTTACTCCCCTCATAGTACATCTGTTTCAAGGCCAGAAGGGAGCGCTTGCTTCCTGTCCACTCTCACCTGTCCTCCCAGTATCACGAGCTGTTGTTTGGTGCGTCATTTGAGCAAGAGCCTTAACCTCTGCCACTAAATATGTGTCTTCGAGCCTGGCCTCCCTCGCTCTAGCAATGGCAATGAAACCACCCCCCTGATAGTAGCTTAACCGCTTAGGTGCGGGCGTCGGCCACCCTCCCTGGTGCGGGTCACGACCAGTGGCCGACACCAGGAAGGGTATCAATAAATCCTCGGGTGCGTCGCACCCGAGGATTTATTATTTTTTTTAAACCCCCCCCGGGAGACACGGAAGCTTCCGTGTCTCCCCCCGCCCCCCCACCCGCCCCTTTGTGACGTCAGCGCGCCGCGACGTTGCAAAGGTGTTTTCCCCATCAAAGCAGGAAGCAGCCTTGCGGCCGCTTCCTGCTTTGATGGGGAAAACGGCCTTTCTCACGTTCGGGAAGGCCTCGTAAGAAAGGGGAGTGTTTCCCCTTTCTTACGAGGCCTTCCTGAAAGTGTTTCCTGGCCCCCGATCGCAGCACAGCTGCGATCGGGGGCCAGGAAACACTTTCAGGAAGGCCTCGTAAGAAAGGGGAGACACTCCCCTTTCTTACGAGGCCTTCCTGAAAGTGTTTCCTGGCCCCCCGGTCGCAGCTGTGCTGCGATCGGGGGCCAGGAAACACTGCGATCGGGGGGCCAGGAAACACTTTGAAAAGGCCTCGTAAGAAAGGGGAGACTCTCCCCTTTCTTACGAGGCCTTCTCAAACTGTTTCTGGCCCCCGATCGCAGCTGTGCTGCGATCGGGGGCCAGAAACAGTTTGAGAAGGCCTCGTAAGAAAGGGGGAGAGTCTCCCCTTTCTTACGAGGCCTTCTCAAAGTGTTTCCAGGCCCCCGATCGCAGCACAGCTGCGATCGGGGGCCAGGAAACACCACTAGACGCCAGGGATTTCACTTTGGGGGGGCGGCCCCCTCGGAAAACGGGCCGCCCCCCCCCCGGGGGCATAATTAATAAAAATAAAAAAAGGCAGGGTGACCCCCTGTGGGGGCATTTTTTTTTTTAGATGTTGTAGGGTTTCCCTGGGGGCCATTTTGGCCCCCAAGGAAACCATACAACAACTAAAAAAATAGATCTATATATAGATCTATATTTATATATCTATGTAGATAGATATATCTATGTACATGGATATATCTATAGATATATCTATGTACATAGATATATATATATATATATATAGAGGTAGATCTATATATACCAAAGAGATTTATAAAGTGTGCTACTCACCTGTGAGGGTCTCAAGGCGCTTGGGGGTGGGGTGGGGGGAGGGAAAGGGGCTGGGAGGTTCACTGTTCGAAAAGCCAGGTTTTGAGGCCCTTCCTGAAAAGAAGTAGGTTTTGGGTCTTGCGAAGGTGGGTTGTGAGGGCGTTCCAGGTTTTGGGTGCAAGGTAGGAGAAGGATCTGCCCCCGGTGGTGGTGTGTTTGATGCGGGGGACAGAGGCGAGAGAGAGGTCAGCTGAGCGGACGTTTCGTGTGGGGGTGTGGAAGGTGACTCTCGTTGAGGTAGGCAGGGCCTGTGTTGTGGAGTGATTTGTGTGCGAGGATGAGGATCTTGAAGGTGATCCTTTTGTCAATGGGGAGCCAGTGGAGGGATTTGAGGTGTGGAGAGATGTGTTCGTGTCGGCGGAGGTCGAGGATGAGTCGTGCTGCTGAGTTCTAGATGCGTGTAGTTTGCGCTTGAGTTTTAGAGTGGTGCCGGCGTAGAGGGCATTTCCGTAAACAAGCCTGCTGCTGATGTGTGCGTGAGTGACAGTTTTTCTGGTCTCTGTGGGGATCCATTTGAATGTTTTTCAGTATACGGAGTGTGTTGAAGCATGAGGAGGTGAGAGCGTTGATTTGTTGGGTCATCGAGAGGGAGGAGTCTAGGATGATGCTGAGGTTGCGTGCGTGGTTGGCGGGGGTGGGTGCAGGGCCTAGCGTGGTGGGCCACCATGAGGGGTCCCAGGTGTTTTTGTGTGGGCCAAAGAGGATTATTTCGGTTTTGCTTGAGTTGAGTTTCAGGTGATTGGCTGTCATATATATATCACTTTTGTCAATATGTGTGTGGTTTCCCTGGGTGGAAAAGGGTCCGACTTGTCTAGTGGCAGTTTTAGTGCCATAAAGAAGCGCAGAAGGTTTATATGCCTACTGCAAAGAGCAAATCTGTATTTTATGTAAATAGCTGAGTACATTAGCAAAGTCTATGGAGAGATGAAGGGCACTTTTGCTGGGTGGTAATGAGGGAATCCGAGGAGGAGGGAGTGGGAGCACCAATAATGATTGTTGGACTGGGCGCAGGAGGTGCTAAAGACTGTGACGAATGGTATGTGACAAGGTGTTTTTTGAGTGTCTTGAAAGTACGTGCTGATTGAGGGAAGAAGCGCAGGTAAGGTGGCCTCTACTGTTGCACGTATCTCACACACCATCGATTTTGTGACTGTCTACGTAGGCTAGTGTTTTAGAGCAACAGTTTAGCCAATAGCAGAGATGGCATCTTGATGGATGACTGCTGCCTACACTCGGGTTATAGAGGACCGCTCTGACATAGGATCAGAGACTGAGACATCAGATACTGAGACAGCATCTGAGGGATAGGACAATGGCGCAGACTCTGGGAGTGATTTTTCAGTCAGAGGAGTCCCATTCGATAACTCCTCTTCCAGTACATTATGAGGGAGGTGATGAGGACAGTCCTGCTGTCCCTTCGCAAGCTGTTTGTGCAACTGGGTAATAGTGGGTTAGGTCAACCCAGAGAGCAGGTGAATGCGGCGGCAAGCAGAGAGAGAGTGCTCTCTTGGGAGCTCCCCAATTTAGTTCAGCCCCAAACTCCACCACCCAAATCATATTGTGGAGACATCAAAATTATCCTTGGCAAAACAAACTGGTTTTGTAAGGCAGGCACCTGTGTTTTTGGTCCTGGATTCGGCGGCCATATAGAGAAACACACTAAACCCAAACATTTCTGGAAACTAGACATTCGGGGGAGTCCACAGAGGTGTGACTTGTGTGGCTTCCCCAAAGTTTTCTTACCCAGAATACCCTGCAAAGCTGAAATGTTGAAAAAAAACTCAATTTTTCTCGCATTTCTGTCACACAAACTACAGGAATATGCTGGGATCCACAATATTCCTACCACCCAGTGACTCCTCACCTGTCCTGATAAAAACACTACCCCACTTGAGTGCCTACACCTAGTGTCTGTGTCAGGAATGGATCACCCCAGGGTCAACAGCTGCCTCACGTAAGGACCAACATTGACCGTTGTGTGATCTATTCCTGTCGCAGGCACCAGGCCTAACCACACAAGTGAGGTATCATTTTTATCGGGAGGCTTGGGGGAACGCTGGGTGGAAGGAAATTTGTGGCTCCTCTCAGATTCCAGAACTTTCTGTCACCGAAATGTGAGGAAAACTTGTTTTTTTAGCCACTTTTTGAGGTTTGCAAAGGATTCTGGGTAACAGAACCTGGTCCGAGCCCCGCAAGTCACCCCTCCTTGGATTCCCCTAGGTCTCTAGTTTTCAGAAATGCACAGGTTTGGTAGGTTTCCCTAGGTTCCGGCTGAGCTAGAGGCCAAAATCTACAGGTAGGCACTTTGCAAAAAACAGCTCTGTTTTCTGTGATGTGTCCACGTTGTGTTTTGGGGCATTTCCTGTCGCGGGCGCTAGGCCTACCCACACAAGTGAGGTATCATTTTTATCGGGAGACTTGGGGGGACGCTGGGTGGAAGGAAATTTGAGGCTCCTCTCAGATTCCAGAACTTTCTGTCACCGAAATGTGAGGAAAACTTGTTTTTTTAGCCACTTTTTGAGGTTTGCAAAGGATTCTGGGTAACAGAACCTGGTCCGAGCCCCGCGAGTCACCCCATCTTGGATTTCCCTAGGTCTCTAGTTTTCAGAAATGTACAGGTTTGGTAGGTTTCCCTAGGTGCCGGCTGAGCTAGAGGCCAAAATCTACAGGTAGGCACTTTGCAAAAAACAGCTCTGTTTTCTGTGATGTGTCCACGTTGTGTTTTGGGGCATTTCCTGTCGCGGGCGCTAGGCCTACCCACACAAGTGAGGTATCATTTTTATCGGGAGACTTGGGGGGACGCTGGGTGGAAGGAAATTTGAGGCTCCTCTCCGATTCCAGAACTTTCTGTCACCGAAATGTGAGGAAAACTTGTTTTTTTAGCCACTTTTTGAGGTTTGCAAAGGATTCTGGGTAACAGAACCTGGTCAGAGCCCCGCGAGTCACCCCATCTTGGATTCCCCTAGGTCTCTAGTTTTCAAAAATGTACAGGTTTGGTAGGTTTCCCTAGGTGCTGGCTGAGCTAGAGGCCAAAATCTACAGGTAGGCACTTTGCAAAAAACAGCTCTGTTTTCTGTGATGTGTCCACGTTGTGTTTTGGGGCATTTCCTGTCGCGGGCGCTAGGCCTACCCACACAAGTGAGGTATCATTTTTATCGGGAGACTTGGGGGGACGCTGGGTGGAAGGAAATTTGAGGCTCCTCTCCGATTCCAGAACTTTCTGTCACCGAAATGTGAGGAAAACTTGTTTTTTTAGCCACTTTTTGAGGTTTGCAAAGGATTCTGGGTAACAGAACCTGGTCAGAGCCCCGCGAGTCACCCCATCTTGGATTCCCCTAGGTCTCTAGTTTTAAAAAATGTACAGGTTTGGTAGGTTTCCCTAGGTGCCGGCTGAGCTAGAGGCCAAAATCTACAGGTAGGCACTTTGCAAAAAACAGCTCTGTTTTCTGTGATGTGTCCACGTTGTGTTTTGGGGCATTTCCTGTCGCGGGCGCTAGGCCTACCCACACAAGTGAGGTATCATTTTTATCGGGAGACTTGGGGGGACGCTGGGTGGAAGGAAATTTGAGGCTCCTCTCCGATTCCAGAACTTTCTGTCACCGAAATGTGAGGAAAACTTGTTTTTTTAGCCACTTTTTGAGGTTTGCAAAGGATTCTGGGTAACAGAACCTGGTCAGAGCCCCGCGAGTCACCCCATCTTGGATTCCCCTAGGTCTCTAGTTTTCAAAAATGTACAGGTTTGGTAGGTTTCCCTAGGTGCCGGCTGAGCTAGAGGCCAAAATCTACAGGTAGGCACTTTGCAAAAAACAGCTCTGTTTTCTGTGATGTGTCCACGTTGTGTTTTGGGGCATTTCCTGTCGCGGGCGCTAGGCCTACCCACACAAGTGAGGTATCATTTTTATCGGGAGACTTGGGGGGACGCTGGGTGGAAGGAAATTTGAGGCTCCTCTCCGATTCCAGAACTTTCTGTCACCGAAATGTGAGGAAAACTTGTTTTTTTAGCCACTTTTTGAGGTTTGCAAAGGATTCTGGGTAACAGAACCTGGTCAGAGCCCCGCGAGTCACCCCATCTTGGATTCCCCTAGGTCTCTAGTTTTCAAAAATGTACAGGTTTGGTAGGTTTCCCTATGTGCCGGCTGAGCTAGAGGCCATAATCCACAGGTAGGCACTTTGCAAAAAAACAGCTCTGTATTTTGTGAAAAAATGGGATGTGTCCACGTTGTGTTTTGGGGCATTTCCTGTCGCGGGCGCTAGGCCTACCCACACAAGTGAGGTATCATTTTTTTCGGGAGACTTGGGGGAACATAGAATAGCAAAACAAGTGTTATTGCCCCTTATCTTTCTCTACATTTTTTCCTTCCAAATATAAGAGAGTGTGTAAAAAAGACGTCTATTTGAGAAATGCCCTGCAATTCACATGCTAGTATGGGCACCTCGGAATTCAAAGATGTGCAAATAACCACTGCTCCTCAAAACCTTATCTTGATCCCATTTTGGAAATGCAAAGGTTTTCTTGATACCTCTTTTTCACTCCTCATATTTCAGCAAATGAATTGCTGTATACCCAGTATAGAATGAAAAACAACTGCAGGGTGCACCTCATTTATTGGCTCTGGGTACCTAGGGTTCTTGATGAACCTATAAGCTCTTTATATCCCCGCAGCCAGAAGAGTCCAGCAGACAAAACGGTATATTGCTTTCAGAAATCTGACATTGCAGGAAAAAGTTACAGAGTAAAACATAAAGAAAAATGGCTGTTGTTTTCAGCTCAATTTCAATATTTTTTTATTTCAGCTGTTATTTTCTGTAGGAAAACCTTGTAGGATCTACACAAATGACCCCTTGCTGAATTCAGAATTTTGTCTAGTTTTCAGAAATGTTTAGCTTTCCGGGATCCAGCATTGGTTTCATACCCATTCCTGTCACTAACTGGAAGGAGGTTAAAAGCACCAAAAATAGTAAAAATGGGGTATGTCCCAGTAAAATGCCAAATTTGTGTTGGAAAATGTGGTTTTCTGATTCAAGTCTGCCCGTTCCTGAAAGGTGGGAAGATAGTGATTTCAGCACCAGAAACCCTTTGTTGATGGCATTTTCAGGGAAAAAACCACAAGCCTTCTTCGGCGGCCCTTTTTTCCCATTTTTTTGGAAAAAACTAAATTTTCACTGTATTTTGGCTATTTTCTTGGTCTCCTCCAGGGTAAACCACAAACTCTGGGTACCATTAGAATCCCTAGGATGTTGGAAAAAAAGGACGCAAATTTGCCGTGGTTAGCTTATGTGGACAAAAAGTTATGAAGCCCTAAGCGCGAACTACCCCAAATAGCCAAAAAAGGGCTCAGCACTGGGGGGGAAAAGGCCCAGCAGCTAAGGGGTTAAAGCCATAGTGTGGGGTGATGTGTCTGGGAGGGGGTTGAGATCGAAATAGTCTACAATTCCCTTTTGGATTTTCACTGCGTCTACTTGGTCTCTAGGGAGGTGCGGGGGGCACCATCGCAGAGGACACACAGGAACCACTAGACCATGCCAGCTCAACATTGGCATGGTCCGAAATAGAGATGTTGGAGATGACTACCATAGCAAGATCGCGGAGCAGGGAGTATGTGAGAAAGACAAAGTCAATGTGAGAGTAGAAGATGAAAACATAAGAGTAGAATGAGTAGTCTTGTATGTCAGTGTAACTATAGCGCCAAGCATCTACTAATCCCAAATCCACTATCTTGTGCTTCAGTTGGGCAGACATTGCACCCGTGCCCTGATAGGATGCCATGCTTTGATCTAACTCCAGGTCATATACCAAACTGAAGTCTCTTCTCACTATAACGTCTCCCACCACCTCTGCCAGTTGGTCTCAAAAGATGCCGATAATGTGGTGGTCCTGTGCTTCGCTGGGGGTGTACAGATTAAGCAGGGTAAAATGGTAGGATCCCCTTAAGACACTCAATTATAAAAAAAATCCTCTTCCTTATCTTTGACAACCTTTAAAAATGTGATGCAAAATCTTGCATTGCATGAGATGGCCACACCCAGAGTTTTGGTGGAAACAGGGGCCTTGAAGCGATGGGGATATTTTGGGTAGGACATGCGGTTGCTGTCCTCCCTCAGGAGGTAAGCGTCCTGAAGAAGGAAGACATTTGGGTCTTAGTGAAGAAGGTTTCGCCAAACCTGTGTGCCTTTGTTAGGCAAATTGAGGCCTCGAACGTTTGGGGAGAGCAGTTTACTGTGTTGGGCTGTTCCCATGACCAAGGTGAGTGCACACAGCTAGCAGAGCAAGGGTTGGGTTTTGGATGGTTCTAGGCAGCGGTAGGACAGGGACCCAGGGGGAGTGCCATCTCCCATGCTGTGGCATCTGGGTGGTTGCATGTCGCTGGAGGATTCTGTCAGTGGAGACAGGACGGGACAAGGGCCAGCTTAATGTGAATCTGAAAGCAATAGTGCACAATCTGGACCCTAAAGAGATAAGTATAGTCCCACAAGTGAATACTTGACCAGAAACAAATACTTCACAAAGAAACCAAACATCAGAGGTCAGCAGGGCCCAACAATATCTTCAGCGTCCTGCGGAGATCGGCTTGGATGCGCACAGATCTCGCTTACGCAGTCACCCTCCTGAGGTAGGAATCGGGACAGGTGGGCCGCTAGGAATGCCTTTTGTTCAGGCAATAGAAAGACGGTAAATTGAGCCAGTCACAGGTTTTACGTAGGCAAGTAACAAGTGTTGTCCTCTGGACCTCTGTGGCCTTCCTTAGCCTGAGAACAATGTCCGTGTTTTTCTGTGAGATACGTATAGAGACCGACCCTCAAATCATAGCAGGAGGGATGTACTCCTTTACGTCCATATCTGTTGTTGAAGCCTTGTTCCACTGCAAAGCCACAGTGCTCTATTTGGTGAGTTTAACACATGGCACAATGGGGAGTTGCTGGCATGGGGTGCCCAGACACAGGAGAAGGCCAGGGCAATTCTCCAGACCTTGCTCCCTCATGGCGTTGCTCGATATTCACAGGTGAAGTTGCGAGGGGTGACTCCAACCCAGGTAAGACAGGCATGTGTCGATGTGTAGGTCCAGCGAGGGGAGGGAGAGGGGTGCCGCAAAGGGGGTGGGGAGGTAAGGGATGCACAGCCAGAGTAGATTGCGGGGTGTGCTCACTTTCAGACAGTCTTCGCTGTGCCCCGTAAGCCTTTTTGCTTAGTCCCCAGCCACTGGTTAAGCAGTGCAGTGGGGATCTATAGCATCTCTAGCAACAGGTCACCCCTCTCCGGGTGCCCCTGACTCAACATGCGCAGTAGTGGGTCTCGTTCACGGCAGTCCTCTCTGTGTTGAGAGCTGGGTGTGAGGCAGCACCAAGTGTAGACGGTGAGCCCCGGGGACACCATGGGGGGGCTGTACACAGTCAGGGTGTGTGGCGATGGTTCTTGTGGCTGGATGGGGTGGCCTCTAACTGGTGTAGGGGGCTTTTAGCCTCGAGGCCTACCCTGGAACCAGGCCACAGGAATGCAGAGGGGGGACCCAGAGAGTCCATGGGCTGAAGTCACAAGGCTGCAGAAGGCACACAGGCCTGCATCATCGCCATGGCCCGCATTTTTGAGGCCACTGTGGTTCACCCTTCAGTCCCCGTGGTAGTGTGTCTTCTTCGCGAGTCTCCAACTGGTCACCGCCTCCTCCGACATCGACACAGCCACTCACTGTAGAAAGGGGTCCACTAAGTGTTGTGCACTTCTCCACTCTCATGGGGGCCCTGCCTCAGGCCCAGAAGATGGGTGGAGTGGGAGCTCTCAAATCAACAGTCCCAAGACCCCTGACCCCCACGCCTTGCCCTCAGATGTATCTGGATGCCATGGAAGCAGTATGTCCCCTGGCCCATGATGAACCCTGCGACAGGGCCGTGTTCTCAAGATGGTGGCTCAGCGGACCACTGCTGGGAATCAGAGCCCGTGATCACCCCCGGGAACTCCACCTTTCAAAGTCGCAGCCCTGTCTTCCAAGTCCAGGGGTGGTCCAAGCACTGTTGTGGAGTGGATTGTCGAGGTAGGAATGCCCCGGCATGTTAGTGCAGCATAAAGGGCCCACGAGGATCCGGAACCAAGATGAAGCACGTCTTACTCCATTCCCATCTTGATCACACCCTCATCACTCAATCTTTCAATATTCTATCCATCCACTGACTTTTTCATCTATCCATCTGTTCAACCATCCATCATCTCTGCATGCATCCATACTTACATACATCCACCCTACATTTATCATTTGACCTATCTATATAGCCTTTCATCCATCAATTGATCCTTTTGTCCATCCATCCATCCATCCGTACTCAGATTTACATTTACTCTACCATCCTTTCATATCCCTCCATCCACCCTCTCAGAATTCTATCTACTCTGCCATCCATCTATCCATCCTCTCAGATTTCTATTTACTGTGCCATGCTTTCATCCAGCCATTTAGCCATCCTCTCACCCAACAATCCACTTACCCTCTCACTTACTCATTCACCCACCTTCTCACCCACTCATCCACCCATCTATTCACTCACGCATCCATACATTCATCCTTTCACCAACCCAACAATCCTTTCACCCACCCATCCTTTTATCTGCCCATTCATCCACATCCATCTTTTTAGACCCCCCATCCTTGAACCCACTCATCTATCCATCGTTTCACCAACCCATCCTTTCACCCAGTCATCTGTCCATACCCATTCATTCGTCCATCGTTTCACACATTCATGTATCCAATTATCCACCCTCTTTCCCTTTTCTATCAACTTGTCCTTCTTTTTACCTTTTAGCATTAATGATCAGTTTTATCTTCCAGGTTGCAATAGAAGAGGCCCATGAAGAACCCCACCCTCGCTAAAGCAAGGGGTTAACTACGCCCCAAGTCCCTGTCATCACAGTTGAGATTTTGCTCACCTTCTAATAATACAGTAAACATAAAAACAGGAAATCCTACGTCTTACCACACCCACCCTTAGCTGAGAGCTATAAAGACTAGCAAATCTTAAGCACTTCCTGTTTTCTATCTACAAGACGAGGAAGAGGGAATGCTGAGATGCTAGCCAGGCCGGTGCCTCCACCGTGAAGCAAGTCTTTTCCTAAGCAGGGCTTGTGGGAATCTTTGCTTCCAAAAGGTGAGCAGGGGAAGTACTTGAATGGATTCACAGCAAATGTATTTCAAAACATCATACTAGGTTAATTACCTGGGAAGAGTAAATTAACTCATTGTGTCTTGTGTGCCAAAAAATGTGAGGTATGAGATGCAGTCTTTTCCTTCATGCATGTTTTTTCATGCCAGGCAGTAGCAGAATAGGGCACTTGCCCATTGGTTTCTATGCTCAGTTTTTCTAAGCAGCAGTCTACTGTTCTTTGACTGGGCACATTTGTGGAAGTGGTGCCCTGCGCATGCATGAGGATCCAACATCAGCAAGCGTCATTAGGGTGGAAAGGTGAGTGCATATGAGTTTGGTGTTGTTGTTTGACAGTTCGTAGTGTGGATTACTGGAAGAAATGTTCCTGACATGAGAAGGCATGTCTCTCCTACCTCTTCCTCATCAGATGTTGTTTGCCTTCGCCTAAGAGAACTAAAAAGAAGAATATGGATGAAGATAAAATTAAGAAAATTGTATTGGAGACCCCGACTTCTCTAAAGGGAAAGAAGCCTGGAGAAAAGAGCATGTTCAAAACTAATATGTATTCAGTTTTTTTCTATGTCAGAGGACACTGATTATTCTTCTATCCTGACTCCAGAATTAAAAGGCAAATTTATTTCCAGAGATATGCTACGAGAATTAATAAGTCATGTGAAGCAGAATACGGAGTTTCCAATGGATGACATTTCAAGTACTTCCACCGATACAGTGTTAAAACAATTCAATAAACCTTCATGCATAGGGATGCCAATTCATGGCTATGTTATGGAAGTGATGTTAAATTAATAGAAAGACCCAAATAGGATAAATGAGATTTAAAAAAATCTTCCAAGATTCATTGTGAACGTATATCCACTAGTTAAAATGGGAGGACTTTCTTCCTGATTCAATACATGTAGATTCTATGGTGACGAGTCCTGTTGGTAGATCTTCCACGGGAGAGGAAAATATCTGGAAAGACCTGCAGAAAAGAAAGTTAACAGAGCTCTCCAAAAGGTGTATTTAGGAGCACATTTGGCATTACGAGCTGGGATACACAGCAGGTATAGCTTTGAAGATCTTGTTAAAGCTATCCAAGGCAACCAAGATGTGATAGACTTGCTGGAAGAAACAGAGTACCAGAATGAGCTATTATCAGATGTGCTGCACAGAGAGCACCAGCTTTAAGATTGTCTTTTGAGGGAAGAAGATTATTTGTCTCTAGTTTGGAAGATAAATTGCACACAATATTCAAAGAGACAAAAAAATCCTATTATTTCAAATAGCAGAACTTTAGGTAAGTAGGTTCTTGTTTCTCCTCATCTTTCAAGAACAATGGTTCTTTTAACCAATCCACAAGACTCAGGAACAGTTCTAACGCCTTACCCTCGATTAACAGAGAAGAAGTTACCTCTGGAGGAAAGGATCTCTTCACTCCACAAAAGAGCAATCATACCTGTACCAGCATCCCAGGGGGGTTGAGGGTTTACTCAATTTGTTCCCAAGATAATAGGAGGATTCTGAGTAGTCCTCAATGTAAACTCCCTGAACAAGTTAATCAAAAAGATTCCCTTCAAAATAGAGACATTGTAGAGAATAATTCATTTGATACAGAAAGATCATTACATAGTAACAATAGGCTTGTTGGATGTGTATCTCCATGGACCCATGGCGGAGGTTAATCACAAATCTATAAGATTTTGCATCCACAAAAGGTATTGGCAGTTCTGAGTACTTCCTTTCGGCCTTTGTTGAGCCCCGAGAGTATTCACAAAGTTGCTAGCTCCATTAGTGGGTCATCTGTACATTCATGGGATTCCATTTTACCCTTAATTAGATGACTGGTTGATTCATGCTACAACAGAAACAGTAATCATTGCCAAATGCCATTATTACACTAAACCAAAAGGGTTTCTACTGAAATTTCCTAAATGTCAGATGACTCCAAAGAAAGATCTGTTAGTTAAGGATCCAGAGTCCGCTCAAATATAAAAAAGGGATATGTTCTGTAGGGAATGACTCTTTGACTACAAGAGTTCTTGAATATTCTTTTACATCTAGACAAAGCTCCGGTGAGAAAGCTGATGAAGACTCAGGGTCATATGCTCTCTTGTGTCTCCACAGTCCCATGGGCAAGGTTACATCTTCGGCCACTTATATGGCACTTGAACAAGTATTTTCTGTGCTCCACTCAAGACTTGGAAAAGAAAGTGCCAGTCATACCAGAACTCAATGAAAGTCTACAGTGGTGGATGAATCTGGATAATCTACTTTGTGAAGTTCCAACAATCAAAAATTGTAATACCGAATGCAAGTGCAATTGGTTGGAAAGAAGCATTGGACAGGCACTCGACATAAGCATGGTGGTATCAAACGAATGCTGCCAAATCATCAAAATGCAGAGAGATCACAGCATTTTTTGAGCTCTTCTCAAGTTCCAACATCATCTATGAAAGCGCAGTATGTTGGTAAGAACCAACAATACAGTTACTGTAGCACACATCAACCACCAAGGCAGCACCCATTCAAGATCTTGTAACAAGGCAACATGCCTTCTGGGAAAATGGGCAGAGATGCATCTCCATGTAATTTCGGCACCATGTATCAAAAAGGAAGATAATTTAGAAGCGTACCACTTACACAGAATATTACCTTCTTCCCAGGTTCTGACTCTATCTAATGTGGTTTACATGAGGATTTGCAAGAGATAGCCCACCCCACTTCTGGATCTCTGTGGGGCAAGGACAAATCATCTACTTTCATGATGTTGTTACAGATTCCTGGCTGGGGAGTGTGGATGTTGTCCCAGTATGGTGGCCGAAGAAGCTACTGTATGCCTTTCCTCCCTTTCCTTTAATACAGAAATGTCAGTCCAAGCCCTTGGAGAACTTTTGGAAACAGGATTTGGGAAGCCAAGTCCAGTCCTTTTACTCATAGGACGGAAGCAGCAAGCAGCATGCTAGCTCAACAAAGCAACATGCAGAGTGGCAGGCCCCCTAAAGCTCCAGGTGTTTGAGTTTAGCTTGATAATGGAGGAAGTGTTGCGGAAACACTAGTCTTTAGAGCAGAGAGTGGTTAGGCATAGCATTTCCTGTTTTGCTTTCCTGTCTTGTTGAAGATGACCTAAAACCTCAAAGGTGATGAATGGGCATGTACGTCATGTAGGGGTCACCAGAGGTCGCAGCTGTGACCCCTATCTTTTCCTTTGCTACCCTTGGCACTGGCTTTGCGACCCCTGGTCTCAGAGGTGGCAAATTCAGTGCCATGAACACAGTTGCAGGTCATCCTTAAGGACGTCACTTGGGGCTCCACTCACTTTGTTTTTTGCCTATTTTTTATTACACTAATAGTGAATAATAGCTATTATTCACTATTAGTGTAATAAAAAAGGAGTACAATTAGCTGAAATATGTCCTTCCCTGGCAGCTGAGGTAAGTAGAAAATGCTTTTAAATGTATGTTGTGTGCATGCATGTGGATGCTGTGTTTATGGTAGAGTGAATGCAAGTTTGAACTTGTGTGTATGTGTAAGTATGTATGTGTGAGTCAAAGTGGAGGTGAAAGGGTGTGTAATGTCACTTCCGCTACCCCAGGCATTTTGGAGAATTGATGTCCATGTGAGTAGGATGAGGAAGAGTAAAACTAAGAAGATTCATTAAATAACCAAAGTTTCCTAATAGGATCCAACCCCAGAAGAAAGAGAACTAGGATGAGTTCCCCGTTTCTCGAGTCACTTCCCGTAACAGCCATAGTTCTCTGACGGAGAAAGCAAAGAAAGCTGGATGTAGTCCCTCGTCTATGATATCATTTCTCATTACCAGAGTTTGAAATGTAATAAGCGATTTAGTAAAACTGTGATTGGAGGTTGATGTAGGGGCGAGCACTGGGCGTAAAACAGGGATGATCTATACAGATTTCAGTTCGTGAGTGAGGGAGTTAGTCATGTCAGATAACCTTTGCACTATGAGTAATACAGTCACTGTCAAGGTATCTTTGTCCTACTCCTTTATTCCGTCTCTCTAACTTTCTCAACATGTAGTATATTTCCACAACAAAGAGAACAAAAAGCAGGAGAAGAAGGCAGCATCCCACAGCATAGACCTAAGTAATTAGGTTATATAGATCCTCCTCACTAAAGTATGCATTTCTTCAGGAAGAAGCATTCACTGCAGACACGAATGTGTAGTTTGATCACATCCATTTATATGTTTCTGACAGGCACATATCTAGGAAATGGCACTCAAACAGCCTTAGCTTTGGCAGTGCACGCCCAGACACCAGGTGGTGGGTCAATATCATGTAAAGTATAGCGAGGATGAAGCCAGATTCACTCTATCTGGCGATAGTCGCCTTTGCCACAGCTCAGGCCACATCATTGCTTCCAAATGGGGCAAACAGTTGCCCTGAACAATGCAAAGCTTATTTTCTGTAACGATGGGCAGGGAAAATTGAGGGAGGAACATTTCATTTAGGTGAAATTCAGTGAACACCTTAAGAATAAAGGTGGGGTGAGTCCTCTACACCACCTTTACACATTGTGTTTGGTTCTGAGGTTGATTGAGCCTGATGCTAATTCAGATGTTTTTACAAGAAACCACATCTTCCAAGAAAGAAACTTCTACAAGAAGCAATGGAATGAAAGCCCACAATTCATATTCCAAGTAACCACACAACATTTAACAGGAGGAAGCTGGTCATTAGGCCTGTTAAATGGTGCTTGATGACCCCATTTGCAGTGGAGAAGGATTCTGCATTTTTGATGCAATAGGCACATCTTGCAGCTATCCACCTGGATGTCTGCTTCAACAAGATGTCCACACTTTGACATGCCACTAACTGGACATTGCTAAGCATAAGAGAGGGTTCAATACACCTCAGTAATGGAAAACGGGGAACTTGTGATGATGAGTACCTGCGAGGATGAACGTGTGCCTGCATATGAAGTACACTCCTGTGCAATCTATCATGCAGAGCTAAGCTAGAGAAGCAATTTCCAGTCAAGTTCCTAGGTCTTCAGTAACCACAGGCCCACAGTGGGAGAAATCCAGGATGCAGGAACAATGTCTGGGTCTGTCACTAGATGGTACATTGGCCCACAGGCTGTGAATCGCATGACGCATGGCATGGCAACACAACAATATGCAAAAGGAAGCAAAGCCCTGAATAAGTTGGGTCTTTGTCCCCTGGGGCCATATATAAATCCTGGTCTCATTTGGTTCCCATTTGAAATCTGCGACTCCCATTCTCCCCTCATTTTAGGTGCGACCTTGAAAATATTCACCCAATTGAATGCATTACATAGAGAAGTTCAAAATGAGCCATCATGTCAATGTCAAATGAACCTGATTTTTGCTTTGACAGGTTGAGAGCAGCTAGGATTAAGCTTTGTGATGTTAATTTCTGTTTCACCCATATCGCATTAAAAGAAAGCAACAATGTATGAAAACAGCACCAGAGTCTGAGGCAACTAAGGGTTAAGTGGGTGGTAGTGACAGAGTCTGGGAGGCATTCAAAACATAGCCCCAAGGGGAAGAAATAGAGCTGTATTCCAGGACACTAAAAGTGATGTGGGGAAGTGCTAAAATGCATATTAATCGCTCCCTAAAATCAAGCACCACTTCTATGACCTACTCACTGACACACAACATGACTTACTCTTCATAACTGAATCATGGTTGGGAGATGACATGGCTCTAGTGTTGCAAGAAGTCTTTCCCTCCAGGCAATCAAACTATCGCACAAAATTGAGTAGGCAAAAGAGGAGGTAGACTAGCTGTTATATATTTAAGCAAACAATAAATCTCAGCCAAACTGAAATTTCCAGACAAGGTTGTGAGGCCCTCATCACCACATGCAACCCTACACCAACTTCCTCCTGTAACTTCCTCCTCCTTTACAGACCACCACCTAGCAATGCACCATTCCCAGACATAGATACAGTTTAAAACCTTATAGCACAACACTCCAACTTATGCATTCTTAGGGACATAAACATTTGGTTTGACAAACCCAATATGTCCCATCCAAAAACTATCATCACTGGCCTAGTCACACTGAACCTATGTCAGATTTTACACAAACCCACACACATCGCTGGACACATTCTGGATGTCATTTTTGCAAATCCAGAACTAGTTACCTTTCAAAGGATTACTCCAGTCGCATGGTCAGTCCAGCTTTTGGTAGCTTTCCAACATAAAAAACACAAATCAATACACCCAAGACCACCTTACATGCATCCACCTATCGACCATGGAACAAACTCAGTTTTGCACACTTAGAAACACAACTAATAGCAGACGCGGATCTAGACATAATAAATTCAATTAAAAAACGTTATGACTGGCTACAGGAAGCTTTCAATATCCTAATACCACTAAGAACAACAAAACAGCACTGGTGGCTGGTGTCTTTTGCAAGTGGTGGGGCGTAATAATTTGGGACGAGGTTGACTTAGAGAGCGAGTGAAGTGTGTGTGCTAAACTTATATAAAGGCGTGGTTCTGCCCTGAAAACCTTTTGAAAAATAGGAGGGGCAAAATGCACGCTTTAAAGCTTTTTTGATAAAGAATTTGGTGAATAAGCAATAAGGTTTATTAAATATCACAGCAGTGAATGACAGGGAAAAAGGCAGTGCTGTTATTTTTTTACAAAGAGGTACATTACCTGAAATGTTCTTGTTTCTGCAATCTGGGTTTGAATCAAAGCATTTAGTGCATTTGCATTTGCATTTTCACATCTTTCTGGAAAATAGGTGTGTGCATCAGAGCAAAGCCTAGTGACTCTAGAAGAGATTCTATTCTAGTGGTTCCCAACCTTTTGACTTCTGAGGACCTCCACTTTATCATTACTGGAATCCAGGGACCCCCCACTGAATAATTATTGGAATCTGGGGACCCTCCAATGAGTCATTACTGAAACCTGGGGACCTAGTCTGTTAAAATGATTTCACTTTCTAAGCAGTGACGGACCCCCTGAGGAGGCTTCCCGGACCCCCAGGGGTCCCCGGACCACAGGTTGGGAACCACTGTTCTATTCAATCCAACTAATAGACTCACAAGCCCACTGCTCAAATTAACTCATATTTCCCTATACTAACCCACCACTAATCCTTTTTGGTTCTAGAGTAGAGTGCTACTTGCCAAAAAGCGGTCTGCTGTCTCATCAGGAGTAGTAAGAGCTATATAAATACAATGAACCCCTTATGTGAATGTGTCAGCCAATGGCCAACACACGCACACCCTCACTGGTGCAGGCCATGTCCATCTGCTGACACCAGGGAGGGCTTTAAAAATTTCTTACGGGAGACACAGAAGAGCTTCCACATCTCCCCCCGTGGGAGTCACTCTAATATCACAGTTTTTCCCCACGAGGGGATCGAGGAGAGTCTCCCCTTTCCATCAATGCTTTGCTGGCACAGTTTTCTGAGTTTCCCCGCATGTCCTGTTAAAAACGCTACCCCACTTGTGTGCTTGTGCCTAGTGCCCGCATCAGGAATTGACTGCCCCAGTTCAACGTAAGCCCTCATGCTAGGACTATCATCGACTCTTGTGTTATCCATACCTGTCATAGGCACTAGGCCCAGGCACACCATTCAGGTAGCATTTTTATTGTGACAAGTTGGGGAATACTTGGTGGTAAGAAGTTTGTGGATCCCTGCATATTGCTGTAGTTTATATTACAGATATGCAAAGAAAATAGTGTTTTTACTAATCGTTTCACCTTTTCAGGGTAAAAAACTTGGGAATCCACCCAAGCGATATCTCCCTCGACTCCCCTTGATGTCTACTTTTCAGAAATTTCTTGGTTTGATATGTTTACCTAAATGGTTCCTGATCCCAGGACTAATTAGTACACCCACCTTAGTTATCATTATCGCTACAATATGTTTTGGGCTCTTCCCTGTTGTGGGCATTTGACCTACCCACGCAACTGAGGTACTGTTTTTATTGGGGGACCTGAGGTAAAGCTGGGTGGAAGGAAGTTTGTGGCTCCTCTCAGATTGCAGAACTTTGCAGCACAGAAATGTGAGGAAAATGTGTTTTCGACAGAATTTGAAGGTTGCAAAGGATTCTGGGTGACAGATGCCGGGGCGATCCCCACACTCAACCCATCCTGGATTTCCCTAGGTGTCTAGTTTTAAAAAATGTACAGGCTTGCTAGGTTTCCCTAGGTGCCGGTTGAGCTAGAGCCCATAATCCACAGGTAGGCATTTTGCGAAAAATGCATATGTTTCCAGTGCAAAACTGTGATGTGTCCACGTTGCTTTTTGGGGTGTTTCAGTAGCGGGCCCTAGGCCTACCCACACACATGAAGTACCATTTTTATCAGAAGACTTAGGGAAATGCTGGGTGGAAGAAAGTTTGTGGCTCCCCTCAGATTCCAGAACTTTGCAGCACCAAAATGTGAAGAAAAAGTTTTTTTTTAGCCAAGTTTAGATGTTTTCCAAGAATTCTGAGTGACAGAACCCAGTGAGAGCCCCCAAGTCACCTCATCCTGGATTTCTCTAGATGTCTAGTTTTTAGAAATGTACAGGTTACTAAGTTTCCCTAGGTGCTGGCTGAGCTAGAACCCAAACTCCACAGCTCGGCACTTTGCGAAAAACACATCCGTTTCCAGTGGAAAACTGTGATGTGTCCATGTTGCATTTTGAGCCATTTCCTGTAGTGGGCACTAGGTTTACCCACACAAGTGAAGTACCATTTTAATCAGTAGACTTGGGGGAATGCTAGGTTAAAGGAAGTTTGTGGTTCCCCTCAGATTCCAGAACTTTCCATCACCGAAACTTGAGGAAAATGTGCTTTTTAGACAAAATTTAAGGTTTGCAAAGGATTCTGGGTGACAGAACCTGGGGAGAGACCCACAAGTCACCCCATCCTGGATTCCCCTAGGCGTCTAGTTTTAAAAAATGTACAGGCTTGCTTGGTTCCCCTAAGTGCCCACTGAACTACAGCCTAAAATCCACAGCTAGGCACTTTTCAAAAAATATGTCTGTTTTAAGTGTGAAAATGTGCCAACGTTGCATTTTGGGGTGTTTCCTGGGGCGGGCACTAGGCCTTCATAAATTTGCATCACCGAAACTTGATGAGAAAGTGTTTTTTAGCCAATTTTTGAGGTTTGCAAATGATTCTGGGTGACAGAACCTGGTGAGAGACCCACAAGTCACCCCATCTTGGAGTCCCCTAGGTGTCTAGTTTTCAAAAATGTACAGGTTTGCTTGTTTTCCCTAATTGCCGGCTGAGCTAGAGCGCGCAGCTAAGGGGTGCTGTGGCTACTATTCCACTCCATGTTTTGCTTTTTGCACACTGTGCCATACACGGAAGAGCACCAATCATATGTAAAACAGTCATATTCCTGCTCCAAAAACGCAGTTTGACCACAGTGCCAAATAAATTCACACAGAACCTTACTAATGCGGCCCAACAATGCTGAACGTTTATGTGGCCCACGTCGATCTGGTTCTTTTGAGGCGAGGCCAAAACTTATGTCGAGACATTTGGCTTTCATTTATAATGAGAGAGACGAGTTCAAAAACTCGTATTATGCGTCTGCTTTACTTACAAGTGATTCCGATTGGTTCAAACATTTCCACGCATCGGTTTTGTGCTGTCTAAATTAGTCACCCTAAAGGGGCAGATGTCCCCTGTGACAGAGCAGAAACTGATGGAGGTACAGATAAGTGGCCGTGGCGTTTATCTGTGTGAATTAAAGAAGAGATTCTAATTTTTGTGCATTCTTTTACTGTTGCCTTACAGTTGTGCATTATTATTTCTGACAAGGATACTTCAGAAACATTGTTTCCTTCTGCTTCTATTCCTTTTTTACACTCTGCTGTACTGGAGAAGTTGCAAATAAAGAATTGTTTAAAAAAAAATAATAATAACAATAATTCATTTAAATAGAGTCCTGCTTGGTGCTGAGGTGTCCCTGCTTCAGGAGAGAATGGTAGAAGTCACACGTGTCTCCGGGGTACACGGGACTTCAGAAAGATGTATTCATATATTTTATGATCAAAACACCTATAGGAGCATTTTACAGGTAGCACAACCAGTAGGCAGCAGGCTTTACTAAACAATTTGAGCGGGCAATGGATAACAGTCAACATTAAAGCATTTTAAGAAGAGAAACGATTTAATTTTTTTTATATTGTCTTATGGTAAGGGGTTCCATATTAGGGCTTCTGCTGCTGAAACTCACACATTTACAGATGCCAGGAGCGCCTATGGAATATATATAGTCTGCGTCTTAGCTACAGCATGTGCCATAATGCCCTTTGTGCTGATGTCCATCAAACCTCCCTTGCTTGGATGAGAGAGCCAAGCTCCAGGGAGTCTGCGTTGCAATGTACTTTTTCATTGATAGCCTGGCTAGAGACTCATTGTGAGCTGGGATCAGCAGAAGTCAATTCCATTTAATAACGAGGGTGAAATCAATACACCACAAGAATTCAATCAGCACATCGTGCCCCGGGTGGGTCCTGATGAGGTGGGGAGACCTGCGTTGTGAAATCATGCCGTGGTGACTCTTCGGCCAATCTGAGCCTTTTTAGATTTCGAGACTATTCTTTGAAAGTTAGCAATGAAACTACAAGACCCACAATGAATCAAGCAGTCGAGTAAAAATGAAATATCGGACAAACTGACTGTGACATGGGGAAACTTGCCATCTATGCAGGTCATCGACAGGGAGGCCTTTCTTCAATTCCCCCACATAATCATCCATTTGCAGAGATGTAGCGGTAGAAGGCCCCTGTTGATTATTATATTACTTTCTAAACGGCTTCTACATTTGAACCAAAGTGTACAAAGCTATATTTTCCACAGTAAGCCAATACACAGGACCCTGGCGTCATATCGTGCACTCGTTGGGCTTCCAGTCCCTTCTCAATCATTACACACAATCGAACGGCTAGAGGTGTTCTGCTGCAGGTCACACTACTGCAGTGCAAAGCTTGGCGCAGCAATGCCACGTGCAACGCGCCCGAATCCCGCTGCCACTGCTGCCCGTCCAATCACAGGCTGCCTTTTATGTGCTCACTCTGTTCACGTGACGGGACGTATTGCTCCCTTTATAGAAAGAATGTTATTATTATTATTATTTTTGGAAGTTTTTTATAGCTCAAACTCGGCCCGGAGATATTGGAATGCTCAACATGAGCACCGGTTACATTATAGTAAACCGAATATCCCCGTCCCTTCCCCCTGGGACTTTATGTCACAAATATTAGATAAAACGTGTAATCAACTTCGTGATTAGCAGGCACCGACGGGTGTTCTATTCTTGCCAGCACTTGATGAGTGGAACCAACTCTTCCTACCTAGATTGCTTTCCTGCACTTGTTTAACTCTCGGGTGTTTACGTTGAAGAAGTTAGGCGAATGATTCTCAAACATTTGGGGCACGAGAGCTGCCGAAATTTACCTCACAGGAATTTTAGAAATGGTGCCCATAGTATGGGTAGGGACGTAGCTTCAAGGAGGAGGGCTGTTTGTGGCAGTGAACCCCCAGATAAATAAATTCTGAGCTTGGTAGCTGGGTTTGTGGCCCCTTGAGACGGGTCTTCTATCTGTTGGTTTTCTCTGCTTCATTGACTGTCCAAATTGCGTAATCCTAGGCAATTAGTTTATTTCAGAGAACGTCCTTTTTTTATTATCATCACACATTAGCACAATTTAAATACTTGAGAATGTGGGCTGTACAAGTACCTTTAATATGTTATTAAATAGGCTGTTATGTTGATCAATGTATAATAGGAATCTAGGCCACATTTGGAGTTTATATGTCTATTAACTTACCTTTTAGTTCGCTGGTGACATTGTCATTGAAGGCGAGCCATGAATGTTTCTTAAAACTACACACTTTTAACAAGTGTTAGTCTATACAGTGACATAATCTGATTTACTGATGTGAAACACATCCACGTGTTAAGGAAATGCACTCTTTTAATTTGTAAGAGATTGTATAATATTCTTACATTATGTTTGTTGCATAATATACATGGCAAACATTTTTATGGCACGGCTTGTGCGTGGGCTACTAGAACCAAGCTAGACCCCTGGCTCAGCCCACCCTAATATTTGGCTTGCATGCTTTCCTCCATTTGCGACTCAGGCTTAGTACACGGAGCTGTCAGTAACTTGATGAAATGATTTGCAAAAGGTGAGGACTAGAAACATAGAGCCCGGCCCAAAAGCATCAATTTGACAACTCTACCATCAAAGCTTCTTGTCATAGAAAACAAAGTGTATGTGCAGTGAAAATACAATAGAAAATAAGTGATCCCATAGTAAGACTTCTAGGGTCGATGTGTTGTATGTGGATGCAGTCATGTGGTCCCAGGGAGATCTACCTAGTCCAGGTGGGAAAGGGAGGGGCATAGCTTCAGCTGGGGTGTTTAGAAGGGGTGGGCGGTAAGCACTGCTCCGCCAGTAGAGTTAACAGAGTTTTTGGCAAGTGGAGTTCAGCCCAAAACTCCGCTAGCCCTGGCAGTGGAGTGGAGCTCACCGCGTGCGCACTGAGGCCCAGTTATGGGCCATACAGCACAAGCGCAGACCATTTGCGCTTGCGCTGTGTGGCCCACCATAGCTGGGTTGCAGTGTGCACTCAGCGCGAAGAAGACGTCGGCGGCCGGGCATGGCGCTGCTGTTGAGGGACTGTGCCGGCACCAGCACTGGATCCAGCCCTCCCTCCTTTTACTGCCCTCTGCTCGGGAACAGGGGGCAGAGGGAGGCAGAGATCCAGGACGCTTGCAATGGGACCAATCTGGACCCAGGTAAGTCCTCATTTTTTTTCTTTCTCTTCTGTGTGCACACGGTAGGATGGCACTGGGCATGGATAGTATTTGCATAAGGTGGGGGGGGTTCTGTGCTGGGAAAAAAGGAAACTTGCAGTCAGATCCCCATTAGAAGAGAACCTGTCTCCCCAGAGTCCCTGGGAAAGGAAGTGGTGTTATGGGGGTATGGCGCTGAGGCCAGCAGGGAAAGCTGGAGACCGGGGGAGCATCAGGCTGCTGGTGGTGAGCTGGTTTGCTGCTGTTAGTGCTGGGCCCTAAAGAAAGAAAAGCTGGTATGAGGCTGTGCATAAGTGCAGAGAAAGCGATTGTAAGGGTGGTGCAAGACAGGGGGGGTGTGTGAAGGAAGGCAGTTGGTGAAGAGAAGTGTGCAGATGTGGTTGAGAGTAGCAGGCCCCAGGCCAGTGGGCTGCGTCTCCACAAGAAGGTGGAAACAGCAGCTTTTGAGGTCTAAGGGCTGGCATTCACCCTCGCCTGAATACACCCGATCTCAGAAGAGCTAAGCGGGCCCGACTCTGCTTAGTGCTTCCGAGATCGAGCACATTCATCACCAGGGTGAGTAGAACAGGTGGCACTCAGCCCCCATGTGGAACTCTGTGCAATTCCACTGAATTATTTACCAACTCTGCAGAATTCCCAGAGTAGAACTCCATGAGCTCCGCCCAGGCCTAGTGTTTAGGGTGTGACACCCCTCAAAATGCACTCTTGGTTTGGTAGTTGTGCCTGGTGCCCTGAATCAGGTCTGCCATTTCTTTGTTGATTTTTCTCATTCTCATTTTTCTAGGAGGTTTTAAAGTGTTCATTTTTTGGATCAGAATATTAAATAAACATAGGGACCGGCTTACCTAAAAGTAGTAAATCTTCAACCTTAGAAGTACTCCTTGAATGGGTGCAAATGTACTACTTTTGGAACTCGTAAACACTAGCAGTAGTCGGCTTGGAAAGCTGTACTAGTCTAACGGTTGCAGTCACACTACTGGCCATCAAACACCCAAAAGGTGATGGGACAAAGTTTGAAAATAGTCTAACCAATGGCTATTGCTCAGGGTAGCATTCTAACTCATAATTTCTTGCCCAATGTAGCTCTCCAAACAGAGGCCTAGAAATAGTCCATCCCAAACTTTGGTCATCTCCCCTCACTATCCACAGCCCACTGCATTTTTAGTGGGGACATTTGAGATTCATACCCCTGATTGTTACTGACTAAGCCCCCTACTGATAGTCTATAGACACTTTTTATTGTATCCATGCTCAACCGTACCTGGATGCAAGTTAGCAGCATTGTCTGATGTGTTGTTTATCCATACTCCACAACGATTGGATGACTTGTCTGGCTGCACTTAATGCAGAGCCATGGGTGTGCCTCTCTGGCTGGGAAGCTGGATGTCAAAAATAGTCTTTGCTGTTCAGGGTTTTTTCCCAGCTTCTCATGAGTTTATGGTATTGCTAGAGCAGGTGAAGCAGGATTCCTTTCCCCTCACAGCCTCTCCAGCTCTCCCTAAACCTTTCTGCATTGCATTTGTGTAATCTTTCTCTGGTCATTTACCAAGAGTGAGCTATTTTGGTTGGTGATTCTCTGCCATCGTGCATTATTATGCAGTGCAGGTTCTATGAAACATTTCAGTCCATTCTTTGTGTCATAATGTTAGGTTTCACTCTACTTCATATCTTATGTGGCTAGGAGTTTTCTTAGATTGTTTGGGTGATATTAGTAACTTTTACATATCTGAGAGGAAGTCCCTGTCCTCCTCTTTTGCCGTATACCATTTTGTGGAAACTGTTAAGGGTCTGTTTGTAAGTGGCTGTATCGATGGGTGGGTGATCCCGTGACAATGCTGAGATATCTGGGTCTCTCCGTCTCAGAAAGGGGGTCGTAGACTATTTTAGCTGCTCAAAGGGGATAATCCTTTGCCGATCAAATAGGCTTCTAACCTGATCGCAGCAGCAGCCCTGTTTTCTCCATTTATTATATTCCTCAATCCCTAATGCCGGCATGAAGTAGGGGTTTCCTATTATTGCTGTGAGAGGAAGAACGTAAGACCACTCTCACTACTCTGTCTCTTACCCCAGGGATAGTTTTTATCATGAGTAAAGAGTAAAGGCCTGTGCTCTATATTTTTGAGTCAACCATAGGACCCGCCTGATAGTCATGTCCGGTTGGTCAATGAAACAGCAACTTCTCTCATTCATTTACACTCTAACATGTATAGTAATTGTGCAGCCTGATAGTGTGCAGTAATGCTTGGAATTCCCAGACCCTCTTCTGAGTGTGTTTGTGCTTTAATCCTGGCTAGCTGAGTCTTTGTTTTTAAACTTTATTTTAGAACTTTACAACAGTGGAGGCTTTCATAGTAAGTATAGTTAATACACTATTGGTTCAACTTTGACTATTAATAACACATAGTACATCATCACCATCGTAGTACATGAAAAGCTGAAACACACAGATATGTTGCATGTAAATCCGTTATAGTATTGTGGATTGTGTAGCATAGGGCATATTGTCCTTCCAGGTAGGTGCCCTTCTTAGTGTCTCCTTATTGCCTTCTACATATCCTCTTCTCCACATCAGGCTGTTCACGTCTGCCACCCATATGTCCATGCACCCACTGCCCCCTCACACCGCCATACAGCAAAAGTCATCAATAAGTATCCTCTTGCATACTCTGCAATGGGTTGACCACCTGCTCTCGATCATCATACTCAGACCCCACATCCGCCCCAATGCATGCTAAATACATTTGCTAGGGTCCCCATATGTCCTTCGGTCGACTACATATTGGCATCAATTCTCGATAGACATCAGACTGTGTGTTACGGTAGGTCATAGCTGCAAGCCAGTCCTGTAGCGCCAGGAATGGTCTGTGCACCCATCTCATTGCTATTCTGCACAAAAAGTAGCACCAAGGCAACTAATCGTCGCACTGTAGATGGTACATCCCTGTCGTAGCCCAGCAGAGCAAGCTCAGGTGCAAATTCCAGACTCACATTCACCATTTCCTCAAGCTCCACTCTCACTGCCTGCCAGAATTGCTGAACGCCTGGGCAGTACCACGTCACATGCGCAAAATCAGCGTCAGACTCCCTGCAGCGAGCACAACGTGTGTCCCTCTGCAAGCCATATCTATGCAGACGAGCCGGCGTATAATACACCCTTTAGACACCATGCGACGCCGCTAGCAGATCGACAAAACATTATCCGTTATGTTCGGAGGCTTATCAAGGTCTTTGGACAATTTTTTATTTTATGTTACTCTACCTGATAAATTGTAGTGACCATCGGAGCTTGACAATACAACTTGATACTTCCACATGTTGGAGCCTTGAAAAAGTCAATTCTGACGAAACATGTGTCGGCTGTTGTTTTTCCGAATATGAGAACTGTATTGGCCTATTGACACCGCGCCCATTTGTCTCACTGGGTCAGGTGATGTCTTCTCTGATACACCACAGAAGAATAAATTGACATTTCTACGAATCTGCGATGTGCCGTGGTTTTTCCTCTTCGTATAATACACCCTGTTGATGTACTTAAAGCAAATCCACTGGTGACAGCTATTCAAAGAGACAGTTCGCCCCACTGTGCAACACCATGCCCACTTCTAGTCCCTGATGATGATTGCCAGGCCTATCAGCCACTCCAGTCTAGCCTTGATGACTCCAGACCTACGCGCTTCTTGAGCAAATCCATACAAGTGCAATATAAGGTTTTGTGGTACAGTTGTAATAAATAAATGTGTCAATGCGGGTAAAGCAGGCGGCTCCAACAAGTCATCTCCCAGCAAAGCACGCATCACATGTGGAGACCTGTGGTAGTAGAATTGTGCCAACAGGGAGCACCCATCATTGTTCTGGTCTATCTCATCCCACCTGCACATCCGGCCCTCATACCTGCAACACTGTCACTGCCCCCATCTCCTGTTCATGAGGGAACCACTAGCAATGCCTCAGTACAATGTTGGGTGAATATAGAAGAGAACCAGCCTGCTTCTCCAACTCTTTATGCCATGAATGCGTCATTGTGGACAGAGGGTCTATGACAGTATACCTTTGAGTGAGCCTCGTGAAAAATACCTTAGGGAGTTTTAGTGAGGAAGCAGCCTCCCTTTTGAGCCAGAGGTGCAGCATTTCCCCCGGCCGTGTATCCAATAGTGTGCATGTACGCACTGTGCCGCTCGGTAGTGCGCTACCAGTTCTGAAACAGCCAGCCCTTCCATACCATTTGACAAGGTTAATGTATTCCAACCAGCCCATGCTAATTTAGTAAGGCTGGTATGCAATGTGTGAAATATTGCACAAGGTAATGGTATCGGTATATTGGTGAATAAGAACAAATATTGTAGTGTGCCTTTGAAGTTGGGTGTGGTTCAGAGGGTCTCCCTTTGGACCACAGTTGTCTTCCCTAAGGTCTGCCATGGGGCAGTGGAATACAAATCTTAATCTTTAGTGGGGCCATGATCTGGCTCTCAGAGGCCAAGTGTCAAAACCTCTCCCTCTAATTTATTCAGCCAGGCCCTTGGAGGGAATGGCGCACATTTAGTAGTGCCTCATTCTACCTCATGCTGCACTGTGGAACTTGCTCCTGTAGGTGTGACCGGAACTGTCTGGTGCAAACCGTATCAACCCGCACCGGGCATTGCGCCTCATTTCCATGGAGGCACGGACTTTGCATCTCTTCATTGTGTGTTATCAGAACTGTCTGGTGTGACCTGTATCAACTTGCACTAGGCATTGTGCCTCATTTCCAGGGAGGCATGGAATTTGCATCTTTTCTTTATGTGTTATTGTGTCTGATTTTCTGTGTCTTTGCTCCGGGGCCCCAAGTTCATTCTCCAGCGAAGGACACCAGCATGATTTGAGATAGTGACACCTCTGAATATACTTTAAACGCCTCCCAGACTGTGGCAAAAGTATTCATTATGTCTAAGTTTAATGGAAAATAATAATCAATCGCCTGCGCCAATTCGTCCTTAAAGACAGCGTCCAACAACGAATGGTGAATGGTACCGGTTGCAAGTCACCCCATTCCTTCCCCAATGGTACTAATGAATGATCAGAGTAGTTGCATGCCCATGGAAGGCAGCAATGCACCCTCTGCCCCAAGCTATGCAATATTAACCAATATGCGTGTGTGCACATCATGCACTATAGATTTGTGTGTGTAGCTCTCCACCCCAGGATATTGAAAACATCTAGCAGACCTTAATGCGTAGCAATCTCCTGTATAGTGCCTGCCACCACCGTAGGACAGTGTGCTATACCCGTAGAGCGGTCCAAGCGTGGGTACAGTATACAATTAAAGTCACCTCCCCAATCTGGGGAATGTCACCCTATCTCAGCAGAACCGCATCCCATGCGAACAGAAGCCAAGGTCATCATAATTAGGGCCCTACACTCCCACCAACAGCACTGTAAATTCATTCCTCATGCACTGTGCCACCACATACCTGCCTCCATGGTCCACATGCAGCTCCTGCAGGGGCACCCCAGAGCCACATCGAGTCCAGATCAATACTTCATGTGCAGGTAAGGTGAAGTCGGCCGCACAGTAAGCTCCCTGCAACCTGCACTGTGTAAGCATACCACTCACCGGAGGGAGACATGTCTCTGGTAATATAGCTATTTCTATGCTGTGGCACAGTAGGTTTGACACCTCCTTACGTACCTTGCAACAATCATTGAGACCCCTTACAGTCCTCGTTAGTTGACTTATGGATGGGACAGACATAGTATCCCCCAATGTCATATTCATTTCAGTCGCCATGTCTGTGCCTTAAAACCATATTTCCTAAGACCACATGTGAATTTACAGCAATCAGCAGTCATCACTAATACAATGCCTCCAACTGTGAAAAACATAACCCTCCTCCACCCACACCATACAGCTCAAAACCAGGCACAGTTAAAAAAACTTCCTGACCCAGTGCACCCAACCCATTGCACTCAAACAATAATAAACAACAGTGTGGTACACACATGGGGGCTGATGTCACCTTAGCGGCACCCTCACAACCCACCAGGGTGCTGCAGTCCTGTAACCGGCATACTTGTGCCATGATATCCAGTGCAGAACTTCAGTGCAAGACCTTTCACTCTATAAGCAGTGCCCCCTTCCAGGTCAACCTAACCTTCACCTTTAGGGACAAGATGTATAATATCTAACTTACACTATACAGTGGGACTTTTAGCAAAGAAGTAATGGTGCCATATGGAACACAGTCAGTTCACAGCTCACAGTGAAACAAGACAAAACTATGATGTCAACAGCTGGTAACAGCCATTTATGCACACCCAGAGTTGATCAATAGATGTCAGAAGTCCCTCCAATAAGTATGCTGCAGATACCTCGAGCATCCATCTGTCGCACCTCATGCCAGTTAGTTCATTCAACGTCTAGTTCTGACGTAGGACTCTTACCTTGGAGATAAGACTGCTTGACTTTCGTTGGCAGCACCACCGCGTGTGTGACTGAGTCAGTTCCACACTGGGTGGAATCTGTCGGCCTGACCCCTTTGGCTAACTAGCAGCACCTCATCTAAATCTAGAAAGTAAAAGTGATTTGTGGCAGCCTAAAAACATGACACAGACTCCTCAGGGAAGTTGTGGTTGACAGATCATACCTTTTCTCTCAGTTACACAAAGACACACACATTCGAAGGCAGACAAGAATTGCAGGGCAAGTTTCAATGCGTTTATTGAAATGACTGCATTCTATGATAAAAAAATATGAGCTGCGATTGTTAGGAGGATGAAACCTAACACAGTTATGATTGTGACCATTAATGAAAACATATAAACAGTCCCAGCATCCTGACATAATTATGGATCTAATAATTCCTACCTACAACGTATTCTCTAGCACGAGAGCACAGAAGTGTTAGCCCTTCTGCCTGTCCAGGTCTTTTGGAAGAACCCCCAACCCCATCCCTTAGAGAGAGGCAAAGATCTGCCTGTTGTTCTGCTGGAAGTCCTCCCGGTTGGCTGGAAAGACAAGGCCAAGATCAGCGAAGCTGTCAATGAAGTGGCGCTCAGCATAAGATGGCTGGTTGGCTGGCTGGCTGGCTGAAATGCCCTTTAACCTTCATAGGCCTATGTGGTGTTTATATAACAAAAAGTGTTGTGTTCTGGGAACAAGCCTGGCGTGGTTGTGTTCATGGTCAGAAAGCTGACTCCGAACACTTGGAGCAGCAATACTAAGTAAACTATAGTGTATAAAAATAACAGCCTTGATTGAGGCACAAAACGAGTTGCATGCAAGGGGCAGATAATTGTAGAACATGACCAAGTACTTTTTCAGAGAAAGACAGCTGATAAATCATAAAACAACAAGCTGAAAAGCGAGCTGTGCTAAAATATATTGAAATGAATAAAAGCGCAAAACATGCTTGCGTGTCTTAAAGGCACAGGCTAAGGGCCTAGAGGCTAAAATATGTGTGCCCAAGCTAGGCTCTAAAAGGAACCCATGACAGTTCCTGAGAGGCTGCCTTGTCGTAGTTGGACTCTCGCTCCTAGGCGAGCCTACTGGTTTAGGAATGACAGCACTTTTGTCTGAAGGTGACTAGGCCAATCCTACAACAAGTGGCAACTCTTGGCCTAACCCTCCCGGCTCACAAGCAGTACCTCACCAAAAACCCTAACAGTAATAGGTGATTTCTGGCAGACTTGCGCATGGACTCTAGAGTGCGACATCTCAGGGGAGTCATGGTGAAACGGAAGTTATTCTTTTCTCTCGTAAGCAATAAGTGTCAGTCACGCACAGGCAATAAAGGAGATGCAGAAGAGTTTTCAATGTATTTATTGAAAAGGCTGTAATTGATGATAAAATACATGAGCTGCAATGACTAGGATAACACATAATAAAACAAACATGATTATAAGGATGAGAGTCGTGAACACAAAGACCCCCTCCATATTGCAATAAACATAGAGTGTAAAATCCCTAGCCTAGAGAACCTAATCCCTAACCTAACGAGAGCTAGTTTTGATACACCTAATCTGCCAGTACCATGTCCATGAGAAGTACCCCCCAAACCCTCGTAACCCTGGAATGAGGTCTAGGTCAGACTATGTGGGGACACGAAGGCTGGGTCTGCACCAAGGCGACGTGCAGCATAGATGGTGTCAATGGCATGTGGTAGGAATCCCTCTGATAACCCTGTCTGTGTGAGATGTATTTATGCAGATATTGTACTACCCCTGATACAGGTACGTTCCCAAACAATAGATAAGGGGCAGGCTTGTGGCAGCAGTTATGTAAAGAATTCCCACCAAAAGTACTTTATGTTCCTGTCACATGTAAGTGGGAAAGGGACATGATGTGAATACTTACGTATATTTCCTGGTTTTAAAGCTGATAGTGACGCCTTCACAGAGTGGCATTAATAACGTAAATCAAAACATTGCTCTAACTCTAAACAGAGGCAGCCATCTTAAAAGAAATAATTAAATAAATAGGCTAAGATAGTGTAGTCTAAGTAGGTAAAAAATAACTAGGTGATGAGGACACAGGCCTGCAAGCCAGAAGGCTAAGCTAAACTCCTGAGACCCATTAAAACGAAACAGGATCCACTACAGCCTCATCCATGTCTCCGAGGCCAGGCGATCACTGTTACGATATGACAGATTCATATCTCATCAGAAACTGAGCCAGCTGTTTCAGGTCACCAAAGATCTTGGATTTCCCACCATTACTCTTAGGTGGGCTGAATAGAGCATATATTCAAATTTTTGCTCCTGAAGTTTACTTTTAGCAGGGACAAAGTGTTTACAGCCCTCTTGGACCTGCTGCGTAAAGTCCAGGTAGAGCGCCAGGACTGCAGCCTCATAACGTAGCTCCTTAAGTTCTCTTGCCCTGCGTAATGCCGCATCTCGAGCTCTGTAATTGAGTAGATGTGCTATTATTGGGCAAGGTCTTGTGACAGGTACTGACCTAAGAGCCAGTGGTGAGCACGCTCCACCACACACACATCAGCGAACATTTTACATCCCAACAGGTTGATGAGTAATGCCTCCACAAAGCTCTTCATATTAGCAGTATACGTGGTTTCTGCCAGCCACACGATGCAAAGATTTTTGTGGCGCAACCTGGCTTCGAGGTTCTCTGTCTTGGATTGCAGGGTGAGCATCAATTTATCCAAACACTTCTGCGCCGCCACCACAGTAACCTGCTCATCCATATCTAGGTGCTCAGTATATTTGTCTAGGCGCTCTGACATTCAGTCCATGCGGAAGGATAGGGCATCTATCTTACCATGTATTTTTTTAAGGTGTGTTGCATCGCAGTCAGGATTTGGTGCATGGCTCTGCTGGCCTCTGTTTCTGCCTCCACATGTCCGGCAGTTGATGCTTCGCCTTCTTCCTGAGGTTTGGGTGTCCCACAGGTATCGAATTGTAGTTTTGGTTGAGACCTGTCTGCCCATTGTGTTGCAGAAGTCTGGTGGGGTCCAGGGCACCCCCCCACCCCAGATGCACGATGCAGACAACTAGCTCTTCCCTCTTTTCACTACTCTCAATTTATTTTGACCGCCTTCAATGTAGCAGTGAGCAAGGGGCCTTCAATGCCAATCTGCATGGGCCCACACCACTGCAAGGGCAGTCATTCAATTCTGATGTAGATATTTTCTTGTTGCAAATTTGTCTTAGCGCTTGCACAGCCCTGCACAGCATCCAGTGGTGCAGCAACACATGCAGGCCTCTAGAGTCCCAATCACAGCCCTGCACAGCATCCAGTGGTGCAGCAACACATGCAGGCCTCTAGAGTCCCAATCAACAGGCTATTGACTCCCAATACAGTCAAGGCACATTATTACCCACAACTGGGCACAATCACTGTACCCCTAGGGCCCTACTATCCTCACCAGTGCTTTCTAAAATTGCTCTGTACTCCGTAGACAAGGTACCAGTAGTGGCCGTTCATCATACACTGCCAACCAATGTCTGTGGGGGACACTGCAGTTAAATTGCAGGGAGAGAGTCCACCATCACAGTGTCCTTCAAGCGTTCTAAGGCACTCTAGAAGGAACCAAAGCATATCAAAAGACAGCAAACATTGCATTAAGTAAGAAGGCAGAATCCCAGGGTGGAAGCTCGAGATAAGCCTGTGGGACATTGGGTCCTGGCAGAGGCTCCTGGGGTAAAGTTGGGCCTGGTGTTGGGCCAATGCTGCCACGAACATCATACACTCAGGGACAGGTACCTCACTGAGTTGAGTCTCTGAAGATGACTTCACAGGGAATGGAGAGCATGCCAGCCACCTATCTTTAAAGGAGTGATACTAGGAGGTGTTGCTGCACTACTCTGGAGGATCTTGAACTATGGGACTTCTAGTTAGGATGGGAACTAAGTCAGGCCTGGCAATCATTACGAGCCTTGGCCATGACCAGCTTGACTTCTTTTTCTTTGATGACCCTGGGGTGCATTCTAAGACATGACTCGCAAATTTGTGTTATGCTCAGACCCCAGAGACTATAAGACAAATGTTGATGGGGTCCGTGGTGGACATCTGACCCTCACAGTCCCTACAGGATTTAAAACCTTCATGCTTGGATACTGCACCAAAAACCTTTGAACTACAACAAAGTTCACGTTTGTGTTCTCTAACGTTTTGGAGCTATTATGGTGGTGGAAAGCGAACACTTCCCTGCTGGTGAGCTTTTGTTACCTTCCATTCAATATTTATTGTGGCTGAGACTGCAGCAGTTTAATGGGAACTTGAACTTTCCAGATAAGACAACGAACTGGAAGAAGAGAACCCCGACGAGCGAATAGGACCTTCTCTTTGTTCTTTTCTAGATATTGTTTATGAGGAGCGGAAGCACCTTTACTTCTCATCATCTTTGTCTGCAAAGATAAGTTAAGGGTCATATTGGATCTTATGTTTTTTATACCTGCTGAAACCGATGCTTTAAAACTTTATTCCCATTATTGTCCTTGGTGCCTCTGACATCAGTGGTCACAGCTATCTGCAGCCATGGGAGGCCCTGGGCATGCCATGCTTGCAGCTCTTGGTGGATGGAGTGCCGTATGGTTGAATAGTTTATATCTGCAATCGATGTCACATTAGCTGTTTACTATATCCAAAGCTTATAATTGTCTGTGGTGCCCAGGTAAAGGGAAACTGTCTTTTAAGTGTCTTGCTGGTCTGGTGGGACTGTTTTATTGAAAATGTGGGATTTCTGTAGATTTAGGGAGAACTTCTCTGAATTGTGTCGTCTCCATTACCAGCTTCGGAAGGGATTCAACTGGAGTGGTTAGAGACAATATGACATTGTTGGTGAACATACTTAGGCCCTGATTTATACTTTTTATGTGCAGCATTTGCATCATTTTTGACGCTTTTCTGTCTTTGACTGTCTTAGCTATTAATTTTCATGCAAGAAGCCCATCAGCTTTGTTCCTATGTGTGTAGTTACTCTTTCTTTTTTTATAGTAAAGTTTACTCCACCTTGTCTGTATCCAATGTTTTTAGTTGCACCCTAGCTGTAGTGAGCGCACTCCAGTTTGTAGGTACTCCCGTTCTTATGTGGATGATTTCAAGCTCCATTACCCTTGCCTCTAGCTCTTCCCTCTTTTCACTACTCTCAATTTATTTTGACCGCTTTAAAGCCCTCCTAAAGGGTGCAGATTTTACAATGTTTTTTTTTTTAATGATCAGATTTCTCAGTCACTATTGCTTTATTGGTTTCTCCTAATACTGGAGTTGTAGCTTTACTGTAGTTGCTGCATAATCAGAAAGAGCCACAGGACCACTCTCAGATCCTGTGATATTGACTGCTAATTGTGATGAGCCTAAAAAGTGATCAAGTCATAGGTTTGTGCAATGGGAGGTAGAAAAATATGTTTAGTCTCCTTAAAATGAATGTTGTGCACATGAGATACTTATTAATCATAGGTCTTCAACCAGATTTTGCCTCCCATTAAGATAGTGCCTGTCTGCCCAATTTCTGTGCTGACATGTCTATGTCGCTACCCATTACTAGGTTGAAATCTCATCTCATTAGTAAGTCTTTGTCTGGTGTTTGAGTGATGTCTCAAATACCTTACTTTAGGACGTATAAACATTAGTGAATGTTAGCAATTACGGGGCCTATGGCCAGTCGCAGAGCAAGGACTCTGCCCTTAACCACCAGTGCTCTCTTCTGGACCTCCTCTGTGAAAGTGTAAGATGTCAATATAGCAGCCCCTCGCCTCTTTGCCGGTATTGCATAGAAAACCATTTAGATCATAGTCTGGGCCAGTCCTTGTCTTGCAAAAGTGCTACTTAAACTAGGCAGCTGTTCCGTCTTCGGAGTCTTCCAATGATGAGACCATATTGCTTAGCTCCTTCATGGGGGTCTTTTCTTAGCACCTTGTGAAGGTCTTTTGTCAGATCTTCTCTAAAGCAGAATATGTGGTTTTGTAGGGCAAAGAAAAGGTCCTCCATGACAGCGCCAGTGACTCAGGTTTCTTGCTTACTCTTCTTAGTCAGAGGGATGTCTCAGTCAGTGGCGATTCCTCCTGTACACCTAGTCAGGCTCGGGGCAGAGAATCTGGGCAACATATTTCTGAGGGTAGTGTCTTTTTAATTTTAATTTAAAATTGTTGTCATTTGGTTTCCGAGGGGCGCTGCTGATGACTAGAAACTGCTATTTTTAGCCTACGGGGGTGGCCCTAGACCTGCCCGTATCTCTGACACGTTGGTACTCTCATCCAGTTGACTATGTCAGTAGTCTTCCAGGTATTGGCT
Source organism: Pleurodeles waltl (assembly GCF_031143425.1). Classification (NCBI taxonomy): domain Eukaryota; kingdom Metazoa; phylum Chordata; class Amphibia; order Caudata; family Salamandridae; genus Pleurodeles; species Pleurodeles waltl. The sequence goes on along the minus strand of NC_090443.1, from coordinate 77,143,775 downwards.
CCTTAAAGCAGACTCTCAGCCCCTCACCCCTGGTGTATTTCACTTTATTGTGCTGGCCCCAGCTGTGACAGGTCTACGGCAATAGAATCAACTGATGTAGTGAGGTGTATCTCTTGCAACTGATTATTTAAGTGCCTTGTAATGCCTGGATGTGTGGGCTGTTGGGGGCCAACACATTGATGTCAGCAGCTAAGGCAGACCTTCTCCTTTGCCAATGAATCCCTGTCTTGTATGCTAGAGCTTTGGGGTTTGGGGCTCATAGATCCTCCCCTCCTCTCTCTTTCAACTCTAGCCTTGGGTTCTGCCCTGTCAGCCTGTCTTTGCATTCTTCTCAATCACTCACTGCTTGAAGTCCTGGGTGGGCACTCTCATCCTTGTGCCTAAGAGTGAATGGGTCTTCGGCCTGTTACACTTCCTCTGGTGCAGTTGCCCTTGATTGTTCCTTGCTTCCTTCGTAACTTCAGACAAGAAACATTTTAGTGCTTGGGCAAACCAGTGTGGCTCAACTCTGCTCCACTGCACACATCCATCCATAGCACTCCATAGATTTTCTGTGCCCTGTACAACTTTGGTGGGAGGCACTCTAAAGGGCTCCACTCTCCTGAAACTCTGGGGTGATTCCGTAGGGGCATGCAGTTCTATCGGGATCTGAGCAGTGGAATGAGAGATTCATCTCACTCCTCCACCATCCTGACCACCCTTTGCTGCCCTCTTTAAACGGTATGTACCTACATATGTGTTTGAAATGTACCCTCACTCCCAAGCACACAAAACAGGAAAACCAAGGCAAAATAAACTAAATAGTGAGAAGGATGATTTGGATTCAGTTATATGGAACATGGTCTAGTGGATAACTTTGGGGCTGCTTTCAATCGGTGCGTAGACAAGTGGCCTCCTGGTTGGTTTTTCCCAGAGTTGCTGTCACACTACGCTTTAGAGCCAGGAGTAACTCCACCTATGAAAAAAATGTATCCAAAGAATTGAGCCTGGGCTTCATAACCATGCATTTTTGGTGTTGAATGAGTCAGCATTATTTTGAGTCTCGTCAGGATGAAGTTGCACCGTATGGTCTCTAAGAAATGGGGTGTATATAAGAAAGTTATCACTGACATTCAGGAACCATGAAAGGCAGTCATCATTTTGCAGACGGTGTTTTAGAATAACGTCTTTAACAGTACTACATCATAACATATACTCATATATCTCTGTAGTCTTGTGTGCATGGAGATGGTTGTGATGGACAGCGATCATTCATGAAGTTTTAAATTATCATACTTCATGTTGTGGTGCAACTTGCAGAACCATTTTTCTATGTTTACAGAGGCCATGATAGCATGTTTTGCTGTCCCCTGTTGTTCTTTGCTTTTTACCTCAAGTCCACACATATCCTCACTTGTCTATGTTATCTGTTATTCGGAGTGATCATGATGGGGGATGCTCACAATGTGGTGCATGTTACCCAGTCTTTGGTGTCTTCTGCTTCCAGTTTCCAGGTGCATAAGGGGATGCTAAAATGCTGAAGGGTCAGTGGTTACATCAATATGTCAATTTGTAGCCATATTTGTGAAGCAGGAAACACATGTCCTGTGATATATTCTGAGGCTTCTTGCAAATTTCATTTATCATACAAATGCAGATACCTATGGGTTAAGTGAATAGGATCTAGTTCCTCTGCCATGTGGTGTCTCAAGAAAGTGCCTTTGACTGATTCTGTGATGTGTATCTTGGAATGCATTTTGGCATCACCATCTCTGATGGTGGATTCAAATATGCCCTTTAACAAAATTAAGACCAGGTCACTAAAGATCTACATTTTCTTGTCTGAATTTTTGATTTTGGTCAAGGTTTGAGCCCTAAAATTGGTCCTCCGCAACACTGTTAATCAATTCCAATATGTCAATAAAGTGATTTCTAATCATTTCAAGGAATTTATGGTGTGTTTGTCACTTCTTTTGTTTGTTGTCATCCAGAGGAATGATGAATGCTCCTTCATTCTTAGATTTGTCTGTGTAGAAGATTTAAGTATCTGTTATGCTCTTTTTGACTGCCTTGACTGCCTTCTGTTATGCTATTAATTGTGTTTGACCAATGACTTTGTGTTTCACCACTGCGCATATTAGTTGTTCAATGTTCACCAGTAGCACATTACATGTTGTATTCAGTTTAGCTGCCTATTGGCTTTAACATGGCATTAGACATTACATTCTGTATTCAGTTTAACTGCCTATTGGCTTTAACATGGCATTAGACATTACATTTGGTATGTAGGTCAGCTGCCTATTGGCTTTAACATGGCATTAGACATTACATTTGGTGTTTAGAATAGCTGCCTATTGGCTTTAACGTGGAGTTAGACATTTGCAGTTGAGACATTGCAGATGAGCTGTGTTTTTCCAAGCTGTGTTTTTCCACACGGGAGAACAAGCTGTGTTTTTCAAATGGAATTCACAGGAACCCTAACGTGATAATAGAGCGTATATTTGGTGTTTTCCTTTCTGCTCAGCCTTAGGAAGAGGAGAGGTCTAGGAGATCTGGCTAATCTCCAATGGCTTGTTTTATTTTCCAGAGTCTGAGAAGAAGGGGTAACGGTGGCCCTGGGCAACTGCAGGGAGAGATCTTTCAGGACTTCAGACAGGAGCGGACGTCAATTGCCTGTCTCCCGTTTGGGTGGAAAGTCTCTTTCTCGCAGTTGAATCGAAGTCATCAAATTGAAGATAGAAGAAGGATGACAAGCAGTGATAGGCCCTACGGTGATGTAATTTTGACTTTTATTCTTTGCTTTGAAGTTATGCTATAATATAATCACATGTATTTGCTGTGGACGTTGCAACTGAGAACTACTTTGATATATTTTGTTTTCATTGCTGCGACTACTTTTAAACGTGTGCTTCCAACCTACTAATCTCGTCTTTCAGGAACCTCTTGGTGAAGTAATAATAATAATAAATGTCTTCTTTAAACTAAGAAGTGCATTCCAGAGAAGTTTTGTCAGCTCGGTCATAAGATAAGAGAAGGAAAGCAAAACATTTTGGCGTTAGTCGACAGTCTGGGAGTCGAATTAGAGATTGGAAGTGCACTACTTAAAAGTCTAATTGTTTTTGTTGTTCAGAGAATTAAAGACGCACGGCAGACCATGTTTGAAAATGCATGTGAAGTTAAACTGCCTTATGGTGCTGTGAGAAACATGTTTCTTGTTTATCAGGACTTTGTGAGTCTTGGGATGAGTGCTTTGACAAAGCAAAAGTGTTTTCATATTTAGAAAATGTGCCTTTTGAAAGAAATGATGTTCCTTTTGTTCTTGACAGGAGGGTAGGGATACTTTTGTCTGCTTACAGAAAAATGCAGGAGAGATGTAGGCAGTTAGAACATGAAAATAAGAATTTACGTGAACAAATTAGCCAGAACAAATTGTTGCAAGATAATGCTAAAATCTATAAAGCTGTTTTAGAAGAATCTGGCTTTTCCCATTCCAGTAATGAGAAGGTTAAAAAAGGTGGGGGCCAGTGTGAGCCTCAGTGTGAGCAGAGCGTAGGGCAGAGCAGCCCACAGTTTTTGGCAGTTGAAGTGCATTCCTTAACAGATTACACTGAGAACAAAGTTGAGAATGTTATATTCAGACCGCTTTTGCAAAGTACGATGTTTAAAATTAATTCAGACAAGGCAGCAGTACTGTCGCAAAATGTGCAGTTTCTGGGAATTCAGTGGAATCCAGAAAATAGACAGATGTTGTCACAAGTAAAGCAAAAGATTTTAGAGTTTCTTACTATTTGCACTAAGCAAGAAACACCGAGTTTCATGAGCTTGTTTGATTTTTGGAAACAGTATAGCCCTCATCTGAGTGAAATCTTAACACTTTGGTACAAAGTAACTAGGAAAAAACATGAGAAGCTGCGCGCTTTTGATTTGACAAATGAAATAATTCAGACTTTAGATTTGTGCGCAGTGCAAGAGGGAAACACTGATTTACATGTAAATCAGGAACAGGGGAGGACAAGAGTGCCCCTGGAACTTTGGATTAAGCTTTTGACTTGTTATTGGGCTCTAGTGAATACTGAGCAAATGACATTAAATGTAATTCTGAAACCTGAAATATCAAGCAGGCAGTGGGTGATGAGTTCACGTAAATCTCACAGTATAGGACAGGCCCAGGAGGCTAGAATCATACACTGGATCTGGTACATGCAAGACAGGGCTAGATTCACTGCAGCCCTACATGAACAGGTGTCACAAGCCCCTGTACAGGATGAGGAGAGGGTGCAAGGAGTTCCACAGGCAAAAGAGTCACCAGTGAAATTGAGTGCACCATTTGAATTTGTGTCCACTGAGGATAAAAAGCATGTTTGTTTGACTAATGATTCATTAAAATGCATGAGTACTAAAAGACAACGGAAAGCAGTGTTATGCAATCCAGTTACTGAAAAGTTGTTGTCTACCACAGGAGAAGAAAAAAGTAACCAATATGCAGAGTTGTACAATGTGTGTCAGACTTTAAAGCAAGAGCTACTTGAGACGTGTCATTTTTACACTGATTCTTGGTTCACTGCCTATGGTTTAGCCGTTTGGTTTTCCACATGGCTTGCACATAACTGGTTCAATTCCCTTGCAGATGTTAAAGAGAAAAATTCAGAGACAGAAGTGTCCACCCAGAATTCTGACTTGGTGGGGATGGCTAAGTGGGTGCAACAGAAATGTGGACATCTGGAAGAAAAAGCCACTTACAGGTGGGCAGAGATTAGAGAGATGCACATTCCCCTGGATTTGATAAAAACTGTGATTTTGCAATGTCCTATTTGTCAGGACGCACAACAGCAATCTGTCCCACAAACAGTCAAAGATCAGTTGGGGAGAGGAAAGTTACCAGGACAGATATGGCAAATTGATCAGGTTTTAGGGGGAGTGGTTGCTGCAGATTACCAAGGAGAAATCAAAATTATGCTGATAACTAGAAGAGAATCTGATTCATTCATACAGATTGGAGACAGGATTGCCCAACTTGTCACAAGTGCAGTGAATGGAGGTTTGGTAAAGAAGGAGTCTGCCCCAGCCCTTCTGACAGTGCAAGGAAAGGGAAGCTGTGGTGCAGCAGACAAAAACCTCAGTGCTAAGGTGTGGGTTGAAGCCCCAGGTGACCCTCCAGAACATGCATAAATTATAACAAAGGGCCCCAAAAACGTCCTGCTGATTATAAAACAACAAAAAGAGAAAGGAGGGCACATTTCAGATGACAAATGTTGGAGTGGCCAAAATGGCGGCCGGGATGGACGCCTGAGCGACTGCTCCGTCCAGGGCCTGCCGGAAAGTATCCTCCAAGGCGCCCCCCGACACTTCATGTTCGGCTTGAGGGCGGCGGATCGCCTGGGGAGCGCCGCGGAACCCAGCGAGCGCTCCGACTTGCCCGGAATACGAGGTGAGCAGTCGGGGCTCAGCACAAACCCGAAGGTTGCTGGGCCGCGGCCCCGGCATATCCGCGTGAACCGTAGGAGGCGGCTGCTGCGGCTAGGCCGGGTGCGCTGCGACCGGGAGACACCCGACGCCAACAGCTTCTGGCTGGCTGAGCCGGACGCCCGCACAAGCCGGGAAATTGAAGCGCAAACTTTCGCCCCGCCCTCTGAGTGGTGCCTGCCGCGCGGGCGGCGAAACAAAGGATCTGTGCCCCCCCCCCGCCCCAGGGGAGGCGAAGACGCCAGGGCTCAGCTCGGTTCCCGCGGGGGCTTTGACTGGCCCAGGGGGAGTGCGGAGACGGCAGAGAAGACGGCCCTACAGGGGAACTGAGGGCCCTTGTGGTGGATCTAGGCCCAGGAGGGCCCGAGAGGGAGACGGCGCTCACCGGGGGATGCTGAGGTGAGTGCGCATCTGGGGTTGTTAAGACCCAGAGTTGTTTGCCCCCCCGACATCCCTGCCTGCAGAAGATGGGCTCCAGCGAGCTGCACAAGGCTGCCTGATCTGGAGTGGAGCTCCACCTCTGCACACACAGGTGGTGCTGCGTCGGCCCCAGCCTCACAGCGAGGTGCACCCTGGAGGAGGGCCGCGGTGGGGGCAGAAGATAGTTGCCGGCCCCCCCCCCTCGACTTAACCACCCATAAAGTGGGAGCCTTGCTTTTCCGGCGGGCCGCCAGCGACCGCGGGGGACACTGCTGAGACTCACCCAGAGGCTCTCAAAAAGGCCCGACCCCTACCGGTCGAGTCGCCCGGCGGGGAGGCCTGCGGGACAGCGGATGCCTGATGCTCCCATGGCTCTGGTGGCGAGCTGAGCCCTAGCTGGGCGCACAGCAGACTTATCCACGCGGCGGGAGCAGCAATCCAATCTGCAAGGGCCTGGCGCAGCTGATATTGTGCGCGTCCTCCTCTCCACAGGCTGCACTGGAAATACTCGGAAGCCAAGAATAAGCCCAGCTGGGGCTCAGCTGGCCAACGCCACAAAGGGGGCAGAAAAGAGCAAACCACTGGGAGAACAGCAGTTAAGAGGCTGATCCCCCCTCGGGGAATTGGTGCTAAGCCGCACACAACAACAGCCTACAAGGAAACTCCTAGATAGTCACAATGGCTGGAAGGGCCAAATCAACCAAACACCTGGACCGCAACACTACTGGCACAACGCCCACCGACCAACAGACCAACCCGTCCCTACAGTCTTTGGAGAACACTCTAGTGGCGCATTCTGCGCAGTGTGAGAAAGTGCTACAGGCAATAATGGACACTAAATCATCATTGGAAAATAGGATAGACGCAGTTTCACAAGACCTGAACCTCCTGCGAGTAGATCACCGCAATCTAGCGGAAAGAGTGAAATCGAACGAGGAAGGGCTATCCGAAGTATCCCCCATGGCCCAAGTTAATCGAAAACAGATCCAGCGAATGGACGCAGAGCTGAAAGTGCTCTGGAGAAGATCGGAAGAGTCAGAGAGCAGGGCGCGCCGCAACAACATTCGCTTTTTAGGGTTTCCAGAAGAGATGCGGCAACCTGACGCGGAAATTGCTTTGGAACAATGGCTCATCAAAGAGGTGCTGAACGGAGCCCCACCCAAGTTCTTCTCGGTAGAATGGGCGTACAGAGTGGCGGGCAGACCACCGGCCCCAGGCCAGTCACCTAGACCTGTGATCGCCAGATTCCTCAACTTCAGGGACCGAGACGCAATACTACAACAGTTCCGCAATAAAGGCCCTTACAAGTACGAGGACTCGACCATTAATGCCTACCCAGACTTCACGCAGGAGGTACAGAACCAACAGAACTCCTATGCAAAAATTAAACTGCTGCTACGAGAACATAATATAAAGTACGCCTTGCTATTCCCCGCGAAGCTGAGGGTGGTGTCAGAAGACCGCACCCACATATTCACCACGCCAGAAGACGTCTGGACTTGGCTGCACGCCAAGGGCCTTGCCCGAACAAGAGAAGACTTGGAGGGTGACGAGGAATGGCAAACACCCACCTCAAGAAAACGGACCAAGAGGCGAACTAGAGGCCAACCAAACGACCGTCAGGCAGCAGAAAAAAGAGCAAGAATACTGAAAGAGACCCCTCTGCTAATGCAGAGTAGCTTCACCTCGGCCAGAAAACCCCCTGAGACGGGCACAGTCTCGGACGCAGCAAGCTCCGTATCCACGATAACGGGCGAGCTGGGAGGGCCGAGGATCACCCCCAGATCAGCTGACGAACTCTAAACACACCCAACTGCTCCTATGGACTGGCGGCATCAGCACTGAAGGCTCTACAGTGCCGGGCGTGCCCCCCACTCCGGGGAGAGAACGAGCGCTGAGGCTAAAGCGCAACCAGCAATGAGTGACTTTGGTATGAAAGTATAAGCAATCGGGAGGGGATGGCCTGGGGGGGGCGCAGGGACAGAGCGCAGAGCGCACACAAAACCGGGGGGCGACCAATGATATTAGCAGAATCAGGGGGTCATTCTGACCCTGGCGGTCTTGGAGCGCCAGGGCGCAGAATGACGGAAGCACCGCCAACAGGCTGGCGGTGCTTCCAAGCCCATTCTGACCGCGGCGGTAAAGCCGCGGTCGGAAAACCGGGGCCGGCGGTTTCCCGCCGTTTTTGCCCCAGCTGGGCGAATCCTCCAGGGCAGCGCAGCAAGCAGCGCTGCCCTGGGGATTCTGACCCCCTTACCGCCAGCCTGTTTCTGGCGGTTTTCACCGCCAGGAAGAGGCTGGCGGTAAGGGGTGTCCTGGGGCCCCTGGGGGCCCCTGCACTGCCCATGCCACTGGCATGGGCAGTGCAGGGGTCCCCTAACAGGGCCCCGGCCAGCTTTTCACTGTCTGCCTAGCAGACAGTGAAAAGCGCGACGGGTGCAACTGCACCCGTCGCACGGCCGCAACACCGCCGGCTACATTCGGAGCCGGCTCCTGTGTTGCGGCCCTCATTCCCGCCGGCCCAGCGGGAATGTTGGAATGCCGGCAGCGGTCTTTTGGCCGCATGGCGGCCGATTGGCGGTTCCCGCCAAAGTTGGAATCAGGGCCTCAGTCTGCTGTAAGATGTGAGCCCCGCAAAAGAGCCACATCTGGCATATATGAACACTCCTCCACGGAAATCCAATCGGATACGGGTTGTATATCACATTTATAGGTTTACAAGTTGTGCACAAATAGTTAGCGGGGTTGGGGTTTCATTCGGGGAGGTTGGGTTCAGTAGTTTAGTATATACACACACGCCGGATTCACTTAAAACACAGAGGAAAATGCTTCGCACGGCCCCTCTAATAAAAGACAGTGCTAAAGGTGCATTGATAAAGAGGGCTAGGCTCAGAGACCACATCCTAAACACAACGTGCCACCCCAGACACCCAAATGGCGCCACACAGGGGTAACAATATAAACCAGTTTGTTATGGTAACATGGAATGTGAGGGGAATGGGTACACAAACTAAACGATCCGGAGTATATGCACGCCTTAGGCGATTGGGAGCACACATTGCCATACTGCAAGAGGCGCACATACTAGAGCCGGACTTGCAGGTGCTATGCGCGAGATGGGGGGCAGCTTATAGGTACCACGTATTCGGCTTTTGCAAGGGGGGTGCTGATCTGGATCGCACCTGGGGTCCCATACCACGTATCGGCTCACAAGTTAGACCAAGGCGGGAGATACGTGGTAGTGGAGGGCCAATTAGATGGCAGACAGCTAGCGGTGGTTGGGGAATATGCTCCAAACACCGGGATTGTAGGATTCTTGGGCTCTCTCACACCGACACTATTCACAAATCCAATGGCTCCCGCCCTATGGGGAGGGGACTTTAACAGCACCCCGAATGCATCATTAGATAGAGCCCACGCTCTGGCGAGCTCCACGATACATAGGAAATCCCCAGGTCCGTTGCAGGAATGGGCGGGTACTATGGGATTATATGACTTATGGCGCCTGAGACACCCGCAACAGCGGGAATACTCATTCTACTCCGTCCCGCACAAAACCCACACTAGAATAGACATAATATGGGGCAATCAGGATTTAGGAGCATTGCTTGGGGAGTCAGAATACCTAGCAAAAACTCTGTCAGATCATGCACCACTGAGAATAATACTGAACTGGGGCAAGGCACGGCAGGCGATTCCCACCTGGCGATTTCAAATAGCAGCCCTGCAGGACCAAGCATTTGCTGAAACGCTGAAATCCACATTAAGCCAATACTGGGAGGCAAATGCCATGACGGCAACGTCACGTGCGATAGAGTGGGATGCACATAAGGTAGTGGTCCGCGGTTTTTGCATATCGTCTACGTGGGGAGTAAGACGTACACTACAGATGGAAATTGGCAAACTAGAAAAAGAGCTAAGAGTGGCAGAAATAGCAGTAGCACGTGGTGAGATCCCTTACACAGCCCTAAAAGCAAGGCGCACAAAATATAATGAGGCAGACAGCAAACTCCGTTGTCACGACTATAACTATCATCTAATGCGTCTACAAACAGAAGGGGACAGGTCAAGCAGAATGCTGGCGTGGCTACTGCGCGAGGATAGACAGCAACCCCCAATTGGGGCCATTCGAACTGACACACACGATATGGCCACTACACAAGCTGAGATAAATGAAAGGTTCAGAGAATACTACTCGCAGCTATACACCAAACGCACCTCGTGCACCCCCTCGCAACTCAAATCCTTTCTGTCGGGCTCTGCCCTACCACAGCTAACACAAACCGACAGGGAATTGTTAGAAATTATTAGAAGCCCCCTTGTCACTGTGAGAAATAGAATCAGCCTTAGCGCAGATGCCCAGGAATAAAACACCTGGTGCGGATGGCCTCCCACTGGAATACTACACGGCTTACTCGTCCTCCCTAAAGCCCCATCTGCTAAAGGTGTTTGAGGAAGCGTGGGCAATCGAGAACCTCCCCTCATCACAGAGAGAAGCCTTGATAGTGGTGATCCCCAAACAAGGGCGTGACCCCACAGAAGTTAAATCCTACAGACCACTATCGCTCCTAAATTTAGACTGTAAAATATTAGACAAAATTCTGGCAAATAGACTAGCCCCTATCATGCACACTATAATACACGACGACCAAAACGGCTTTATACCAAAGCGTAACACCTTCTTAAATATCCGTAGATTATTGTGCATAATGGGTGTTACCCCCTCAGACGCACACGAAGAAATGGTGCTCTCGCTGGATATTGAAAAGGCGTTTGATACGCTCGAGTGGGACTACCTGCTGACCACAATGGGTCGCATGGGAATTGGCCCCAACTACATACGCTGGGTTCGGACATTATACTCGGACCCTCAAGCCAGGGTGAAGACGGGCGGGGTGATTTCCGACAGTTTTTCGATTACAAGAGGCACAAGACAGGGTTGTCCACTATCCCCATTGTTATTTGCATTACCAATGGAGCCACTAGCGGCAAGGGTACGTTCCATGGCACATAGTTGGGGGATAGTTAGAAATGGGATCCACCATACAATCTCGCTATATGCAGACGATGCATTAATATATGTTCCGAAAGGGCAGGACAGCTGCAGTGGGTTCAGAATTGGATACACAGACCGGCAATGGCGGAGACAACGTGGATGTGGACTTGGCTGGAAGGCGTCCCCTTGTTACAATGGTTGGCGTCCAAACACCCCAAGTCAAGAAACGCCAGCCCACTGATGGAGGCTGCACAAGCCTGTTGGGTCAAATATGTACAGGGAGGGGGTTTCGTACTCCCCTATTCTCCATACATCCCACTGGACCACCTTCCGGAGTGGTCGGGAGCGTGCGCGCAAGTAACGGCAGTGTGGACAGAGGCGGGGGTGCAGACAGTGGGCGACTGCTTTGAGGACGGAAGGCTCATGTCGTTTGAGGCAATACAGGATCTCACCAAGATAAACCCTGGCCAATTCCTGACATATCATGCCATAAGCCATGCAATTAAAAAAACATGGGGGCAGGGCAACAGTGAACCAGAATCCTCTCCTACATTACACCATATTCTACAATATGACGCCCAAATAAAAGTAATATCTAGCCTATATAAAATCCTGAATAAACCTCCCGAGCCGCATGCGGAGAAAGCAAGGGAGAGATGGAATTCCGTCCTCCCTGACCAGATTACACAGGCTGAGTGGTGGAACGCCTTACACCACGCCCGTGGAGTGTCAAGGAATCCCAGATTTAGATACACCCAGTTCAATTACACACACCAAACATATCTGTCCCCAGCCAGGATAAAGCGCATGTTTCTGGACTCAGACCCGTCCTGCCCTAGATGTAAAGCGCCGCTAGCTCACTTTTATCACATGGTCTGGGAGTGCCCTAACATACAAAAAGCATGGTCGGAGGTAGTCCAGGAGATCTCCGAATTGACAGGGCTAACTCTGTCAACAGAACCCAAATCATGTCTACTGGGGCTTAGGACGAGATCCAAAAAACAAAGAAACCTGCATAAATTTATAGATTTAGCCTGCTTAATGTACAAAAGATTAATAGCTATGCATTGGAAGGCTCCCACGGCACCTGTTCGGAAAATTTGGAGCATATTAACACTACGTTGGGCCCGCACGGAACATCAAGTATTGAAAAAGATGGCGCGAGAAGGACAACAGCATACAGGAAGTGTAGTATGGGAGACACTAGTAGCTAAACTCGAGGCCAAAAACGACGATAAACCCCCATGAGCCGGGAATGCAATGATAGATTAGACAACATGTCTACACTTACGCACTTTCCGCTAATGGCACAATCCACGCGCGGCATATACAAAGCCGCAACGGCTTGCATACCCCTCCTCCTAACAAACTAGTTGCCCATTGGCCCGTAAACACGCGAATAAACACAGCATAATGGGCTAGCACCCACTCTCCACACTCTCTGGAAGTGACAGGCCCCATTCCGAGCTTTTATTGCACGCCTGGCGAAACAGTCCCACCAACAAAAAGCCCATACTAGCCACAAATGGGGTCTACCCATCAGCTAATTAGCACTCGTTTAAGGTCTTTGCTAAACGCAGTCAGGAATGTTGTTGAAGGTTTAACAGTGGTCCGAGACGTGTGTGGTGGGAGGGGGGTAGGGTTATCACATGTTTTCTTTTAAGCATATATATTGTAATCCTGTGGTTGATGATGTTACGATTTGTAATGTATATCTGAAATATAAAATCAATAAAATATATCTAAAAAAAAAAAAGAAAAATCAGATGACAAATGTTATTTGCAAGAAAAGTCATACTTTTTTCTTTTGCAGATCCTACTACAACTCACCACTGACCATGAGTGTGCTGTGTGGTCTCCCTTCGGGTGTGTGCGAGTGGGGCCGGGGGAGGGACCGAACCCCCAACCTGAACCTGATTGATTAAAGTACAAACCCCATGGATCCATTTTGCGCAACTGGTGCCTTCAGTTCAAGTTCTACATGGGATCAATATAAAGTTTGTCAACTTGTTTGATTACATTCTTCCACTGGAACTAAGCAACCTTACCAGTTAACTGTCTGTGTTTTTTCGTGTGGAATTCTGACTTTCACTTACATTCCAGCAAACCTTTCAGGTGGACCATGTACGTTTACATGAGTAGAACTCATGCTACATCAACTTGCTGTTTTAGAGACACTGTTCCCAATCAGAGTATATAAGCTTCAGTCTTTTCACTGTAGATGTATCTGATGTGAAAGGTTATGAGATCAATATGTTAATCCACTTAAATTGCTTTACAGTGATTGCTTTTATCATTCAAATCTGATTTGCTTATAATTATTTTTTTTTGGTTGTTTTTGTTTTTTTGTTTTTGTTTGAAGTAAGAGTTATGTAAACAAAATTCATTGGTCAAAGGGTAGAGATGTTATGCTATTAATTGTGTTTGACCAATGACTTTGTGTTTCACCACTGCGCATATTAGTTGCTCAATGTTCACCAGTAGCACATTACATGTTGTATTCAGTTTAGCTGCCTATTGGCTTTAACATGGCATTAGACATTACATTCTGTATTCAGTTTAGCTGCCTATTGGCTTTAACATGGCATTAGACATTACATTTGGTATGTAGGTCAGCTGCCTATTGGCTTTAACATGGCATTAGACATTACATTGGGTGTTAGGTTAGCTGCCTATTGGCTTTAACGTGGAGTTAGACATTGCAGTTGAGACATTGCAGATGAGCTGTGTTTTTCTAAGCTCTGTTTTTCCACATGGTAGGCCAAGCTGTGTTTTTCAAATTGAATTCACACGAACCCTAACGTGATAAGAGAGCGTATAAATGGTGTGTTCCTTTCTGCTCAGCGTTGGGAAGAGGAGAGGTCTAGGAGATCTGGCCAATCTCCAATGGCTTGTTTTATTTTCCCGAGTCTGAGAGGAAGGGGTAACAGTGGCCCTGGGAAACTGCAGGGAGAGATCTTTCAGGACTTCAGACAGGAGCGGACGTCAGCTGCCTGTCTCCCATTTGGGTGGAAAGTATCTTTCTCGCATTTGAACCGGAGTCATCAACTTGAAGATAGGAGAAGGGTGACAAGCAGTGATAGGCCCTACAGTGATGCAATTTTGACTTTTATTCTTTACTTTGAAGTTATGCTATAATATAATCACATGTATTTGCTGTGTACATTGCAACTGAGAAGTACTTTGATATATTTTGCTTTCATTGCTGCGACTACTTTTAAACATGTGCTTCCAACCTACTAATCTCGTCTTTCAGGAACCTCGTGGTGAAGTAATAATAATAATAAATGTCTTCTTTAAACTAAGAAGTGCATTCCAGAGAAGTTTTGTCAGCTCGGTCATAAGATAAGAGAAGGAAAGCAAAACACCTTCATATCTGGCCAAAGTGTCAAGCTATTGTCAGGTTGGTTGAGCACTTTCTCCCTCTGGCTAGGCATGCCCGCTCACCTGACATGCTGTTACCACAGTGCTCACCCCTTATCTTGACTTTCAGGTTTCCCACTACTATTTTTCTGATTATGTCCAAAGATTATTGCCTAGATGAGAGCATTTGCAAATGCTGCTTTCATATGTGCTGCCTTCGAATGTGAGAGCTTCTGTGATATTTCCAATAATGGGACATTGTGGGTTAGCATAGGATCAGTCATCTCATGTTCGATGGTTTTGTCTCTGTCCTCTTGCTCCAGATTTGCCATGTTATATATGCTCACTGTGCTGACGATTCCCCTGACCCTTCCTCCCTCTCAGGCACTAGAAGCCTCTGATAGCCTGCATTTACTTCTGTTTCCAAATGAGAATTTAGTCAGCGAAATTACTTCATTGTCTGCTCCATCTCCATTATTGCAAGGAATGTCAAGGAACTTGTGCTCCTCCTCTCCTGCGAAGATCAGTAGGAGAGGGCTCCATCTGGTTCTTTCGCCAGTTCCACATGGATACACTAAATACTGGGGATACTGTATCAAAAATTGTGGGAGCACATTGAATGCCATGAAGTTGTAGTATCTGGGACTATGTGCTCCTCTCTTGACATTGGCCAATGTGCACACTTAAGATCTGTCAAAATGATCCCAGGGGACAGCTGTTCAATTTGAGTGTGGCTTGTGCAGCGTGTGGTCTAGGACTAGAACGCCACTCTCAACACACCAGCTTAATCCCATTAAGAGTGATGTTATGTTCTAAGCTGCCAACCACACCTTTGTTACGGACACAGTCAGGAAACTGCGAGGGGTGGTGGACGTGACATCATACACCCTTTACAACATTACAGGGTCAACACTTTGTACCACTCTTTGCCCCTCAACAGTCTCCTATCTGCTGCTAAGAGAGAAATGAAGGGGATAGAAGTGAAAAGTACAGAAAGTAACAAGGCTTGAGACCAGGAGTACCCGTGGCAGTGCCCGGAGTACCTAAGGACAAGTCAGGGTTTGCAGCTGCTATCCCTGGCAACCCCTATTTGATGTAACTTGTTGGTGCCAAACATGTGTCTGACATTACCTCCGGGACATAACTGCATTGCCATGCTGTGGATCCATGTCATGCATGACATACCACACGGGCTTGCGAGCTCATACTCCTGATGAGAAAAAACGAAATAATATGTCACAAGAATGCAAAATTATTTTGCAAAAAATGATAGGACTGCCTGAATTTGTCATATATGACTTCAGACCATTTGTCAATGTAAATATGAACCCGAGTTAACTGGTCCACTAATGAGGGTCCACTGACCGAAATTCTCCAGTCATTTTAATTCAAGTTCATTGCAGCCATACTAAACACTGACATCAAATTATATCATTCATATCTTTGAAGCGTGTCACAAGAATTCTCTTTACAGGTTCTTGCAATGCATGAAAGATGTGGAATGCAAGATGGAATACCAGTCATTAATGAGAAACGGGAGAATAGAGGCGAGCGGGCCTCATTAGCAGCTTACTTAACTCTTGCTCGTATTTGCATTAGCAAGTGATTAGGTCTGTTTACCAGATATTGAGGAGCAATCGAGGATTTGAGAATTTGAATCAAAATTGTTGGGTTGGGCGAGCCTGCAAATTTAGAAAGAACGCGGAGTCAGGGCCTAGCTAAAGGTCTTGCTTGTTTCATAGAGCACAGCACAAGCCGAGCCATCAAAGGGTTTGGCATGTAAGGGACATAGGAAACGGCATGCAAAAATATGATATAACTCCTTTTAATTTTAAATAGGTTATTTCTAGAATACTTGTGTTTCACTTTAGTACATTAGACACACCCTTAACCGATTCAGGGAGCTCTGGGATCTTCCACTGAGTCAAAATGAGGCACATTAAAGTAAAGTAATGTCTGTAGGATCGCACAATATGGTCAAGTGGGGAAGCTGGGATTTGACCCAGGTTCCATGGTTACACATTGTGCAATTTTGACACTCGAAGAATATAATCTGCTCCCTCCCTTTCACAAAAGGCCAAGAACTTTGTGCTTATTGATTTCATGACCTAAATCCTAAATCAGTACATTATTTGTATTAAATGTAAATGTCACATGATAATTCAATGATTCAGTATATATATATATATATATATATATATATATATATATATATATATATGAAACACTTTCCTCTTGTAATGCGGACAGACAGCACTCCACAAGCATTAAGAATTTATGCTTTATTTACACACAGGAACGCGTTTCGGCGTTACATCCTTCGTCAACCTGACAATCACCATCTTGGCTGCACTTATATATCATGTGATCGCAATAAATATTACCAAAACACAATGAACCTAAACATAATTTTCCAACACAAAAATGACCTCATTAACAATACATCTCCCCAGTGTTGCACTATTGATTTCATGTCATTTGCAAAAATAATTTTCATTGAATGCCTATTTGTTTGGGTCCCTCCACCAAACGATGACAATAGACTATAAAATAAAATAACTACATTAACTGTAAAGGAGAAATACTAGCATATGAGTTGATCTAACTATTAGGTTTACCCCTATAACTTTGCTGTTCCCGGCTCATTTAAAGAACCGTTGTCACTTTCAGCAACCCAATACTCTTTTATATTAAACTTTAGCGTATTTGGATATCGAAAATATATTTGACAATCCATTTGAGACCTATAGTTTCGATCAGAGGGAGCCTTTGTGAATTTGTGTCGCAATATATCGATACATTTTTACATCCATTAGTACGTAATTTATCATCATATTTGAAAGACAGTACGGACTTTTTTTAAAGGATTTTTGATGTCAGTTGGGAGACGGATTTCTTGTTGATGACGTTAGCTGTGACAGCGTTGTATACCAGTATTACAGTATCCCACATGAGTTAGGGGTGAATGCTGTTGAGTATTTTTTTAGAGTAAGATCAATCAGTTTTTATCAACACAGCAAAATGTTAAGCAAAATGATTTATTGGTGCTTGCAACATAATATGTTCTTCTTCAATAATGAGATTTTTGAGCAAAAGTGCGGAACGGCGATGGGAACCTGTTTCATTCCAAATTACGCCAACTTATATATGGGTTGGTGGAAAGAACAGATATTAAATAATTCCCCCTTAGATAAATCGAATGAACACATTATAATGTGGCTCAGGTACATAGATGACATTTTCATAGTTTGGAAAGGCGATATACCACTGCTGAGAATTTTGTTAATGAGACTAATGTCAATGGTTGTAATTTGAAATTTACAGAGAAAGTACACACACATGAAATTGAATTTTTGGATGTGAGAGTCAGGATAGAAAATAATATAATTGAGACATTAGTGTGTAGAAAACCCACTGCAGGGAATTACATTTTGCATGCGACTAGTTTCCATCCCCAACCTCTGAAAGACAACATTCCTTTTGGTGAGCTATTAAGAGCGAAGAGAATTTGTAGTACAGAAAATAATTTTAACAGTGTCCAGGATTAAATGATTAAGAGATTACAGAACAGAGGATACTCAGATGCAACCCTTGATAGAGCTATTAGAAAAGTGAAATCTCGATCTAGAGATGCTTTACTTTTTTCCACACATGAGAATAGAAACAAAAATATTAATGAAAATAAGAGGAATTACTCTGGGAAAGGAACAGGCATTATGAGATTTATAACGACTTACAACACTGCTCATATACAAGTGAGAAAGATTTTGCAAAAACACTGGCACATGTTAAAGAGTGATCCAGTGATAGGTGAGGAATTAACCAGTAAGCCACAGGTAACCTATAGGAAAGGGAACTCTATGAAAGACATACTGGTGAAGAGTGATGTGAGACAGCAAATCATCAGCAAGACATGGCTTAATACTCAGGATGGCTTTTATAAATGTTCGAAGTGTAAGGCATGTAGGAATGGCGAAAATGTTAAAGCCATCACTATGGGAGACAGAATAGTCCATACCATCAAAGGAAGATATACCTGCAAAAGTGATTTTGTTATCTACATCTTGAAATGCAGTTGTCCTAAATTGTATGTGGGTAGCACCAAACTTCAGGTGCATAAAAGGATTCTTCAGCATTTGAGGGCTATCCTTAATAAAGACGATTCTTACTCTGTTGCCCGACACATACATGAGTTCCACAGAGGGAGAGTGGAAGATTTGAGCTACAGTGTAATAGATGGAATAAGGATAGACATCAGAGGAGGCGACAGGGAAAATAACTTAAGGAAACTAGAGTCCAAGTACATACTAGTATTAGATACTAAGGAATCCAAAAGGTTAAACAGCAGTGAAGAATTGTATATTCATCTCCACTGATGTATCAACAAGTACATCTATTAATAATATTTTTTTATTTTCGATTAATAGATTATGATGGTTCAAATTATAATTTGTCACATTTCAGTATAACGAATAATGTGTATTTTACACGTATTGACAGGTGATATTCTGATGTATTAAGATCATTGAACAAAAGGAATTATAGGCGTGTAATTTTTTGCTTTACAAGCATGTTTAAGTTGAATATATGAGAATGAGCTTATTTATCATATTGAGGAATATTCATTTGTATTGTTAGATGATATTATGCATTATTAACATTATTGAATTCAAATGGATTGTCAAATATATTTTCGATATCATAATACGCTAAAGTTTAATATAAAAGAGTATTGGGTTGCTGAAAGTGACAACGGTTCTTTAAATGAGCCGGGAACAGCAAAGTTATTGGGGTAAACCTAATAGTTAGATCAACTCGTATGCTAGTATTTCTCCCTTTACAGTTAATGTGGTTATTTTATTTTATAGTCTATTGTCATCATTAGGTGGAGGGACCCAAACAAATAGGCATTCAATGAAAAGTATTTTTGCAAATGACATGAAATCAATAGTGCAACACTGGGGAGATGCATTGTTAATGAGGTAATTTTTGGGCTGGAAAATTATGTTCAGGTTCATTGTGTTTTGGTAATATTTATTGCGATCACATGATATATAAGTGCAGCCAAGATGGCGATTGTCATGTTGACGAAGGTGGTAACGCTGAAACGCGTTCCTGTGTGTGAATAAAGCATAAACTCTTAATGCTCGTGGAGTGCCGTCTGTCCGCGTTACAAGAGGAAAGTGTTTCATATTAGACGCGGTGGCGCGCGTCAGAAGACTGGCACCTTTGATGCTTTGGCACGGGAATGACACGCCGACTCGAAGTGTTTCTATATATGTGTATATATATATATATATATATATATATATATATATATATATATATATACATAGTTAACATATCTTTCTTTAAAACTGACAAAGTTAAGCACAAGGGAAAGTGGGGAACTATTTTCATTTTAAATCCATTACAATCCCCTGACTTAAACGATAAACAAGTTTGTGGGGTGGCACCAAAATGACAGCAAGTACATCAATTAGCAAAACAAAGAAAACTCTGAAATCCTGCAGAGATTGCTGTCCTGTTACAGGTCTGCAGTGAGACCGATGTTAATTGCAGCTTAACGCAGGTGAAGACAAACAGCACAAAGCACCTTTTTATTAGGGTTGAGCCTGCGATAGCCTGCGATCGCATGCACTAGCTCATGCATCTTGCTTGCAAGACACACTTGTAAACAAAAAAGGGCTTGCAGCCCACCTTTTGCTTACCCTTTGTTGGCTTGTGTGACACTCTTCTTTCCAGCCTCGTAATTGGTCACAGCAGACATCATCTTTTTCATTCCTGTCCATGGAGCCGGGACCAAGTACTGATTGATTTAATTTAATCTGCTCCCGTGCACTGTTGCCGAACGTGATTGAGGTACTATTTTGTTCTTTTTATTAACTTTTAGTGCCATGCAAACAGAAGGTGTGTGACTGGCAAAAATGTGCCCAGGAGGGCAAACAAAATTGCAGAGTTTTATTTTCCATAGTTAACTTATTTTCTTTTAGTTTGCCAAGTCTTCTTTTCTCACTTTGCACTCATGTTTTCTTTTGTATTTGTTCACGGGTGCTGGTCTCAAAAGATTAATATTATCATGTTCTAAATATTACAGAGTGACATTGTTTGTTTCTTATGTGTAATTTCCCAAATTACACTTTAACATATAATCATGCAGTACACACAAATCCACCCCACTCCAATCCAATCCACTCCAATCCACCCTATTTCACCCCACACCAATCTACACCACTCAATCCAATCTATCTCGCTCAATCCAATCCACTCCAGACTAATTTAATCCATCCCACAGCAATCTGAACCTCTCCAATCCAAACCACTCACCACAATCCAATCCAGCACACTTCAATCCTCCCAACCCTCCCCATTACAATCACAAAAAATCTGCCCCACTCCATTCTGCCCCACTCCACTCATCCCCACTCTAATCCCACTCCAGCCAAATCAATCTGTCCCACTCCAAGCCAAACCAATCTGCCCCACTACAGTACAAACCAATTTGCCCCACTCCAATCCAAAACAGTCTGGCTCACTCCAATCTGTCCCACTCCAATAAAAAACAATCTTCCTCACTCCAATTCAAAACAACCAGCCCCACTCGAATCTACCCCAATCTGCCCCACTCCAATCCAAAACAATCTACTCGACTCCAATTCAAAATAATCTGCCCCACTCCAGCCCAAAACAATCTGCCCCACTACAGTCCACAATAATCTGCCTCACTCCAATCCACAGCAATCTGGCTTATGTCTCACTCCAATCCAAGTCAGTCTCCTGTAAACCAATCGTCCTCACTCCAATCCAAATCAAGATGCCCAACTGCAATTCAGAAGTCTGCCTCACTCCAATCTGCCCCACTCCTGTCAAAAACCTTAATCCCCTCTCTAATTGCCCCACTCCAATCTACACCAATCTGCCCCACTCCAATCCAAACCAACCTGTCCCACTCCAATCCAAACCAATTCGCCCCTCTACAATTTAAAAGCCTGCCTCGCTCCAATGTGCCCCACTCCTGTCAAAAACCTTCTTCCCCACTCCAATATGCCCCACTCCAATTAAGAACAATCTGCCCCACTCTAATCCAAACAAATCTGCCTCACTACAATCTGCCAACTGCAATCCAAAACAATCTGCCCCACTCCAATCCAAAACAATCTGCCCCACTTCAATCCAAAACAATCTGCCCTATTCCAATCCACTCCAATACAAACCAATCTGTCCCACTTCAATCCACAACAATCTGCCCAAATCCAAACCAATCTGTCCCATTCCAATCCAAACCAATCTGCCCGACTCCAATCCAAACTAATATGCCCCACTCAAATCCAAAACGATCTCCCTCACTCCAATCTACCCCACTCCAATCAAACACAATCTGCCCACTCCAATCTGCCCCCACACCCATTCAAAACAATCTGCCCACTCCAATCCGCCCCACGCCAATTCAAAACAATCTGCCCCACTCCAATTTGCCTCACTCCAACCTGTCCCACTCAAATCCACCCCAATCTGCCCCACTCTAATCTGCTCAAATCTAATCTGCTCTACTCTAATCTGCCCCTCTCCAATCCAAAACAATCTGCCCCACTCCAATCCAAAACCATCTGCCTTGGTCCAATCCAAACCATTCTGCCCCACTCCAATCCCAAACCTTCCACCCCACTCCAATCCAGAATAATCTACCCCCTCCAATATAAAGCAATCTGTCCCACACAAATCTGCCCACTCCAATCTTCCTCACTCCAATCCAAAACAATCTGCCCAACTCCAATCCAAAACAATCTGCCTCACTCCAATCCAAAACAATCTGCCTCACTCCAACCTGCCCCACTTCAATCCAGAACAATCTGCCCCACTCCAATCCACAACAATCTGTCCCACTCCAGTCTGCCCCATTCCAATCTGCCCCCCTCCAGTCTGCCCAACTCCAATCCACCCCACTCCAATCCAATCCACTCCACACCAATCCAAACCACACAATCCCTTTGAAGCGAAATGTAGCTGAATCTAATCTATCCCACTTGAGGCCAATCCACCTCACCCAATACAAACCACCTCACTCTACCACAAGCCACTCCACTCCAATCCATAACAGTCTTCCCCACTCCAATCTGCCCCTCTCCAATCCAAAAGAATCCGCCCCACTCCAAAAGAGAATGCCCCACTGCATTCTCCTCCACTCCAATCCAAAAATCAATCTGCCCAACTGTAATCCAAAATAATTTGCCTCACTCCAATCTGCCCCATTCCAATCCAAAACAAGCTGCCCCACTCCAATCTTCCTCACTCCAATCCAAAACAATCTGCCCACTCCAATCCTCCCCACTCCAATCTGCCCCACTATAATCCACCCCACTCCAATCCAATCCAATCCAATCCACCCCACCCCAATCCAATCCACCCCACTATAATCCAGCCCACCCCACACTAATCCAATCCACCCCAATCCAATCTATTACATTCCAATTCACCTCACCCCAATCCACTCCACCACAAACTATCCCACTCCAATCCAATCCACACCACACCACTTGAGTCCAATCCAAACCACTCTAGTCTAGTCCACCACACACCAATCCAACTCAGTCAAGTCCAGTCCACCCCACCCTATTCCAATCCAACCCAGCCCCTCCTAATCCAAGCAATCTGTCCCACTCCAATCTGCCCATTCCAGTCAAAAACAATCTGCCTCACTCCAATCCAAAACAATCTGCCCGCTCCAATACAAAAGAATTTGCCCCAATCCAATCCAAAACAACCCGCCCCATTTAAATCCAAAACAATCTGCCCCACTCTTAACCAAAATATTCTGTCCCACCCCAAAACAATCTGCCCCACTCCAATCAAAAACAATCTGCCCCACCTCAATCCAACACAATCTGCCCCGCTACAATCTGCCCCACTGCAATACAGACCAATCTGCCCTGCTGCCATCTAAAACAATCTGCTCCAGTCCAAAACAAGCTGCCTACTCCAATCCGCCCCAATTCAATCTAAACAATCTGCCTCACTCCAATCTGACCCACTCCAATCAAAAACAGTCTGCCCCACTCCAGTTTGCCCCACTCCAATCCAATCCACCTCACCCAGTCAGATTCACCCCTCTCCACCCCAATTCACCACACTCCAATCCAATCCACGCCACTCCAATCCACCACAATCAACCCACCCCACACCAATCCAACCCAACCCAATCTGCACCACTTCAATCCAATCCACCTCACGCCACCCCAATCAACCACAATCCATACCACTCTAGTCCAATCCACCCAATTCCAGTCCAGTCCACCCCAATGCAGTCCAATCCACCCCACACCAATCTAACCCACTCCAGTCTAATCCACTCCAATCCATCCCATGTGGGAAGGTTGAGAGCCAACTTGTCAATGACAACTTCTTCTTCATAGAAATTTCTGAGCATGAAGATAAGCTTTCGACCAAGCGAACCTGGTACCGGTATCCGACTAGCATTCCATTGCGGTCAGCCTTCATTTTTTATTTTTCCCCTCTCTAGTGCAAAGGGGACACCCAGGATTGGAAGATTAATTTTGTTCAAACACATGGCTTTCAGATGGTCCATTGTTATAAGGGTAGCTTTCAACAAGGTCAGGTTGTTCAGCTGATGGTAGCAAGCATGAAGACATGTAGTTTCACTGTTTCCATTGTAGACAGAGACACAGGGTCTGAGAGATGGTGGCTAAAAAAACAAGACTGGCTGAAAGACACTCTACGGACACAAAGAAAGGTAGGGATAAAAGATTTTTATATGGGGGTGTTAAGCATTTTACCTCTTGATGACACAGCCATACCGCAAAGACAACATCCCATCGTACATAACAACTCTGAAAAACTTTCTAGAGGTGCAACTAAATTGAATGTATGCGTCCTCCATAAAACGGAACCCAAAAAAGATACAATGTTTACTTCTATACTCCAACGATTGCCTCTCTGAGCAGTTTAAAAATGACTTAACATCTCTCTGCTTGTCATTTCACCTTCGTTAGTACCGTTTGTTAAATGTCTTGGTATTGCCAATGCTCAATCGGAATAAATACACCAATAAACTGACAAAAATACATCCTATCACCTTTACCATTTAATGAAAATTACAAATTCAGTTTCTCTCTTCCCTCACCTCCTCTAGCTCCCACATCCCAAACACTTCAGGACAGCAGCCTAAGCCCTGCTGCGGTCTCACCTTTTTGAGGGACATGATGTCCAACTGCCATCCCCAGAGTCACAACCCCACCTTTCACGGACACACTGCACACAGGCCTGGTCTCCAAAACAAACAACTCAGATGAAATCACTCTAATCCCAAAACAACTCATCTGGCTACTATTAGAGGAATGTATCAACTTCAAAACTGCCTCATAGCCCATAAAGCTCTACACTCCGGCCAATCACTGCACATTGTCGACAAACTATGTAGATACCAACAGAGGCAAAAGACTGACATAAGACAAATCTTGTGTTCTACTTGAGATGCCTAAAGCAAAGAACAATACTGAATACCAGAGCTTCTCTTGTTTAGCCCCAGACAGTGCCATCATATACCTGGCCCCATTAAACTTGACCCTTCTCTCCTGCCTTTTAGGAAAAACCTTATGACTCAGCTGTTCACACTGCATCTGCCAGAGTGAACGTGCCTTCCTCGGTCCCTGTCCCCTTCCTCACTCATCTGCCAGTCCATGTATGAGTCTACCACTAGAATTTCCACTCTCAACCTTCACAAGCTCTACCTTCATTTGTTCCACAAGGTCACAACAGACTATAATATAATATATTTTCCATTCAGTAGCAATTATAGCTGTGCAAGTGCTAAGTACAGCACATCACTGCCCAAGTTGCTGCCTGCACACTGAAAATACCATAATAAACACATATGTCTGGGTCTTAAAAACAGGATCTCTTGTTGCATGGTCAAGCACAGCTGTGAACTGGCCCAAGTCATTACTTTCAACCTGTCCTGGGTTTTCATTTAACTGCATGCATCATTCTGAGACTATAAGTTTCCAATTCCATTAGCATTACAAGTATAGGCAGACAGGTTGCAGATGATTAGCGATATTGACTAAAAACACACCACTGGCTGAAGGGCACCCTCGTGACACTGGGCTACTTGACAGCTGTAAGCGTGGTATCTACCGTGGCTACCATCTCACAAGGTGCACTGCTTGGTGCTCCCTCTTGCTGTACAGAAATGAAATATCTGGCAAAGCATGAAATCTGTTTTTGCACTGACTCCGGGATGACAATTAGAGATTTAGTTGGACCCTTAGCTTCAAGAGTGGGCGTCACGAACAACAATCCAGAGGATCCTGTTGGTCCTTATAGTATGCTTATACCAACCCTTCTTTTTATGGGAGCGTAATGGTTTGTAATATCTAGTTGCACCACGCACACTTGCACTCCAATACATTGAGAACTGACTATATGGTCAGCAGAATATTGGATTTTATGTGGTTGTTTCATCTGATTGCACACAATGGTCACTTATTTTATGCTATGATATGTTAAGTTACATTATTCGATCTGAGCACCCTTTCTTGATAATTACGGGAAGGTCATCAATTGGACTGGCTAGTCATTCAATGATAGTGTCAGCCTTAGAAATTAGTCCTGACCTATTGCCCACATAAATCGATTGTTTCATTTTTTGCCATATTTTATATGGATGTAGTACCAACATATTCCGGCCATTAAATAGCGGTACGCAAACTGTTATGCTTGTGAAGTCTTGAATGAACCAAGATTATTTAAAAACTGTAGTTCGTGGAATGTACTGCTTTTCCTGAAATTTGGGACTTGATGTAGTTTTCTTCAACAAACGTGAAATATTTCATCGTAACTGCTATTTGTCTCTAAATATGGAAATATGGTTGTGAGGTTTTGCTGTTTTGTCACAAATTAGAGTTAAAACATTTTCCGCACAACTTTGAAATTGGTTGAAGGTTGGCAAGCTTATTTGTTCCTGACGGCAACCTAAAAGATTTTCAAAGCCTGTTTTGTCTGGTAAAAATCACCATGTAGAGATCTTTGAACCTATGGTTAGTAATCATATTATTTGCAAGAATCACTAAAAGTACTAAAGAGAAAAACTTCACAAAACCCTAATATCAAACCATTCAACACATGGATGAATTTGGTCTTTTGTACTTATTTACTTCTGTATGTAATAGTTAATTAAATACGCTGCTCTCTTGAAATTTACCCTCTGTAAACTGGAGACTGGTCAATGTCAAACCACGAAGTTCAATGGAACAGCCTTTCATCGTATACTGAAATGTTCAAAGGCTTCTTTACAGAGGTGTATTGTACTGTGGTGTTTCTGTAGGACTTCTTAACAAGGTCTAAAAGTGCCTGTTGGTTGTTCTGGTGATTAGCTACTCTGTTATGTATGGCTGAAGCAGGTTGTTTGTTGAGGTGTCACTAATGAGTGCTTAAGGCCCGACATCACGCTGAGGCATGTAGCAGCATTTTACACATGGAATGGCATGTAGGTTAGAATGAATGAGGGACGATTTTGTGTGCGTATACAAGCCAATATAGTAAGTCACTTGAGTCACGAATTTGGGAACTGTCAGGTCTTTATTGTTTTTTTAATTCTAGATGTCTGCTGATGATCTGCGGGCACGTTCTAGAGCAGTGGTTTCCAACCTGCGGTCCGGAGACCCCTGGGGGTCCGCAAAGTCTCCCCAGGGGGCCCGCGACTACTTAGAAAATTAAATAATATTAACAGATTAGGTCCCTAACTTTTAGTAATGATTCAGTGCGGGGTCCCCAGATTCCAAAAAACATTCAGTGCGGGGGTCCCCGGGCTCCAGTACTGACAAAGTGGGGGTCCACAGAAGTCAAAAGGTTGGGAACCACTAGAGCTTCCATGTCTGTATGAGGAAACAGCTCCAACAGATGCATGCCTTTTGAAAAAAGAGACTTATTAGGAGTGGTGCCATTCTGGATCTGAAGATTCTCCTGTGACAGAACAGTTTAAGGGTAGATTGTAATGCGATTAGTTGTGTGCAATGGGTCAATCAGTAAGCAATCCCAAGGGCTTTGAAAGATGCTTTTCTTGTGATTGCTAATCAATATGGAGACTTTATAACAGGTGTAAAGAGCTTTGGTCTGCTCAGGCTTAAGACTTATCTGGCTGAAGAATTCTGGATTCATTGTAGCCTGTAAGTGTCTAGAAATTATGATGTTGAGCTAATCTGCGTACTAAGGATTTCACAACCTTAGTTCTGGTAATGCCTAATTTCTGTAAGAAATGTCAGCAGAAGAAAGAAATGTTGTAGTGTTCTTCTGAGTAGTATGTGTTTCTGGCGTCTTTGTTGACTTGAGTTTGCAGTCGGAGGTTGAAAACCATGATCATATTGTGGTTTCTTATCTCAAACGATGTGGTTGTTGGCTGCTGTGGTACCGGACACCAGGTGGATATAGCATGATAATTGTGGGTTGATCCCTCGCTGAGTATATCCACCTTTGAGGAGTTACGTTTAAAATGGTTCTTTTTCATCAACTGTTCCTAGATGCATTTGATGAGTCTAAAGTTCTTGAAGGCTACAGGACTATCTTATAGCTTTAGGAGGATCTGGATATTGTCAGCACAGTTGCAGCCGGTAAGCTTGAAGTAGATGAGAAGATCAAGAGGTGGGGACCAACATACATTGAAGCAGAAGGGAGTAACTGTTGAACTCTGGGGTAAATCTGCCTTACGGGTGAATAAAAAAGAGCAGAGGAAATGGAGGAAATGTAACAATTTGGATTTTGTCGTTCAGGGAGGAGTATATCCCATTGAGGCTTTTGCACTGGCTTCCAGTGTCATTTGGTCCATAAGGCAAAAGTTGGAGGTCTTCAGTGTCAAATGCTGAGAATAGGTCTAGTAGGAGTAAAGCTAGAACCCCATTAGAATCAACAAAGTTCTTGAAGTCACGTCTTCTTCAAGGTCTGAATCCTATCGGCCTGTGAGGAGTTTGTTATGTGTGGTGAAGCTCGAGATTTGCAAGGGATCTAGCTTTTTAATGAGTGTACCTAGGAATAGTACATTGGATATTGGTATTTGGTTTGCGAGGTTCAATTGTTTATGAGTTGATTGTTCTCTTTTTTGTTAGCTGGTGGAAGAAGCACATTTAGGGTTAAGTGATGGTGGTAGCCCATTATGGCCCAATTGGCATCTGGAGGAGGTTATTGTTTGTCTTCTAGGGGAAGAGTGATTTGAGATTATCAACTTGGTCGGTTAAACGTTTTACCACGGTGTCACGGTGTTCCTCTGTGTTTTTTGCTTGTTAAAGTGCAGGCTGTGTTTCATAATCACACACTATTTTGAATAGCTCTTTAATTTCAATGTTGCATTTAAGATGCAATGGCAGTAATGATATCACTTTGCTTTCTGTACAGTTGCTTTTTTCTCTTTTGTTTTAGGCTTCTGGCTTCACCTGACTCTTTATGTCCAGTTTGAACCAACCCACTTCTGACATGTGGCCGGAGAAGAGTTGCTTTGAGGAAAGCCACTATGGTGAATGCCCATGTTAGTTGGTGATCCAACATTTAACGTTGCTGTATCCAGGGGTAAGCAAGCAATGAGTTATGCTTTTGTGGATTATAGGTGTAAGTTATTTCAATGTGTAGAAGAAATAGAAAATATAAAATACCTATCTGTGCGGGTTTTATTGAAATTAATGATGTGCTGTTTGTTTCCTGTCCCTGAGATTAGTCCTCTTGGAGCAGTGATACTCAAAGTATAGCCCTTGCTGCACTCAACATCAGCAGTGGCGTCAACTCAGCATGAACATTAAAAAGATGTTAAATAAACAGGCACGCATGTATTTAAAGGTTAATTTAAGTTAAAGAAAGGAAGTAACTAGGGTGTCTGGCACATCTTAAATTTAGAAACACCATTCATTTTTAAAAACATCTTGCAGCAAAAGTGTACAAATATGATAAAGTCAATTCAGAATTCAAAAAGTGTATGTTAGTAACACACTGAACAGTTTCACCTTAGTACATCAGATGATATCAGTGAATAAAGAAGCATTTTTTAAGTGATAGGTTTAAGTGATAGTCCAATCTTCCCATCTACCCTGACAACAATGCTAAAAGTGAAATAAGAGGGAAGTCAGTTATGTGCACCCTTTGGGTACCCTGAGATGATTATTATACATGAGTAAAATTATAGTTTATTAAATCAAACACAGGAGAAGGTTTTGTACAGCGCACATCCTTGAGACCCTCAGTTGTGATAATGAAATAAAAGGAAGGACAATTAAATAAAACAATTGTGTGGAATCACACAGTTTAGTTAAATAAAAAAGCTGGGAATAATCCCAGGTTTTGGTTTCACATTGTGCAATTCAAGCACTAAATGTATATGCTTCGCTTCCTTATGCCCACCTCACCACCAGTACCCTTGCCCCCCCCCCCCCCCACACACACACAACCTTTGATCTCCACCTTGATGGCATCAGCGCGGCCCTCGGTCACATCACAGTCCAAACTTTGTGGCCCCGGGGGAAATGTTTGCCAGTATCCACGCCTTGGAGCAAATATAGATCAAGGGTACTGACTGAAAAAGGGATGGGAATCGAGTGTCTCAAGGTTCAGAGGCGACCCTCCAGAGGCAGTACACACCCTACATATCGTACAATGCTGTAACAAATATATTAGCTCAGTGATTCTCACCAAAAGTTTTAAATGAAAAATGGAAATGCATAATAATGAAAATAACATGAATGATAAACTCGAAGGAAACAAACCATTGGTACATTCTGGAGCGGAGAGGCTGCGAGCATAAGGTAGTGAGCAGGCCTACCGAAGAGCCTCCATTAAGCGCCTCCAGTTGGCACACGCCGGCCCCGCGGATGACGGACACCACTGGCGTTGCTACGTGGAGCGCAGGGGCATTCTCTGAATAATGTAGTAAGCACGCTGCACTCCTGCAGGCCCATCCTTTCCTAATTGCTTTATTCTGACTGGGCAGAAGGGAGGGCGTTGTGGGAGAACTATGGCGCGATGGAACGTCCCGGGCTGCTATTTACTCAGCCGATTCCTTCTCTAGGGAAATCAAGACCGAGCCCAGAAATGTCAGGTGCGGTGGACATCTTCCCTGTTCCCTCTAGCAGGAAATACTCTTGAGGCATAATCATTAGGCATACTCACGGGTAGACGGAAAAAAATATTTTTTTCTAGTTTTTTTAAAGTGAAGTACTTAAGGTAATTGAAAGTGTGTCTATCCAAACACTCATTCTCTGTGAAAAAGCAATGAGGTTAGACTCAAGCCCTGGCACGAAAGTTCGTGTCCGATAGTTAAATGGATTTGTCATTAGACTTTTTTCTTTATGGAAAACAGCGAGACAAGTCTTTCCGGACGGATACACTGGTTAGCAGCTTTTCACAACAGGCAGCGTACCGCAAGGTGGTTGTTGTATAAACAGAGAGTACTTGCACAACGAGTTTCATGGCTCCATTGAAGAAAATATCTCAACACAGTATTTATGGCAAAGACTAAAACGAAGAATCACATTTAAGTATTAGAAAGCAATTTTTCCCCGAAAAAGTGCTAGTTATGTAATGGAGCGCCTCCCTGGTAAGAGATGGTTCCACTTTTTTGAGGCACCAAAAAGAGTCATATCCCCGAATGAGAGAGAGTGGGGTCTGGGGACCATTAGAAGATACTGACTAGGGTAGTGTAGAGTGTGTTGAGGTGTATTTGCTGACAAAAAGAGGGAAAGATTGTTGTAAACTGCACTGTGTACCCCAACCAAGGTCTTGAAAAGTATCCTTTTCTTGGCTGAGAGCCAATGCAGCGTTCTGAGACTAGGTGAAATGTGTTCATACCAGCTATAGCCAGTGACAAACCTGGCTGTTGTCGTCTTTCTCCAGTTGCAGTCTTTTTAGAAGCTCGCCTGGAAGATTCCGAGTGACAGAGTTGTCCTAGTCAAGCCGGTACTGTATCAAGACATTTACTACTGGAATTTGATGGTGGGCATCCATTTTAGGTAGAATCGTTTTTAAATGTAAATGTAATTGTATTTATATAGCGTTTACTACCCTTGACAAGGCACTGAAGCTCTTTTCAGCAAGTAGCACGCTACTTCGGAACCCAAAAGGAATTAGTGGTGGATTAGAATAGGGAAGCATGAGTACAGTATTTGTATAGGGAGGTAGTTAATTTGAGTAGAATAATAGACGGATTGAGGAGGGAAGAATCCAGAAGTGTTAATCGGGAGCCAATAGGAGTAAGATGAGGTTTAGGATGAGTAAAAGGAGAGATGGAGGAGGAAAGCGTCTGTAGAAAGTGATTAGAGAAATCATAGTAGCTACATGGGATTTGGGATGAGTCAAAGGAGAGACAAATGAGGAAGAATTTAGTAGGGTTTTTTCAGAGATCATAGTTATAAACTGAGGTTTAGGGTGAGCGGGGGGTAGAGGAGGAAAGAATAAGAGAGTAGTTTGCCAAAAGCAGCCCTAGAAACCTATGATGCCTTGTGCTCCAGGGAGAGGTCAGCATGGATAAAAATGGCTATGTTATGGATAACTCTGGTAGGTGGTGGTGAACCGCCCAGGGGAAGTGTTCCATTTATTGATGGAGATTCTTGTAATAAAAAGCTCAGTCTTTGAGGGATTCAGTTTCATTAAATTGTAGGCCATCCATTTGTACACGAATCCAACACATCAGAAAGAGTGCTTTGATTACTGTAAGGACTTGTGTGCCACTGTTGGAACAGCAGCGATAGAACGTCTATAATGAGGAACTGAGTAGGGCTGTGTGAATCTGCAATCAGTATAGGAGATTCCAAGTTAACACACACTATTTGTACTTGAAAAACTGCACGATTTCCCCTCACATTCATTCTAGGGTTGTTGAAAGTCCGGGTGAAGATACGAGAGGTAGCAATGCGTTGGTTTAGCTGAGTCACCAAATTTACATCTTCATACTAGTGCGTTTCCTCGCTTTATAGAGCAATTACAGTTTCTCAGCAATGATTGTTTCACAGTATTTTATTATTTTCAGGATAAGTGAAATACACCTGGGAGCAAAATAACGCACCAACCACAACATTTATTAAAGACTGCAGGGTCATACCTTTGCTGAAGCACTCCAGCTTCAATCGCCCTTACTCGGCGATTCTGAGTTGTGAGAACTGGCTGAGCACAGGTAAAAGCAGGAGAAGGAGACATTCTTTGCAGCATGTTTCAAACACATGGCTTCCTGGTGCATACTGCATCAGGAGCCATTCTACCTTTTTCCAAGGCTGCTAGCATTTTGTGGAAATGAAGACCACATTATACGGCAGGCTTATGAAGTTAAATTATGTGGTATAACACATCATACTCTGTGGTAGTTTTATTTTAATATGTATACATTTTAACACAAGTTAATAGTATACGTGCAAAAATATCATCTCATTAGAGTCAGTCTAACCTAAATACAACAATTAGCAATTGAACAGTGACCAGTTAAACTTTGCAAAGGGTCTCCCTTGGTACAGCACTACATGTGGACATGTTTAGTAATTTTGATCCATTGAAGCTAGAAATAATTTTTTGTTGACATTTTCAAATTATGTCCTGGTAGTGGATTGTGTGGCATGTGTGATAAATCCATTATTATGTAATTTCAGTAACCCTGCCTTTCCATATGATTTGTCCTTAACTTTAATTTGCAGTGATCAGAAGTGTCCAATGTTGGTCCATGAGGGCTACAGGATGCTGCATTTGGGGATATCCACTTGTGAAACATTTAAATGACTGTAATCTAAAGTATATTATTTACTTAGACCGTTGTTAGCCTGAAAGACTGTCAAGACTCTGGTCCATGAATAGCCCGTCAGATATTGCCTATGTTTTTATCATCACATGTTCTCGCGATTCAATGTTTTTGGAACTGATATTTTATTCTGGTTTGACATTAGCCAATACCTTTTGTTTGAAAAAAACCAAGAAGTACATACATACACGCTTGCATACAGGAGCCCTCTTAATCCATCGGCCAATTGTAGTGTCATTCTCATTTTAATGCTGCCCCTCACAGCATACGGAGCAATAGACCAGTCCACTTCAGCCACTGGTTCCCTTCTATGTGAGTTACAGATTTCGCCTCAAAAACAATGTCGTCATCCACACAGAAAATAGTCTCCTTCGTTGGCAAGGGTTGTTGGGCCAATGTGTACTTAAAAAAAAAAGTTTTCCTTTTTTTTCATTTCTTATTTTTTTATTTTGAGAGTACCTGGCAGCTTACTGGGACCTGGCTGCCACTTGTAGTATGCCGTATCCTTCATGGACACTGCAAGTGGCACCCATCTTTGAATGGGCTTTATAATCATTCGCAGGTGGTCGCCTGTGTGGGTGCATTTACAAGCAAGGGGCCATCCTGGAACTGGCTTTAAAACCATTCAAAGGTGGCCACCTATGCGTGCGCATGCACACGCATGTGTATGCATGGGCAGACATTTTTAGGTTGAACGTAGCAGCGCCCAAGCGCTGCTTTCCGACGTGTTGTTATCTATCTGTGGGGTTTAACCACGCTCACATTGCGTCCAACTGTTTGATTTGTTCGTGGGCTTGCCTTTTAAAAATCCCTGGATGTTGTTGGTAAATGCTTTACGTTTGTCCCGCTTTGGGGCGGTTTTGTTACCGCCTTTGGGACCTATCCTGTTACATGGATAATTACACAATTGCTGTGAGGCCTGCTCCCTTCATAGGCTAACATAGGGGCTGCCCTCATACATTATTGAAGTGGTAGCTGCTGATCTGAAAGGAGTAGGAAGGTCATATTTAGTATGGCCAGAGTGGTAATACCAAGTCCTGCTGACTGGTGAAGTTGGATTTACTATTACTGTTCTAGAAATGCCACTTTTAGAAAGTGAGCATTTCTTTGCACTTAAATCTTTCTGTGCCTTACAATCCACGTCTGGCTGGGCTTAGTTGACAACTCCTTGTGCATTCACTCAGACACACCCCAAACACAGGGTACTCAGCCTCACTTGCATACATCTGCATTTTGAATAGGTCTTCCTGGGCTGGGAGGGTGGAGGGCCTGCTCTCACACAAAGGACTGCCAGAGGGGAAATCGACGCAACGCCAGCCGTGAGCACGAAACTTCGACGCACAGCCCCGCAGAACGACGCGCAGCCGGAAAACAAGCAGGAGATCCACGCACAGACCCGGGACATCTGGTAATCCCCACGACCCATAGAAAGAGAATGTCTGCGTGCCGGAAAACGGCGCACAACTTCCCTGTGTGAAAAATAATGACGCAAGTCTGTGTGTGCTGGGGAGAAATCGACGTACACATCATTTTTCCGTGTATCTCTTCTTCTGCGTTTAAGTAAATTAAGACCTTAAAATGACTCGGGGGAGAGGATGGGGCCTTACTAAAGAGCTGCTGACTTCCGATCTGGGGAACCAGGATCCAGTCTCAGTGTCCGCTCAACATCCTGTGATTCTGGGCAAATATCCTAATCTTCCTCTGCCTAAAAAGTGAGTGTGACCTTATGTAATGTCACTGGTGTTCATGTAAAGCACTCTTATAATTTCAGGTCAAATTCGCTCTTTATAAAACTGCAAACATTTTTAAAAATCAGGCAGGGAAAACGGTGATCTGAAAGGGGAGGAAGAATTTTTCAGCTTTGTGTACACAAAATAGATAATTATTAAAGACCTTCTGACAGGGAGCCGCTTGTGAGACAAGTAAAAGTATCCTTCAAGAGGAAATGGGCTGCAGAAAAGCAAATGGAAATGGGGAAATGGGCTGCGTTTCCACTCCAAACCAGGTATTTTGTGCTTGAAAGAGACTTTGTTTGATTTTTAAAGAGTTAAGACACTTTGGGGGTCATTACGACCGCCAGGGGTAATGTGGCGTCCGTACTGCCAACAGGCTGGCGGTACGGAGACCTGTATTACGACCGCGGTGGTAGCGCCGTTGTCACACCACCGGGGCCGGCGGTTTCCCGCCATTTTAGCCCCGCCGGTGATAATCCGCCAGGGCAGCGCTGCTGGATTATGACCCCCCTACCGCCAGCCTGTTTCTGGCGGTTTGCACCGCCAGGAAGAGGCTGGCGGTAAGGGGTGTCCTGGGGCCCCTGGGGGCCCCTGCACTGCCCATGCCACCGGCATGGGCAGTGCAGGGGCCCCCTAACAGGGCCCCAGGCAGCTTTTCACTGTCTGCATAGCAGACAGTGAAAAGCGCGACAGGTGCTACTGCACCCGTCGCACGGCCGCAACACCGCCGGCTCCATTAGGAGCCATATCCTATGTTGCGGCCTCATCCCCGCCGGCCCAGCAGTGATGTCGTAATGGGGTCCGCGGGAGTGCGGCCCCATTGGCGGCCGCACGGCGGTTATCGCTTGGCGGGCAGCAGTAACCGCCCGCCAAGCTTGTAATGACCCCCTTTATATCACTTTCCAGTGATATCCCTACAATTTCACATTGCATTTTTATTCGTTTTGACCTACAATTATCCTGATAAAATATTATATATTTTTCTAATCACTGTGTGGTGTATTTTTGTGGTGCTATATTGTGTTATTGTATGATTTATTGCACAAATACTTTACACATTGCCTTCTAAATTAAGCCTGACTGCTCGTGCCAAGCTACCAGAGGGTGGGCACAGGATAATCTTGGATTGTGTGTGACTTACCCTGACTAGAGTGAGCGTTCTTGCTTGGACAGAGGGTAACCTGACTGCGAACCAAAAACCCCATTTCTAACAAGCGTGAACTTTATTAGTGGTATTGGAGTGCTTTGCATGACTACCAGGCAGTCATAGTGCTTATTTTGTCTCTCCGCACTCTGTGGTGGTCATGCCGCTTTGTTTTGTTCCTACGTCGCATTCCATTTCTTGTCTTGCCCGTTACTCCTACCAACTAACTCCCCCAAGTATTCGCCTTCTGTGTTTGTTGCTTGTTATTTGAAGCTTAGCGTGTTTTGTACGTTAAATATATTTTTGGGCAGGTTTTTAAATCAACGCATTACAACTATTTTTCTGTAGTGTATTACAGTCTCCATGCATCTGTACTTGTTGTGTGCACGATAGGTCGGTCTCTGTGATTGCATGCAGGCTTGCCATCATCATGTGCTTGAGTCTACCGGTCTCTGTGTGTGGAGGGTTGGAGTCTGTGGCTGGCGTTGTCATGCATGTATGTGCAGCCTTTGAGAGAGACCTTCGTCTCTGGGGTTTCTTTGTGCGTTGCTGCAGTGTATCCAGGCCGTTGTTGAATGACATGCGAAAGACAATCTGTGTGATGTTGATGTGTGCAGTGCGGACATCTGTCTCTGGTGCTGTTGTGCGCACAATAGAGGGGCTTGTGTCGCTCTCTCTTTTCCCCCAGTGAGGTTTGTTTGTTTGTTTCGTCCACGAAACCTACACCCATGACTGGTAAGTGCTTTTTTGAGGTACTGGCAGCGATCTTGCATACTGATGAGATTATAGTGGAAAATGTGAGATCTAGGCTTCCGTCAACCCTGGATAGCCATGTTGAGTCCATCTGCACCCACGACCCCCCTTTAGAGGGGCTGCTGTGTACTCAGGGATGCTCCTTGTCTCCAGGGTCACCCCTCCCCTTTGAGGGTCTGCTTTCTGTCTGAAGGTCCACTTCACACCAGAGGTGGTGCTTTCTGACAAGTCAATTCCTGTCAGTTTGGTCCTCCACTAATGAGTTTCTGGTTATCCTGGGTACCCACCCATGTGTGAGTGCGGCTCTTTATCCAAGTGTGGACTGTTTGTACCTGTAGCTCTAACCGTTTATGGGGACACTGCTTTTCTGCAGCCCATTTCTTCTTGAAGGATACTTTTACTTGTCTCACAAGCGGCTCCCTGTCACAAGGTCTTTAATAATTATCTATTTCATGTACACGAAGCTGAAAAATTCTTCCTCCCCTTTCAGATCCCCGTTTTCCCTGCCTGATTTTTAAAAATGTTTGCAGTTTTATAAAGAGCGAATTTGACCTGAAATTATAAGAGTGCTTTACATGAACACCAGTGACGTTACATATGGTCACACTCACTTTTTAGGCAGAGGAAGATTAGGATGTTTGCCCAGAATCACAGGATGTTGAGCGGACACTGAGACTGGATCCTGGTTCCCCAGATCGGAAGTCAGCAGCTCTGTAGTAAGGCCCCATCCTCTCCCCGAGTCATTTTAAGGTCTTAATTTACTTAAACCAAACACTAGAAAACACCCCGATCTTAGCTGCTAACAAATCCCAGTGTTTCTTCCTGAAACTGGCAAGTAACTTCTGTGTCCAGATTTTATGTTTGGTAACAAACTATTTTTATCCTTGGTTTACACATAACCATCCAGGTCTGGTCATTTTCGGATAGTGTTTTGACTAGGGATGACAAGCCGTGGGTGCAGGAGTTGAGGACAATTCCTGTCTCTTTGGAGATATCCCAAGCCCCCCAGGACTCGGTGACTGACAGTGGCTCTTGCTGATGTATCAGAGAAGTCATGCTCACATATCGCTTGCTCTGCCTCCATTAATGTCTACCTCTATGCCTTCCCAGAACGAGGTTCCCTCCGCCACCTGGTCTTTGGGGGTTTGGAGGACAGGATTTCGTTAGTGATTTCTGGTGTTTTATACTTGTGAACTCCCTGCGAGATGTGACGTCTAGAAATGACAAAAAAGATGTAAGTAGTTATGAAGAGCAGAATCTCTGTTAGGTTGGCCTCAGAACTGCTATGCTGCTGTATAGAACGCACACCTGGATGAGGAAGATATAACTCGAGGATGATAATAGCACTATTTCATGTTTGACAACATGCGGTTCAGTACCGGTCTGTTGGTGAAGGTCGATCACACCAGTCTACAACTGTCAAAGACACTATTCCAGTGCTGTCTGAAGCATTATTCCATGAGTGTGAGGCGCACTGTTCCGTGATTACACAGGTGTATTTCCCATTAATACGCAAGAGCCTATAGCACCTATTCACAAGTGTCTAACAACCATTCCAAAAATGCCATAAAATGCAAGATTTTGCTCTTGTTTTTCTATGCTATATTGATTGGTTCACTGTTGGAATCTGTCAGCTGGTACAACCTCTGCTCTGTGGGTGGTGTCTCTCTTCTGATGCAGTTGCCTCACTTTTGCAATGTATCCACTTATTTAGTCTCTCTGTGCGTGCTTCAGCAAGTGGACATTTGCTCCGTGTGCGCATTCTCTGGGTGTGTTGTCCCTTGGTGCATGCAGTATCTCTCCCTTGCACTTCCACCAATCCTGTCAACTCTACCCCACACGCCCACTGCCCCTCTCAATGTTCCCTCACACTGCTACTGCCCTCTCTCATCTCGCAATCCCACTGCCCCCCTCATCCCTCCCTCACGCTCCCGATCTCCTCTCTATACTGCCTGCTCACACATACTAAGCACAATGTCTTTTGTGTGCCTTTTCAAGGTTTCTGTCCCTCAAACCCACGCTCTCCCCTTCTTCTTAGGGTGTCTTCTGCGTATAAATTTCATCCCTCTTTATGCATTTGTCAACTGCTCTCCCCTCCTTTCTTTCTCACACACTCTTTCTGCTTCTCTGTCTCGAGTTCATCCACCACTTCCTGCACAAAGTACCTATCCCTCTCTGTCTTCCTTTCTATCTATTCTGTGCAGCTCTCACCCCCATCTATTCCCCATGTCACATAATTCCACCGTACAGATACATTTCACACCATGCAGTTCCACCCCACACAATTTCACAACTAACACAACCCACATAATTCCACTCCACACCACATACATCCACTACACTACAAACCAAAACACATAGATAAAAGACATTCCTATTTACAACACAAATATCTCAAACTCTTGCAAATGCGAGACCTATTGCATTGTAAATGCTTGTTGAAGGTTTTTTGTCATATTTTTTCAGAATTGAAATATGGCCACCCCTGCATGCCCATGTGTTCAGATACACAACGGCCATATTTCATAAACTTTATTACAAAACGTTATTACAAAAGTCATTCCAAGTTAGGCTCACATGCTGTGCATGCATACAGGCAGCCGTTAAGTCATGGTTTTTGTTCTAACGTTATACAAAAGCCATTTACATGAAAACAAGCAGTAGCAAAGCCTAAAGTTTTGCTGCCGATGCCAGAAGTATTGGCTTTATCAATGGTTGTTTAATTTACATATGTTTACTTCTTATTTACAATAGAACAGGGCACTTTTGAGCTGTGAGCCCGCTGGGCCATGCTGAAGCATTCTGTTTTAAAATGCGTGAGGGAAATATTGAGGAAGGAATAATTAACACCTGTTTTGGGCTGTGTTCTGCCTATTAGGCCGCGCGCTTTTATCTCAGGCTCCGAGCAGCTGTGTGCCAATGCGACCGTTGGGACGCTTCTGCTGCCTCTTGCCGCTGCAGCAAGAGACGCCGCGGCATCGAATATGAGGAGTGGTCGGATCGTGTGACCTGCCTCGAAATCCAGATAATCGGGCCCAGCCTTTTAGCACGTGCAAGCAGGGGGCAGGCCCAGGGCGCCGAGCTCCAGAGGGTCCTGGATCTCCCTGCAGCAGTCTTCCTATGGACTTAGATCTAAAAAAGTGCGTTGAAGCACTTTCTCTGAAAGCTGCTGGGTCCCACGTCTGCTGTTTGTGTGTTTTGCTTTTCATGGCGCTCCTTCCTCTTGCCCGCACGTCTTCATTCTGCTCCCACCAAATCTTCAGTACCTGAACAATTAAATAGGACGAGGGGGAGAAGGTGCCATATCTGGTTTTGCCCGGGGAACAGTCTGAAGACAGGCCAGCTCGGCATATGAGTGTGACGAATGAGCCAGTATTTCAGGTGTGGTGTGTGACTGTGTAACTTCAAGTCCTCCGCTTGCAGGCTTTGTCTTCTGGACTTGGGCTTTCCTTGGGAGAGAGTCCTGCAGATGGATGAGGGTCCCATATGTGCGCGTTTGTTGTGTCCTGTGATTCAATGACACCACTTCACAACAGTGCTGGAAAGTAGCGGAATTATGCCAGAAACTGGTTCAGGTAGCTATTTCAGGGCCGGAACTTGGATCAGGCCGACCCAGGGAAGTAGACTGAATTTGTCTAGGTGTGATATTCCGGCACTCGAGACAAGTCAGCATCGCCCACCCGCTGTCTGTATTCTGTTCAGTGATGCAACATGTATGCAGCGCCAGGCACAAACAAGAGCCTGATTTAAAGGGCCATCAGCCTAAACCCATGGCTTACAGTTTGCTTCCAGCTCCTTGATGATGGTAAATAGATTACTGTGCTATATTAGAGGATTGCAAATTCTGAACTGGCAGTAACAAAATGACGTCAGTGTCAAAAGCAGTAGCCTTACCTGTCTACGTAAAATACGGATCTGTTATCTGTGTGTTACGCTATGTGCTTTGCAGCAGGCACAGTAACCCTCTATGCTACCTGATGAGTCAAAACTGTAATCAGACAAAACACATAAATCTCCTGGAACTGCATCAACTTCCAGAGTTATCTTACGCTATTATAAAACCTTCAAAATTGCTGAGTACACAAAGATCTCTGCAGCAGGTGTCTTAACCCCGTCAATTATTTTTAAACGCAGTTTCTTTGTAACCAATTAATTAAACTAGAACGGTTTTGCGGTCACATTTTTCCTTGTTGCCAAATTCTTTTCTTTGCAGCAGCTTTTAAAAAAAAATGAATGTACAGGTTTTCAGAGAAATATGTTATTTATTACCTTTTGAAATATAAACAGAATCCAGCAAATACATATAGAATTGTCTTAAAAAGTGTCTCAGAGCAGTCTAAATTAATTCTAAATTATTTTTAAGCCAGCAGAGGGAGAATTGAGATGTTAGAAACAAATACTAATAATTTTACACAATTTATATTTCACCTACCAGCTCTCCGCCATTCCAGGACAGCAATATATAAACAAATGGCAGATGTCAGACCTCATTCAGGAGCAACAGGGCAGGCAGTGGCGTCTTGCTCACAACTGTGGCGGTTTGAGGACTTTTGCCACTGCTGTCCTTGGGTATTACTATGGCTCTGCAAACTATGCCAAGTCGAATTCTTTTCACATTTGACTCTCAGTAGTAGCAAGCAGTTGCGCATTAATGTGGGGGTACTTAGGCTCAGGAATCAATGCCACCATCCCAGCACCCCACAATAAGATCAAAGTCCAGCCCAGTACTTTTGTTTGTAGAAAAGACAAATACTTTCCACAGAAAACACAGAAGTGCACTACACATTTAATTATGTATGCCTGATTCACTGGTGCAAGTCTTTGTGCTTTCAAAGGGTTCTGGCGAATAATCCAATTACTCCTCCACCTGTCCTTTCATGGGTCCCACACCCCTTCTCTTGGTTCCCCAGCTCTCCAGGTTTACAATTGGAGGTAAATCTATAGGTGTAGCTTGTGTTCCCCTACCCCACCAGCCATATTGAGTCTTAGCACTCAGTCTCTCAGGTCTAGGTCAGCACACTTTCTCATTAAGTTTGTAGGAGCATTGCTGGGCCACATTTGGCCCCCCTGAGGCAGCAGGATCTCACCAGTGGCAGGAAGCATCCAGATTGCAATCTTCTAGGGAGCTTCGCAGCTGCCGGCTGCACAGCGCGTGACTTGAAGGATCTCTAATGGAGCAGAGGCTTCTGTCAGCAGCCCCCTTTCAGGCAGCTAACTGTAGATCACAACTCACTCTGGCCCTCCTGCGAATACTTCACTCATGGAACGGCTCACTATAACATTCTGGTGGGTACTTGACCCAAGGTGCAGCTCATGTGGACACTCTGGTGAGTACTTAACACTTCTTCAGTGTGACAGCCACACACCAGTAGGTGATGATTCTTCAGCGTGGCAGACACCATGCGTTAACTACGGTATGCAGTATCTTGTGGCATTAACCTCAGTTATTCACGAGGCACCCCAGGGGTATCTCTCAGATCATTTGAAGTTTCATGTAGGTCCTGACCCTACAACAACAGCAGTGCAGCAATTACACAACCTACTGATGGGGGAAATCAGCCACCAGAACGTGCTAACCTTGGCCTTAGTCAGGCCTACCACTCGGGCACCCAGGCTCAGGTACCTTGTTAGCTACAACAGGGATAAGTGACCAAGGTCGCACTGCCCACTCTGGCAGTACAATGATTCCTTTGCAATACTTGCTTAGTGGGTCTCTGTCAGATGGACTCCACACCAGGATCAGCTATGGCAGTCTCTTCCACAATCAGCTCTTCCTGCAGGATTGGCTCTTTCTTCCCTAGTTCATTGCTAGGATGTCTTAGCATCAGGGCACTCCAGTAATTCCTCCTTCAGATCTGAATCAAAATAAAATTCCCTTGCCGGTGGGGAGTTGGCTATCAATGGAACACCTATACTTGCCTGTGTAGTAGTCCTAGACTACACTGCAGAGTATCCCCTCATCAGTAGAAAAGACTTCAATGAACGAGAAAGGGTCTTAGGTTCTTAAATTAATATACATTTCTCAGATGGAGGATTTTTATTCCAGGTTCTGCTTCACTGGAATTGGTTTGGCTCAGTTCCCTTTTCATGTGTCCTGGACAGACGACTTTACGGACATGGCCGTTGTCTGTGATGCTGCTCTACCCAGCAAAACAATTTCCAGGGTGAGTGCCCACCACAAAAGTATAAAGAGGTGTGTGCAGGCCGTTACAACTCCTGCTCTCAGAGATCAGGAAGTGAGGCAAGAATGTTTCTCCCTTCAAAGGACTCCTTTACCAAACAACAGATACTGCAAGCCTCATCCTCCCAGTGCCCCGCCATCTACCTAATGGCACTTGCAGTCAGAGTCATTTACAGCCCAATG
Source organism: Pleurodeles waltl (assembly GCF_031143425.1). Lineage (NCBI taxonomy): Eukaryota > Metazoa > Chordata > Amphibia > Caudata > Salamandridae > Pleurodeles > Pleurodeles waltl. Next base: position 77,100,791 of record NC_090443.1, on the reverse strand, counting down.
TATCATGAAGGACCCTGCCACTTTCAAAGAAAGCCTGTCTCTCCTTTCCTCAATATAGCGCTGGTGTTCCCCTTTACCTCTAGAAGATGGCAGCAATATACAAGTGCTGTGTGTGGGAAAGCAACCTCTCCTCCATCTTGTACTGTGGGCTAGGCTGTGGGCTTCTAAAATGGACCCCATAGGCCTGCACGCCTCATGCATGTCACCTTCAACCAAGCAAAAGCAGCAGAACAGAAGCTCACATTCAGGTTTCACAGGTAAAAAGCCCTGACACTATAATTTATCAATCTTGGTATGCTGTCATCCCTGTGCCCTGTAAATGAAATGCGTGACATGAAACCCATGAAAGGGTCCTCCTCTGCCACTATGTGGGTGTGCTAGGTGCACTCCTCCTGGTCTAGCACAAAGTCCAGAACCGATCATTGTCAAAGACCAGGGCAGGAACATATAGGCATGTACATGGGATTATTGTGTGGCATGACAAAAATTAAAAACCTGAACCACATACATACAGTTGGGCAAGCAGTGCAGGGGACACAACTGTACCTCATGAAAGGACCATTCCCATCCCAACAGACAGTAGTTTCTTTCTGAGAAAGTTGGCAACCCTATAAGGCAGTGGACCTCTGGTGTCAGACTTAACTAGGCCCAGGTGCACTGTCATGTAATGTCTTATTGCACTAAGGCCAAGGACTTAAGCTGGGATCTCTTCTTCATCAGAAGCCAATGGAAAACTCTCAAGGCAGATGTGACAAAGTCGTGTCTTCCAGAGCCAAACAAAGAGCGGCATGGAATGATGCCAGATTTGTTGGAGTGCCTGGGTGTTCTTTTTCTACAGCCCACCGTGAAGGAATTACAATAGTCTAGCCGCAGTGTGACAACGGCCAGCATAATGGTAGTTTCGTGAGGGAGTTGTAGGTTTAAAGGGAGGTGTTCCTCTATTTGTGGTAAATGGTAGACATATGAAGGGGAGATTGCTTTAGAACAGCATAGCCAGCTTACGTGGTTACTTCACAAGCTCTGCTGAGGGAAACATTGAACCTTGCCAAAAGACCAAGAGGGGTGGAAGACTCCGCACCATGAACAGGAACCATGTTCACTGCTGTTAAACAAAGCTACTCTACATCTACGAGTAAACTATGATGTGCAGACACAATTTTCTGCGTCAATCACTATTCCTATTATGTGGTTGTTCACAGCTAAATTGTAACTATGGGGCCATATGCTTCTTGTTAATAAAGTAGAAAGTAAACCACGCACAGGTGATACCTTATGCACTATGCAGCCAGAGATAGACGGAATATAGTGCATTCTTTCACATTGTATACTTTGTGCAATCTGGAAGTACTGCACCATATGTATCAGGTGATGCACATACATGCATAACCGCATATAAATGGATCAGAGTGCTATAGCTGGCAACTTCTAATTATGTAAAATGCTGCTTATCGTGACTTCCTGTCATGTGGATAATGCTGGGCCCTTCCTGTGAGTCAACAGCTGATTATCTAATTCAATGACTGCTAGAGCTAATTCTCCTATTACCCAGACCTGAAAATATTGCATTTATTTGGATTTTTGTACAATGTATTTCTTCATGCGGCATCAAAGACTTGAAAGCAAATCAGATCATAATGTGATGATACTTAGGGTCTGATTGAGATCTTGGCGGACGAGTTACTCCGACACAATGGTGACGGATATCCCGTCTACAGAAATATAAATCCCATAGAATGTAATGCGATTTATATTTCGGTGGATGGGATATCTGTCACTGTTGTGACGCAGGAACTTTCTCGTCCGCCAAGATCTCAATCAGGCCCATAGTCTCTCCTCCACCTCTAACCCCTTCCCAGCCTTTAGCAAACTATTTTCAGTTGCACACTGTTGACTGCCACGCATGCCTGGGTTGAAAGTGCGCTTCGGGATTCATTTTTACATTTATTGATCACTATTTATGTAATTGGTATTTGTGAAGTGCACCAATACCAAAGCTTCATAATGCTGAGGAGGAAAACACCACAGCCACAATGACAAGAATGAAAAGAAAATGATCAATCAATCAATCAATCACATTTATAAAGCGCGCTACTCACCCATAAGGGTCTCAAGGCGCTGGGGGGGAGGGGGTCAGTGCTCGAAGAGCCAGGTCTTGAGCTGTCTTCTGAAGGGGAGGTGTTCGGGTATGGCGCGAAGGTGACTGGGCAGGGAGTTCCAGGTCTTCGCTGCCAGAAAAGAGAAGGATTTTCCTCCGGCGGTGGTTTTGCGGATGCGGGGAACAGCTGCCAAGGCCTGACCGGTGGAGCGCAGAGTGCGCGGAGGGGTGTAGAAGGAGACGCGGGAGTTGATGAGTTTGGGTCCGAGGTTGTAGAGGGCTTTGTGTGCGTGGGTGAGGAGTCTGAAGGTGATCCTCTTGTTGACCGGGAGCCAATGGAGTTTTCTCAGGTGTCCGGAGATGTGGTGGTGGCGAGGTATGTCCAGGATGAGTCGTGCTGCGGCGTTCTGGATCCATTGAAGTTTCCTCTGCAGCTTGGTGGTGATGCCGGCGTACAGAGTGTTCCCGTAGTCCAGGCGGCTGGTGACGAGGGCGTGGGTGACGGTCTTCCTGGTGTCGATGGGGATCCAGCGGAAGATCTTGCGGAGCATGCGGAGGGTGTTGAAGCACGCTGAGGTCACCGAGTTGACCTGTCTGGTCATCGAGAGGGAGGAGTCCAGGATGAAGCCGAGGTTGCGTGCGTGGTTGGTCGGTTGGGGAGTGCTGCCTAGGGCGGGGGGCCACCAGGAGTCGTCCCATGCGGAGGGGGTAGGGCCGAGGATGAGGACCTCCGTTTTATCTGTGTTCAGTTTCAGTCGGCTGTCTGTCATCCAGGTCGCTACTTCCTTCATGCCGTCGTGCAGTCTGGTCCTTGCTGATGTGGGGTTGTTGGTGAGGGATAAGATGAGCTGGGTGTCGTCGGTGTAGGATATGATGTTGAGTCCGTGTTTGCGTGCGATGTTTGCCAGGGGGGTCATGTAGACGTTGAATAGGGTGGGGCTGAGGGAGGATCCTTGGGGTACGCCGCAGATGATCTCCGTGGCTGCGGATCTGAAGGGGGGGAGGCGGACTCTCTGGGTCCTTCCGGAGAGGAAGGAGATGACCCATTCCAGGGCCTTGCCTCTGATGCCGGCGCTGCAGAGGCGGTCTATAAGGGTGCGGTGGCAGACCGTGTCGAAGGCTGCAGAGAGATCCAGGAGAATGAGGGCCACGGTTTCACCCTTGTCGGTCAGGGCTCGGATGTCGTCCGTGGCTGCGATGAGGGCGGTTTCGGTGCTGTGGTTGGCCCTGAATCCGAACTGAGTGGAGTCGAGGGAGTCGGAGGTTTCCAGGGCGGCGGTGAGTTGAGCGTTGACGATTTTCTCAATCACTTTGGCGGGGAACGGTAGGACGGAGATAGGCCGGAAGTTTTTGAGTTCGGTGGGGTCTGCTGTAGGTTTCTTTAAGAGGGCGTTGAGTTCTGCGTGTTTCCAGCTTTCAGGGAAGGTAGCAGTGGTGAGGGAGGCGTTGATGACGTCTCGGAGGTGGGGTGCGATGATGTTGTCGGCCTTGTTGTAAATGTGGTGAGGACAGGGGTCGGAGGGTGATCCCGAGTGGATCGAGTTCATGACGCGGGTGGTTTCCTCGGTGGTGGTAGGGTTCCAGGCGAGGATGGTGGAGATGTCGTTTGCGGCTTCCGGGGGCGGGTTCATGTTGGTGGACGTGAAGCTGTTGTAGAAGTCGGCAATCTTACGGTGGAAGAAGGTCGCGAGGGAGTCGCAGAGGTCCTGTGAGGGAGGGATGGGGTTGGTTTCTGCGTCCGGGTTGGAGAGCTCTTTGACGATGCCAAATAGTTCCTTGCTGTTGTGGGCGTTGTTGTCAAGTCTGTTCTGGTAGGCTGTTTTTCGTGCGGTGCGGAGGCGTTGGTGGTGTTGGCGGGTGGTGTCCTTGAGAGCTGTCAGGTTTTCCTCTGTCGGGTTGAGGCGCCATGTCTTCTCGCGGAGGCGGCATTCTTTCTTGGAGTTTTTGAGCTCGGTGGTGAACCAGGAGTTTTTCTTGTGGTTGTTGGTGTTGGTTTGGGTCTTCAGAGGGGCCAGGAGGTTGGCGCAGTCGGAGATCCAGTTGGTGAGGTTGTTGGCGGCCTCGTTGGGGATGCTGGTGGGTTGGTTCAGGGAGAGCGTTGCTGCGAGTTGTTCTGTGGTGATTCGGTTCCAGTATCTTTTTGGTGGTTGCCGGGTGTGGTGATGCACAGTGGTTTTCTTCAAGCTGAAGTGGACGCAGCTGTGGTCCGACCATGTGAGTTCGGTGGTGTGGCTGAAGGTGATGTGTTTGCTTGAGGAGAAGATGGGGTCGAGCGTGTGTCTGGCGTAGTGGGTGGGGGTGTTGACCAGTTGTTTCAGTCCCAGGTTGGCGAGGTTGTCTAGAACGGCGGTGGTGTTGTTGTCGGTGTGGTTCTCCAGGTGAAAGTTGAGGTCTCCTAGGAGGATGTAGTCGGTGGATGAGAGTGCGTGGGGGTTGACGAAGTCTGCGATGTCTTCGCTGAACTTGGTGCGGGGTCCTGGTGGTCTGTACATGAGGGTGCCTCTTAGGGTTGTCTTGGGGTCGATGTGGATCGCGAAGTGGAGGTGTTCGGCGTCGGGAAGTGAGTTGTCGGTGTGGGTCGAGATGCTGATGGAGCTTTTGTGTGCGATGGCGATGCCTCCTCCGGTGCGGTTGAAGCGGTCTCTCCGGATGATTTTGTAGCCGTCGGGGATGGCTATGGCGATGTCGGGTGCCGAGGAGGGGCTCATCCAGGTCTCGGTGAGGAAGGCGATGTCTGGGTTCGTTGAGTTGATGAGGCTCCACAGTTCGATGGCGTGCCTGTGGACGGAGCGGGTGTTGACCAGGATGCATTCGAGGTTGCTTCCGGGGGCGTCGTTCTTGGTGGTGGCGGTGTGGGTCCGTAGGCAGGTGAAGCGGCAGTTGCTGCAGGTGAAGGGTCCGTGGGTTCGTTTGGGGGTGGCGCGGTAGCAGCCCGGCGCGCGGCCGGGGTTGAGGTTGGCGAGGGTGGCGGAGTCATAGGTCAAGCGGGGGGCGCGGGGGCCAGGGGTTCGGGCGCTGGGCGCGGTCCAGGCGCAGACGGGCGCAGACGGGCTTGCCTTAGGCGCGCCTTCGGCGCGCCAGCGGCGCGCCCGCTGCGCGCGGCCTCGCAGCGGCCGCCATTTAAGGGGTAGGTGGGGAGGCGGGGTCAGCTGGGAGGCGGGAGGTGGGCGGGCAGGGGAGCTGGAAGCGGCAAAAAAGAGCGGCAAAAAAGAGCGGCAAAAAAGAGCGGCAAAAAAACGGCGGGAAAAGCGCGGTAGGAGCGGCGGGAAAAGCGGCAAGACGGCGAAAAGGGAACAAGAGCCTACTACAATCTACTAAAAAGGAGGGGCTGAGAGGGGAGGACGGCGCACGGCACTCGGGGGCACACGCACGGGATACAAGGAGAGAAAAGGGGAATTTCAGTCACTCGGGGGCACACGCATGGGATACAAGGAGAGAAAGGGATTTCAGTCAGCACCAGCACAAGCTCAAGCACTCGGGGTACACGGGCAAGAAGGGGGGAGCACACTCACAGGAGAGGAAGGCAGTCAGGGACTGGAGGCGCTGCGTGAGCAGGGGAGCGACCTACCCGAGGGTCAGTGGTCGCTACCTCTGCCTCGCAGCGGCCGCCATTTAAGGGGTAGGTGGGGAGGCGGGGTCAGCTGGGAGGCGGGAGGTGGGCGGGCAGGGGAGCTGGAAGCGGCAAAAAAGAGCGGCAAAAAAGAGCGGCAAAAAAACAGCGGGAAAAGCGCGGTAGGAGCGGCGGGAAAAGCGGCAAGACGGCGAAAAGGGAACAAGAGCCTACTACAATCTACTAAAAAGGAGGGGCTGAGAGGGGAGGACGGCGCACGGCACTCGGGGGCACACGCACGGGATACAAGGAGAGAAAAGGGGAATTTCAGTCACTCGGGGGCACACGCATGGGATACAAGGAGAGAAAGGGATTTCAGTCAGCACCAGCACAAGCTCAAGCACTCGGGGTACACGGGCAAGAAGGGGGGAGCACACTCACAGGAGAGGAAGGCAGTCAGGGACTGGAGGCGCTGCGTGAGCAGGGGAGCGACCTACCCGAGGGTCAGTGGTCTTTTCATTCTTGTCATTGTGGCTGTGGTGTTTTCCTCCTCAGCATTATGAAGCTTTGGTATTGGTGCACTTCATGAATTTCTGTAAGAATTATTTGCGAGAGAGAGGTATTAATAGAAGTGTGTTTTCGCACATTGTCTCAGGTGTGTAGGGAACAATGCAGTCCTTCTCCAGGCACTCTGGAATGGCCCAATAACTTTCATATTCTCCACATCACTTACTTTCACCTATGAAGGCCACTCACTCGTAAACCTCCGGAGGTCACTCACTCATATCTATGGAGGCCAGTCAGCTTTGTACATCGGGAGGTCATGCTGACATCTAAATAGGACGTTCACTCGCCAGGGGCGTTTTAAGGCATGGGCAATTGCCCAGTACCACCACCTTCCAGGAGGGCTCTTGGGAAAGTGAACTTTCTCTGTAAGCCACTTCTGTATTTTGTTTTTGTATATTAACCTTTAACATATAATTCACTATTCCTAGGCAATTTAGACCTGGAATTAGCAAAAAATGGGTCTTAAACTTTAAAGTTGTTCCAAACAGGGTTCCCAAACTATTTCTTGCCTGGGGCCTCCAAAATCCTTAAAATGACACTGCCCACTCCTACACCTCAAGTGATCAGTCAGTCTCACACCTCAGGCGGGCACTAACTCTTATTCCTCATGTGGTCAGTCTCCTTCACACCTCAGGAGGTCAGACATAACACAAAGATAATGGTGGAGATGTTGGCCAGAAGGAGGTGCACATTGACACCGCGCCTTACTGACAAGACACAGGCAGGGTTTGTACCAACCTATCTGTTGAGGAATTATCTCAATATCCTTCTATATTTACAAAGAGAAGCGAAAGACAACATGACTGAGAAGGTGACATGAGGAGAAGGAATTCAGTTGTGCCAAGTGGGTCTACCTCTTCAGGACTCTTGAACAGGCAGTCCTGGGTCCCTGGTTGCCTGAAAGGTGAAATAGTTCCATTACATCCTGTAGCCCTGGTCACCTGTGGCAGATTCATGTATGGGGAAACCTTGTCCGATGCTCCTTCCTGCTAGAGGCAGGAAGGGGCATTGGACAAGTCTGCCTCCTGTTGCCTTTGGTTTTCATGCTATATCTGGAACACTTAGCAGCATCTATTTCAAAGCACTGGTCGAGCAGGAGAATCAATTCCTGTGCCACAATGTCATACCCAGATGAAGCTAAACTACTAACACGACTACTTAAGATATCTCAACCCTCATCCTCAATACCTTACCTGATGACTCTGACTGATAACGTCTCTAACTTCTGTGGTCATAAGGCTAAGTGGGGAAAGGAGATAGTCAACTGATGACCAAACCCACAAGTGCAGATGTAGCACACTCAGCTCACATGATTACCCAACAATCTGAGATATCTAGGCAGTCTGATCAATAGGTGCTTTGAGACATGGTGATAGATAACTTAAATCCCTTGATCTAAAAACTGAGGGTGACTTTGCCAAATGGATCCACATCTGACTCCCACTGTGTGGAAGGGTCAAGGTAATCAAGATGGTGGAAATTCCTCAATATAACTATGTCTTTAGGGTGCTTGCTTTGATGGTGCCCAAAAGAGTCCGAGTGATACTGTCCAATGTATAGAAGTTTTGGTCTGGGTGGGCTCTAGGCCAAATCTAAGGCATTGACATTCAATCAAGCTACAATTTCAGGAGGACTGTGACTTCCTAAAATAGAGCTGTGTTATACAGCTAAAGAGCTGCCACTAATGACGTATTCTCTCCTGCACTGATGGTTAAACTAGCAGGGCCACCAATGATGGAACACATTCTTGGGTTTGCCAAGGTATGCAGTTGCTCTATAACCTGACAAACAGTTCATTAAAACAACTTAACCTGATCCTGTGCTCTGCATTGTTAACCTGGGCATCTATTTAAAAATAAAGATTAAAATGTGTAGTTTTTGCTCACCTGGATGCCACCCTGTCAATCAATCAATTAGGATTTATAAAGTGCGGCTAATCCCCTGACAGGTTATCAGGCTCTTGTAGGTCCTAGAGGCTTATTCGAACAGCCAGGTCTTGAGGGCCATTTGGAATTCCGGAAGTGAGGTGATGGTCCAGAGGTGTGTGGGGAGGCTGTTCCAAGTTTTCGCTCTGATGTGACAGAAGGAGCGTCCTCCACTTCTTCTTCAGTAGATGCGGGTAATATGGGCAAATGAAAGGGAGGCAGAGCCTAGTCTTTTTGATGGTTGGTGGAAGTTCAGGCGGTGGTTAATGTACGCGGGTCCTTGGTTGTGTAGAACCTTGGGTGCGTGGATCAGCAGGCTGCATTGGCATCTCTTCTGTACAGGGAGCCAGTGGAGTTGCCTGAGATGGGGTGTGATGTGGGTTCGTCGGGAAGGCCAAGGATAAGTCTGGCTGCAGCGTTCTGTATGGTCTGAAGTCTCTGTAGGAGGTGCATGGCGATTCCTATGTGGAGGGCGTTGCCGTGGTCCAGTCGGCTGGTGATGAGGGCCTGTCTCACGGTGCACCTCGTGTGTAGAGGTAGCCACTTGAAGATCTTACGTAGCATTTGCGAAGTGAGGAATCAGGTGGAGGAGACAGCATTGATCTGTGATTTCATGGGGAGCTTGTTATCAATGATGATTCCGAGGTTTCTGGAGTGGTTGGAGGGAGTGGGTGCAGGTCCTAAATCTGATGGCCATGAGGAGCTGTAACATGTGTTGCTGCTGTTGCCAAAGATCAGTACTTCCATCTTGCCTGTGTTCAGCTGCAGGCAGTTGTTCTTCATCCAGTTGGTGATGCTTGTCATGCATCTGTGGAAGTTGGTTCTGGTGGTGGAGGGGTCGTCAGTGAGTGAGAGGATAAGTTGGGTGTCATCTGCATAGAAAATTATGTTCAGACCGTGGGATCTGACGATGTTGGCCAGAAGGGTCATATATGCATTGGGGAGCGTGGGGCTGAGGGATGAGCACTGGGGACACCACAAGTGATATCCTTGGGTTTGGAGGTGAACGGTGGGAGGTGGATCCTCTGGGTTCTTCCAGTGAGGAAGGTGATCCATTTGAGCGCGTCCCCTTGGATGTGGATGTGGATGTGATGGAGTCTTTCAATAAGCATGTGAAAGACTGGCGGGCTCAAATATGGGGAAAGGCATTCTGCTGACCTGAATGGTCATCCAAAGGAATCTGTACTCTCAAAGTTTTGTTTCAAGACGGGTGAATGAATTCTCCAAGTTGGTGACATCTCAAGCCCGGAAATATGCTCATTTGGTGCAAACTTTGAAGATCCAACTCAGTCCTGCTCCTTATTTAGTACTGTTAATTGCGCGGGTGCCTACAGTTTTGAAAACGTGGGACCATTACCATGAATAGAACTAGCAGGTACACTGTCAAGCCCTCTTCCCATTGGCTATCACTTACAACATAGATAGCATAAATAAAATGAGAAATCACTGGGGGAGATGCTGTGCCCTGAGCTGTGCCCAGAATCTGCATTCTCGGCCCATCAAGATTGAGATGAGCAGAACGCCCAAAACACATTGACTGAGCTGACGAAAGAAATGTGAATGGCTTCCCAAGAATGACTTATCTACAGGCTGCTTGATCAGATGCACATTTATGATGGTGTTTAAGGACCGCTTCTCTCTGGTCAATGTACCCACCAAATATGTGACTGCTCAAGGCCAATAATTGCTACAAACGCCTGATTCTAAATATTTGAGGCTCATGAAGTTATACCTTTCATACTGATCATGCAATAATTGACAAACATTTCTCTGCTACCCTTCAATGAATCCCATACAGTGCCCTCATTTTATCGTTTATTTATGTTTTCTTTAAACAAACACACCATGTCAGACATCAACACAACCATACACTTCTAAAGTATAGGCGGTTTATGTACTTCAGCAGTTCTTGTAATGGTCTGTTTTCTTGAAGGCACATTTGTTACTTCCTTTAGCTTCCCCCTGGCATAATCAGACCAAAAACCCTGAATCTTCAGGTGTTCTTGCAGACATCCTCTGCTCGTGTATACCACCTCTTCCTCCTGGGCATATCTGTCCATCCCTCTCTGCTATACATCCAGAGGGGAACTCTATCTGAGGTCCAATAACGAGCAATATCACTTTTTACAAGAAGACAGAATCCAAGTGATATTCTTGTACTTTTGGGACCTCCCCAATCGTTCGTCAAAACCAAAAAAAGCATCCTTAGGTTTCCTTTCTAAGGATCTTGCTGCCACCTCAATAGGGATGTTGTGGACTTGCTTCCAATAATTATTAATATTCGGGTAGTCCTATATCATATCCATTAATGTGCCAGAAGCAATCTCACCTCTGTGACAGTGTGATGCCCTGCCTCTCCATCCCTCCCATCCTTTTTGGAGTATAGTACATTCTATGTAGGTATTTGAATTGTACCATTCACAGACAGGATGAGACTGCCAAGACTTGGGTGTCATTTTCACTCCCACCCATTCTGCCTCCTCTTGTGGACCCAAGACTCTTGTTGATGGTGAGGAGCAGGCCATGCCAATATGCCACTGTGGCGTCTTCTGTCAGTGGAAAATATGCTTCTTAGTCCCAGCTAAACTATAATCCTGAAACCTCAACACAGACGTTTAAGAATTGCATTAGGGGAGACCCTGTTTCTTCTGGTTTCTGAGGTACAAGGACAGCCTGTCTTCATTATCAAAATTGGGCTTTTTACCTCATCCACCCTGCCGATGGCTTTATAACGAGGACAAACAATAAGGGGAGCATCAACATCTTTGTTGGGTGTCCCATTCTGAAGCAAAAGGCGAGGACTGGGCATCATTTACTCTAACCTGTGCTCGGGGTGACATGTAGAGCACTTCTACATTATGACAGTAAAGGGGGTTGTAATTAATCTTCCTCCATACTTGATTGGAGAGTCGAAGGCCTTCTCAAACTTCACTATAGCACGATCACTCAGGCCTTCCACCTCCAGCACCATGGCTATGGCTAAATGTAGTCATAAGGCACAGAAAAATGCTGTGTCCAGGCATAAAGCCAGATTGGTATCCATGTACGAGAGCCCAGCCTTACAACAAATATTTCAGCTAGAACCTTGAATTTGATATTTATGGATGATATTGGATGGTATTATGGACAAAGGTAATGAGGTCTCTCTCAAGATCCAACTTTAGCCTTCCTGTCTCTGCTACTTTCTCAAAATTGGGCAACAATTGCAGAACCAAAAAAGTGACCTATTTGTTGTAGAATTCCACTTGGACTCCATTCGGCCTCAAATGGTAGCTTTTCAATACCGTGAATGATTTTCTCCACTCTAAATGGGATATCCAGCAATTTCCTGTTTTGGATATACAGAGTATTAATGCACATGTAATGAATAATGGGGCTCTTCAGGCTTGGGTCGGGCCTGCTATGATGTTCTACAGTAAGGATGACAGAAGAATCTTCAAGATGAGACAAAACTTTATTTCAAGCACCTCAGCCACCTCTCACCAAAATCTGCTCTGCAACTGTCCTCTGACAGCTTGCAGCATTCTCAGTCTATTACCTCATCATATTCCCTCAGTCACAGTGTAAGGGACCTCGTCACATTCATCCAGTCACAGTGTACATGAGTATTTATGCCACACCAGCCCTCTTTTTGCCTACCTTTTCCAAAAATTCTCCAAACACATGGCCCATCTTCCAACCCCCTGGAATGTTCAGTTTAGTTCATGCAACATAGGTTTGTCTTACCGCCTTGGGTCGATTTTTACATTATGTAACAGCAGTAAATATACTTAGTTAGGTGCTGTTATGTTCTGATGATACACTGTTTATGTATTGAAAAAATTCAATATAGAGTTGTTGAGAAAAAAAGAGGCAATTCACATCCATACCTGAGGAGGTCTCTGACCTTCCTATGTACCTCACATACATTCTCACCTATGGTGGTACTTACTGATCAGAAGTTCGCACAGTCATACTCCAGGACGTTACTCACGCCTTACAGACTCACTCCTCTCCCACCTCAGGAGGTGACTCACTCTCATCCGTCTGGAAGCGTCACCTTTGTGCCTCAGAAGGTCATTAACTTATACCTCTGGAGCTGGCTTACTCTCACGCCTCTGGTAAAGCCTTAACCTCCTCCAATGCTAAGTAACCAAGCACTGTCCCGATGCAGAAAACCAGCACATTTCACTAGGGGATTATGGGCACAGACACCTCCAGGTTAAGGCGCTACATAATAGGACATAATGGCAGTAATAACTCTAATGCAGTGCTAGCAGTTTTCCACATGGATAATTTAAAACAGCACTTGAGTGAACTGCTTATAACCGATTCCCCAGGCGAAAGTGCTGCAGACTGAGGTGTTTTGAATAACATTTATATTCACTCCGATTTCACAATTCGGCAGCTCTGCAAGCAACCAGCGAATAACCTGTCACTCTTCCTTCTCAAGAAACGCATCCCATTATTGTTCTGGGAAACACCGTGTGTGTGTTTGTGCACGTCTGTGGCAAGTGCTAAACTTTTTCTTTCCAGTTAAACAGTTATTTAAAAAGTTTGTCAAGTTATTAGCTTCTTCCTAAGCTTCCCTGAAATGTGAGCGCACCTTGGGGCCAGTGTGCCTTGGGGGTTCACCTCTGTGGGGACCATGTGATTTTCTTCGGTGGTTTAGAATGGGTCACAACAATTTCAGAGTGATTAAATCAGGAAGTCAACGGTAATCAAGTTTAAACAAAATCGTATAGGATGCAGACAGGTAACACGTAATAAGGATTAAGATAATTGTAATTGTAATAGTATTTGTAAAGGAAGGATATAACTTAAAGGAAGGGTTAACTTCAGCATAAGATTTTAAAGGCGTGGGAAAAGGGAAACAATGTGTGTGGGTCCTCTGTAAAGGAAAAAAGAAACAAGGTCAACACAATAGGTTTCACATTTTCTTGCGCTTGAGCGATTAGCATTGTAAATTCATAACTGGACTTTTCTTGCCACATAAAATGGTGAGCCCTGCTCCATAATTTACTCTTTTCCTACCACATAATTCCTGCATATAACTAAATCACTCCCATTTACCTTCTTCCTCTATCTGTAGCAAAAAAAATGAAAATGTTGCCATTTAGCATCCTAATTTAAATATGCCATTCTTTTTCCAATAGAATACCACTTTCACCACCCCACCATCAGAGTCCCACTGTCCCAGGACCACCACAGGCTGAGTTATGAGCAAAAATGTATTGTCAAAGTACTGCCTTGCAAAGCATTATGGGGCAAGTGTCCTTGTGCCTCGATACTCTAGTATGTTGACATGATTGTAATGCTTAGAACAGCCCCTACAGGACACCACAATAAAAATAACATTTGTAAGAAGCATGTTCATGTAACTATATAGTTAACTCCTAGAGTGCATAACCACATAAAAAGAAAACAACATTAAACAATGTAGTGTAACTAGAGGACATAAAGCATTACACATGCTCGGGAGTAGCATGGCAATAGCAATAATATTACAAACAAGACCCTTAAAACATAAACTAACCTAAAACTAACATTCCAGCCATGAGAGCAGTTAGACACAGAATGTTGGGAGGGGTTATTATTTTGGGGTTCCATTAACCTAGCGGGGTGTCCCAGAGATGAGGTAGACGTCATGCTGAATATTTTGGTGGTGGTCCCTTTGTCCTAGGACCATCACAGGCTGAGTTGTGAGCAAAAATGTTTTGTCAAAGTAATGCCCTGCAAAACTTTATTGATCGAGTTTTCCCAACTGCAGTGAATATTGTAGTATAGCCGGTAGAGCCACTTTCACCTTGAGGATTTCTATTTTATGTAAAGCATTTACCAATTTTAAGTGTTTTAAGAGGAAGAACCACAAGAAATGACTCTGATTAGGTAACTGGGAACAATGTGACCAGCGCATCAATACTGACGAACAAGTTCATGCTGTTGTGCTTGTTTGCACTGTTAGCGCCATGGCCGCCAAGCAGCAGGAAGGGGAGAGACAAAGGAAAAATCAAATATATTGTGCAATAATCCATGTAACAGGGTCAGTATGCAAGACGTGACAAAAACAGCCTCAAGGCGGAACAAACGTAAAGCATTTACCAATGACATCAAGTGATTTTTAAAAGGCAAGCCCACAAATGAATGAAAGTGATGGGCATGAGATGGGCATGCTTAGAAGCCAACAACACTTACAACAGGTCACAGCACTTGCGTGCTCGACCTAAAAAAATACAGTAAGGCCCATATTTATACTTTTTCTTCGCCGCATTCTCATAATTTTTGGACGCAAAAGCGGTGCAAACGTACAAAATATAATAATATTTTGTAAGTTTGAGCCGCTTGTGCATCAACAAATGGTGTGAATGTGGTGCAAAAAAAGTATAAATATGGGCCCAAGTCTTCTGAGTCACTGAGTCCATGAAAAAGCACCCATCTTTAAACGGACTCCCACCTCACTCCAGAAGCATCAGTCCAAAACTACTCTGCACCCAATGCCCCTAGCCTGCGTCCAGAGGAACCAACCAGCCAGAGAGGACCCCCAGGTGATTCCGAACAAGTGTCCACCCTGAGCTGAACTCTCCACCCCTCCACGACGACGCCTGCAGAGGGAATCCCGAGGACCCCCCTGACTGCGACTGCCCGGGACAAAGATATCTGATGCCTGGAGAAGCACTGCACCTGCAGTCCCCAGACTCGACCACCAGTGCAGAAGTGACCAGCAGGTGCCCCTCCTCCCTGTCCAGTCAGTGGCTTGACCAGGAAGCCCCCCTGTGCCTTGCCTGCAGCGCCCAAGTGACCCCCGGGTCCGCCCATTGAGTTCTATTGGGAACCCAACACCCTGTTTGCACCCTGCACACGGCCGCCCGTGCCGCTGAGCGTGTGTGTTTGGTGCCTACTTGGGGCCCCCCTAGTGCTCCTCTAAACCTCCTGGTCTGCCCTCCGACAACACGGGTATTTACCTGCAACAGCTCAGAACCGGAGTACCTCCTGTCTCCAGAGGGGCCCACCTTATTTTGCCTCCTGTTTGACCTCTGCCCCTAACCGGCCCTGTGTTGCTGGTGCTGGGTGTTTGCGGTGACCTTGAACCCCCAACGGTGGGCTACCTATGCCCTGGAGACTGAACCCGTAAGTTTGTTACTTACCTCAAAAACTGTACTTTACTTACCTCCCCCAGGAACTGTTGAAAATTGCAGTGTCCACTTTTAAAATAGCTTTTTGCCATTTTAAAGAAAAATGTGAACATTGTTGATTCCATTCAAAGTTCTAAGTATTACTATGCAACGTACCTTTCATTTAATGTATTTACCTGCTAAATGAATCTTGTGGTTCAAGAAATAAATGAACAAAAGATATTTTTCTATGTAAAAACCTATTGGTCTGGAGTTAAGTCATTGAGTGTGTGCTTATACTTATTGCTTGTGTGTGCACAACAAATGCTTAACACTACCCTCTGATAAGCCTAACTGCTCGACCACACTACCACAAATAGAGCATTAGTTTTATCTATTATTGTCTCTGTCAAGCCTCTTGGGGAACCCCTGGACTCTGTGCACACTATGGGGGTCATTGTGACACGGCAGTAAGTGCCGCTTACCGCCATGCTGACTGCCGCCAGCCTAACAGGACCGCGGCGGTATACTGCTACCCGTATTATGACCCACACATAGAATTCCGTCACTGTACAGACACACACACAAGTCCGCCAGCCCAAAGGTCAGGGATAAACTGACGGTACCAAAACCCACACCAGTATGCCAACAGAACTACACCCATAGCATTATGACCCACGAATCACGGACATTCAACCGTGGTAAACCATTGGCGGAACATACCGCCGCGCTCAAAATGCACATACTCAAACAAAACGACACCACATTGGACAATTCAAACTACACACACCTGACACACATACACACACACCACACCCACAACACTATAAAACACACACCCACAATACCCACAACCCTTTACAACCTTAAAATATTTTACTACTGAGAGAGAGACACCAAGAGCACCCATAGAAACAGAGCCACAGAACACCATCACCCATTCACCATTCACGCACCTCACAGCACACACCTCAACACATCACCCCACACACCCTCACACACACCACTCACACTACAACCATGGCACCACAAAGACACCCCAGGTTCTCAAAGGAGGAGCTAAGGGTCATGGTGGAGGAAATCATCTGGGTAGAGCCTCAGATATTCGGATCACAGGTGCAGCAGACATCCATTGCTAGGAAGATGGAGCTATGGCGGAGGATCGTGGACAGGGTCAACGCCAAGGGACAGCACCCCAGAACAAGGGATGACATCAGGATGAGGTGGAACGACCTACTGGGGAAGGTGCGTTCTGTGGCAGCAAGACATCAGATAGCAGTACAGAGGACTGGCGGTGGACCCCCAACTCCTCCCCCACAACTAACAACATGGGAGGAGCCAGTCTTGGCAATCATGCATCCTGAGGGCCTGGCAGGAGTAGCAGAAGGACTGGTCTCTGGTAAGTCAATTCTCTATTACTATAACCCCCCTCTACCTGCAAGTCATCACAAACCCCCACCCCTACCCTCACCCCCATAACTCCACCACCTCACATACTCCCCACCATCACACCCCACTCATCCCAATGTCAAGCCCTGCATGCACCACCAATGCATGGACACCAATCACAGACCTGCAGGAAGAACCATCATCACTGCATACACACTAGAGACAATCACCTAACCCACCAAACAACAACTCACACTAAGGCCAATCTGCCATAGCAATATCATCTGTAGAGGGCAACATACCCATGCACAAGATGACACACACAAAAACTATAACACTGTATATACATCCCGATAGGTTCCCCACACAACGTCACCGGAGAGGAGGTGACAGCAACATCCAGTCCCCTCCTAGAAGAGGCCCACAGTGATGACAGCAGCTCTGCACGCCTGGATCCGGATAACCAACCTGACCCATCATGGACCTATGGACAGTCGGTTACCCAGCCACGGTCCCATACCACCACCGACCCTCCCCCTCAGGAAACACCACCACAGCACCCATCCAGCTGGCCCATACCACTGTCCCCAGGACACGTCAATCAGCAGTGTGTCAACCACTACAGGGACCCCAGGCAACCCCACAAACACAGGACAATCAAGGACCTGGGGTAAGGGGCAGTGGGCACACGGTTCAGGGGACAGAGGAACAGGACTACAGGGAAGCTGGGAGGACTGGTGTGCAAAAGGGGGAGGACAGGCCCAGGGAACCAACTCTCCACCAGGCACTCACTAACATCCTGGGAGCATACCACCATTCCCAGGAGACGATGGGCCAGATACTGGACAAGTTGCAGGAGACCCAGCGGCTGCAGGAGGGACAGTACCTGGGGATCAGGGAGGATTTGAAGGACATAAACACCACCCTGGTCACCATTGCAGGGGTGCTGGCTGACATGGCCAACACCATGAGGGAGGCAGTGGCACACCAACGGGCCCCTGATACTACCCACACCGATGAACAGCCTTCCACCTCCGCTGACGCTAGTAGACAGGAGGCCCCACCACAGGAACAACAGGCCACCAGCACCCCACCACCTGCAGAAGGAGAACCACCCCGCAAACGTTCCCTGTGATCCATGCAGAAGCCAGAGAACATTGCCAAGACCTCCGCCAGGAAATAGGACTCTCCTGATTGTCACCCTTGTGTACCACTCTATTACCCTGTCCACCTTGAACCTCCATTGCACCCCTTCCTATGCCCCATTGGACAATGCACTTGTGATACCAATAGACTGGACTCTATCCTGGACTTTCCCCCACCATCACCCCAGGCCATAGTACTTCCCCATTTACTTCTCAGCACCTAAATAAACACCCTTTGAAAAAATACAAGTATGGAGTATGTCAAATGATTTAAGGTTGTATTTGTTTAACAATCTGTAGACATTGCAATTATACTGTACAGTTATGTATACATAGGTATGACCTGTAATGTGCCGCAGTAAATACACCAGGAGCCAGAGTAGGGCACAAATATCTGTAAATAGACATGTCAAAGGGTACAGTAAGTGGCCATAGTAATGGGAACAGCAGCCTGCCAAAGAAAATTCACTACACAAAACAGCAATGGAAGGTGAAGTTACAGTGTCTTACCTGTGTGTCACTGGAAGTACTGTCGAATGATAGTTCTGTTGTCCACATCCTCATCCTCTGACTCCTCTTTGTCACTGTCCACAGGCTCCACCTCTGCCACACGCCCATCACCAGCCCCATCCTCCTGCAGAAAAGGCACCTGACGTGTCAAGGCAAGGTTGTGCAACATGCAACATGCAACATGCCACGATTATCTGGCACACCTTCTTTGGTGAGTAGCACAGGGATCCACCTGTCAGATGGAGGCACCTGAACCTGTCCTTCAGGAGGTTAAAGGTGCGCTCAATAATTCTTCTTGTTCGCCCATGTGCCTCATTGTAACGTTCCCCTGCCCTTGTCGAGGGATACCTGTTAGCCACACACTCACCCTTAGGGCCGGGCCCACACCCATATACCAACATACACTGGGTGGGGACCATGGGCCCACCTACTAGCCACACCCGGTGCCTCTGGAGTTGAGCTATCACATATGGGATGCTGCTATTCCTCAGGATAAAGACATCATGCACAAACCCAGGATACTTTGCATTTACATGGGAGATGTACTGGTCCGCCAGGCACACTATCTGCACATTCATCGAGTGAAAGCTCTTTCAATTTCTGAACTGTGGCCAAATCCTCCACCTGGGGGAAAACGATGTGGCTGCGCATGTGTTTAATCAGGGCAGACAACACTCTGGTAAGCACTATTGAGAACATTGGCTGTGACATCCCTTCCGCCATGGACACTGTCACTTGGAAGGAGCCAGATGCCAAGAAATGTAGCACTGATAGCACTTGCACGAGAGGGGGGATCCCAGTGGGCTGAAGGATAGCTGAGATCAGGTCTCGCTCCAATTGGGTACACAGCTCTTGGATTGTGGCCCTGTCAAGTCTGTAGGTGAGGATAATGTGCCTGTTCTCCATTATTGCAAGTCCACCAGGGGCCTGTACATGGGGGGATGTCTCCATCTCCTAATCATCCTCAGCGGTTGTAATCTAGGGGGCAAAACGGTGAGCAGCAGGTCATTTTCATAAATATTCTCAGAGTAAATTGCATTGCATGTTGTGACAGAAACAGTATGTTTACGTGTAGTCCCTAAATGTGCTTATGTCTGCTGTGACGCAGTTATGTGCCATGGCCTGCGACCCCCTGAAATGGGAGACTCCTGTCCTGTGTGGAGGGACTGAGGTAATTCCGCTGATGTTGTGCGCCGTTGCGGGAGGCGGTCGAGGACCACCGTGCAACTCCTCATTGATTATCATTGGGCTCTATGGGGTACAGTAGCCAATGGTGATGTACGCCTGCGGTGAAGGTATGCACCGCTGTGGATATGACTGCCTTTTTCTAACTGTTCACTCACTTGCTACCTGACCTCCAACAGGAGAGGACCTACACTGCAAGTGCTGCTGTGACATGTGTCTAGAAGCGACCATGGCTCAAGTCTCTGAAGAAAGGGCTCCTCCCTTCACCGCTGCGGAGCTGGAGAGACTGGTGGATGGGGTCTTACCCCAGTACCGATTGCTTTATGGGCCTCCAGACCAACAGGTGTGTACACTGTGTGCACGATGCATGGGGCATGAATGCTGTGTGTTAAGGCCTCGTGTAAGGGGGGGTTGAGGGGTCCTGGGCAGAGTGGTGCAGAGTGGTGCAGACTGGTGCATGTATGGTGGTCAATGTACATGCGTAAGGGGATGGGAGGGATATGGTGGACCATGGGTGTAACAGGCCAGACGGTATGACTGATCCCTTCTTATATGTTCTTTTTTCTGCAGGTCAGCACCCATCAGAAAAAGGGTATATGGTGTGCCATCGCCAAGGATGTGCGGACCCTGGGGGTCTATGACAGGCAGAGCACCCACTGTCGCAAACAGTGGGAGGACCTGAGATGCTGTGTAAGGAAGACGGCGGTGTCCCAGTTGGGGATGGCCTCCCAACGAGGAAGGGGTGCCTGTCGAACCCTGACCTCCCCTCATGTTCCGCATACTGGCAGTGGCCTATCCGGAGTTGGATGGGCGCTTAAGGGCATCACAGCAGCCACAAGGGGGTGTGTACATTTACCAGTTCTGCAAATTGCGCCTGGTGAGGTGTTCTCTGGGTGGGAGATGTGGGCCTGTGGGAGCCCCTAGGCCAGGTCGGACATTGCAAGGTAGGTTACATGTTCGGCAGGGTCTGTAGCACTCCACCCCCAAACATGCTAGGGGGCATCCACTACTGGACAGGGATCAGTGGGTCTCTGGTATGCTGCTATTGGCGTTAGGAATTATTCTCCATGGCCTGGTGACTAGCATTGTGACTGGTAGTGCATTGCCTAGTGCATAGGGCTGTTCCCTGTGTGTTGTGTACGCCAACTGTGGTGTTGTTGCTGTCATTGACCAAGTGTATCCTCTGTCTCTTCCCCCCCTTTTTGTTTTGCCACCCTGTCCTTATGTGCATTAGCATCATTTGGCGGAGGAGCTGCATCCCACATGCCCCATGAGGCCTATTCCACCAACGGTGAGGGCACCAGTGGGACGGAGGGCAAGGGGAGCACCAAGGAGGAGACTGGAGGCGACAGTTCTGACAGTGATGCCTCCTCGGATGGAAGCTCCCTGGTGGTGGCGGACACCTCTGTGCCCACCCCAACTACAGGTACAGCCGCCACCCCCGTACCAGCACTGCCCTCCCAGCAGCCCCTCAGCGAGTAGCCCATGCCTGCTCACCCAGGAGGGTGGACATCTCCTTTGCCCCAGGCACCTCTGGCCCTGCCCCAGTCAGCCCTGCTGACCTGAGTGAGGAGTATATTGACCTCCTGCGATTCATCTCTGTTGGGAAGTCAACCATAGTGCATGTCATCCAGGGGCTGGCAGGGCATTTGCAACAAACAAATCCATTCCTGGAGGGCATTCACTCTGGCGTGGCGGCCCAACAGAGATCATTCCAGGCTATGGCCTCCCTGATGGCAGTCATTGTTCCTGTCTCTAGCCTCCCCCCTTCAACTTCCTCTACCCAGTCCCCTTCTCTCAACCCCACCCTATCCCAGGCACACCATCAGACCAGCATGCTCCCAAGACAACACACAGTAGTGGCTCAGGCAAACACAAGCACCACATAGCATCACACAGGCACTCACACAAACACCATCCAGATGCAGACATGCCAACATCCACTGCCTCCACTGTGTCCCCCTCCTCCTCGTCGTCCACCTCCCTCCCAGTAGCGTCTCCACTCACACCTGCATGCAGTACATCCTCATCCACTACCTCCATCACCATCACGCCTATCAGTACACACCCCTCACTGGCAGTCACCACCTCCACATCCATGCACACGTCCTCTGTGTCCTCTCCCACTGTGTCTGTGCCCCATCCTCCCAAAGTACCCAAACGCAAGCACTCAGACACCCAACAGCCATCCACCTCACAACAGCATCCAGCCCATGCACCTGCACCCAAACACAGCAGACAGACACCTCCAACCACCACTCCCTCTTCCTCCACTCCCAAACCTTCACCCTCTTCCCGTCCCAGTGTTCCTAAGAAGCTTTTCCTCTCCACCCTTGTCCTCTTCCCTGCCCCTCCTACCCCCTGTCCTTCACTTCGGGACAGGGTGGGCAGAACCCAGGCCAGCACCTCAGCCACCCAGTCCACTGCCACTGTAGTTTTGGCAGATACTGCTGGTGTTAGAGGCTCCAAGGAGACACCCGTCAGCACTGCCAGTTTGCCTGCACCAGCTGCCACGGTCAAGAAGGGATCACCAGCTGCCAAGGGCAAGGAGGGACCACCAGTTGCCAAGGGCAAGGAAGCACCAGCAGCTGCCAAGGGCAAGAAGGGACCACCAGCTGCCAAGGGCAAGGAGGGACCACCAGCTGCCAAGTCCAAGGAGGCACCAGCAGCTGCTAAGGGCAAGAAGGGACCACCACCTGCCAAGGGCAAGGAGGCACCAGAAGCTGCAAAGGGCAAGAAGGGACTACCAGCTGCCAAGGCCAAGGACAAAGGGCCAGCCACTGCAGGCAGGAAGGATAGTAGGTCTGGTGCTGGAGCTGAATCTGAGCCCACAACACCAACCATGGCACTTCAGCCATCCGAGGCTGCAGGGGAAGGGATGGAGCCTCCCCCCACCACTGACAGCACCGGGACCAGCATCACTGGCAGCAGCAGTAGCCCCAGTGGGCAGCCGTCCGAGGCTGCAGGGGAAGGGCTGGAACCTCCCCCCACCACTGATAGCACCGCCACCAGCATCACTGGCAGCAGCAGCCCCAGTGGGCAGCCATCCGAGGCTGCAGAGGAAGGGCTGGAGCCTCCCCCAACACTGACAGCACCGCCACCAGCACCGGCACTGCCACCACTGTACAGCCATCGCCACCGGCAGATGGACTGTAGTCCAGCCTCCATGAAGTGTCATGCATCCTGCCCACTGCAAATCTTGTGGGTCTGACGCCCAGGTGAGAGACTGTGACCTTGCACTCCCCAAGATCTGGATCACTGGGCACAGATCCCCTTCTAGAACCAGTGGAAGAAGCCATCCACTCACCCCCTCCTTGCCAGGATGAAGCACCCTGGGCACAAGGCCCCCTCCAGAACCAGTGGAAGAAGGCATCCACTCACCTTCTCCTTGCCAGGATGAAGCACACTAGGCACAAGTCCCCCTCCAGAACCAGTGGAAGAAGGCATCCACTCACCCCCTCCTTGCCAGGATGAAGCACACTGGGCACAAGCCCCCCTCCAGAACCAGTGGAAGAAGGCATCCGCTCACCCCCTCCTTGCCAGGATGAAGCACACTGGGCACAAGGCCCCCGCCAGAACCAGTGGAAGAAGCCACCCACTAGAGAGACCGTGGCTTTGCACTCCCCAGGACCAAGCAGTGGGCAAACCACCCACTTGAGAGGCTGTGGCTTTGCACTCCCCAGGTCCAAGCAGTGGGCAAACCACCCACTAGAGAGACTGTGGCTTTGCACTCCCCAGGACCATGCAGTGGGCAAACCACCACACTGAGGCCCATATTTATACTTTTTTAGCGCCGTATTTTTGTAGTTTTTTGACGCAAAATCAGCGCAAACTTACAAAATACCATTTGGTATTCCTGGTGTAGGAGGAGGTAGACCAGCATGGGTAACACCTGTAGTTCGGGCTCCATGATGTCATGGTTGTTCCCTGGGTGTCCAGAGGTGAGTTGTTTCCCTTCTGTGTACTGTTTCCACCGTGCTTTTGATGGCGTTGGTACCGTGCCGGAAAAGGTGGCGGATTTGTGTTTCGTAATACTGTGGGCGGTACATTGTCTCCCGCCTGGCTGTTGGCGGTTACCGCTGCGGTGCTTGTTTCTACTGCCGTGGCGGTCGGAGTGTTAAAGTGGCTGTCTGTGTTGGCGGTTTCTGCCGTGGTCATAATTCAATTTTTTTACCGCCGGCCTGTTGGCGGTATTATCGCCGCTTTGTCACCGACCCCCAGGGTTATAATGAGGGCCTATATCTCATTTTGGTATAGTATATACAGAGCCAGCTTCCTACAACATCCCATAGGGAAGAATATCTGGGTTAAGGAGGAGCAGACATGCAAATCCCTTTCATCACTTTGCAAAGTAAGGGGTGTTCTCAGAATGGTTTACCATCGACCAGCCCATGGCCAGAAGAAACGGCAGACCTAAAATTGGTGACCGTTCTCTAAGCTAAACCTGACCCTGCAAGCTCAGTCAAAAAATTCACGATCATGCAAACGTCCGCCCCCACGGGATCAAGACTCCGCACATCACACCAACCCCTCCATCTCCGCCAAGCTGAGGCATACTGCTTATGGATGCTTGCAACCCAGGCTTGTCTGATGAAATCAGCAGCTTGCTACAAAATGCCTGGGGAATTCCATCTCATCCTGAAACCATCCAGGCCATCAATCACAGCTTACCTGATAGAATCAATGGCTGTTGCAGACCCTCTGGGCTCACCAGAAGATTCTGATGAGGAAGAAGAGGAGGAGCGGAAGTTAACACGAGGGCTACCGGGAACCAGGGTTGATCCCTCCAAAAAGGGACCAGGAGGACAATCTCCACTTTCTGTCACCTGATGTGAGATAAAACCCTGGAAATCATCATGAATGGGGGAAACGCATACCCACAAAACCTGGAGAAAAGCACCTGTCACCAGAGCCAGAGGATCCGGGCGCCAGCTGAAAAACTTTGGCAACTGGAAATTGAGGAGTGACGCAAATAAATCCACGTCGCATGGGTCCCACTCCCTGAGTATCTGAAGATCCATTTTCCAATTGCTGGAATCCCTCAGATACCTGGAGTTCCAATACTCTATGGCATTCTGGGATCCCAGAAGATACTCCGCAGTAATAACTGCGGTGACTGAGACAATAATGCCAGAATTTCTTTGGCTATCTCTGCCAGAATTTTGGATTTTGTTCTTCCCAGTTTGTTCACAAAACGCACTGCCAATATGTTGTCCATCCTCAATGGAATGTAACAATCTGTCTTTTGAGGAGAGAGACTCTTTATAGCAAAAGAGGCTGCCAGAAGTTCAAAGCAGTTTATGTATATACCCAGTTCCACTTCTGACCAAAGACCCCTCGTTGAAAGAGAGCCGCACTCGCTCCAGGCCCATCAGCTGGCATCCAATTTGATCACTATCTCTGGGAAAGACCTGAAGATGGCTCTGCCATTCCAGGCTTCCATGTGTTACAGCCACCAAAGAATTTCCATCTTGACCTCGTCGGAGAGAGGAATCTGCTCTGAATAAGTCAGGCCTTTCCATAGGTATTGAATTTTCAGCCTCTGAAGGGCACGATAGTAAAGAGGGGCTGGGAAGATGGCTTGTATGGATTTTGGCCAGAAGGCCCACAATCCTGGCAATTGACCTCAAGGATACAGTCTGGCTGACTAATGTAGACCTCAATTCCCTCTTTATATTGCAAATCTTTTGGGAAGGAACTATCTACTGGGCATGGATGGAATCTATCTGAAAACCCAGAAACTCCATCACTTGCAAAGGATTTTACAGTGACTCCTGCACATTGATGATAAATCCCAGCTCCTGAAGTAGCTGAATAGTCCATGATAAATGACTCTGGAGAGTCTGAGGGTCCCGTGCCATCAACAAAAGATCATCCAGGTAAATTATCAAGCGAACACCCAGGGACCGGAGGGACTCCACCACTGGTCTCATCAATTTGGTGAAGCACCATGGGGCTGATGACAGACCGAAGGGGAGGGCCTTGAACTCTGGACAGTGCTTCCTCCCTCGGAATTGCAAAACTCTCCTGTGAGGAGGGAAAATGGGGACGGATAGGTAGGTGTCATTGAGGTCCAGACGGTCCATCCAATAGTTTTCCAACAAAATATCTCTCAAAATGTGAATCCCCTCTATCTTGAAATGCCTGTACAAGATCCTTGAGGTTTAGGACCAACCGATGACCCCCACTCTTTTCGTCCACCAAAAACATTGAACTGATAAAACCAAGAGAGTGAGAAGTGGAACACATACTGTTCCTTTGTCTAACAAGGACAGAACCTCTAAGTCTATAAAAGACTCCTCTGCTTGGGAAAAATACATCTGATTTGGGGGTTGCGTCTACTTTGGAGTTTCAAGAAATCCAGTTTGAAGCCTAACACGGTCTGTAGTACTACAGGCTCGTCTGTAGGTTGTTTCCAATTGTTTAGAAACAATCCCACTCTGTCCCCCAAAATCACCTCTGAAAAGGGGATAATTCTTACCGGAATAACCAGAATCCAGGATCGCTCCTTGTTGTCCATGGCGGGGACCTCTGAGAAACCTGGAACATCCCCCTTCTGGAGCAAGTGGGGTAGAAGGTGGATTCTACTGACTTTTTGTACCAGACTCCTCCCCCTCGAGGGTAATAGGACTGTTGAGGGCCTGCAAATGAACAGTGGCTGGGAACGTACCCTCTGTAACATCCGGCCATGACAAAAAGGCCTCTTTTGAAGACTTTTTTGAGAGACAGCTGGGCTTTGTCAAGTGTTGAATATGTGGAGCCAAATTTTGTGAGTTCTTTAACAAAAGGCGCTCTGAACAGTAAACCCTCAGCCACCAGATCTGCTACAGAGGTTACCAAGTCCTTTAGTTTTGGGTCAATACACATTAGAATGGATCTTCTGCATTCAGAGGAAATGGTGCAATTGGTGTTTCCTAACTGGCATGTCACTCATAGCGCCCAATCTATCAAGATATCAGTGTCAACGGCCAAACCAGATTCCTTAGATTGGAACACAAGTTCTAGGATCTTGGCCAAGGGTCCGGACATGTCTAGCAGTTTATCTTGGCAGTTGCGCCATGCTCTATCAAAACCCCTTCTTAGGATCTCTGGAGTACTTTTTCATGAAAGTCACTGTGGGATCAACTTCAGGAATATCTGCTACTTTCCCCTCCAAATCTGGTCCGGGACATTCCATTCTTAGATGGGTACGGACTTCCTTGTCAAAGCTTTTACGGATGTGCGATTGCACATACTTCACCACTTCAGGGGTTAGGAGCCAATTAGGCGCTATGGGATGAATTATCTCTGTGGGGTCAAAAGTAAGTACTTTGGAGTTGGAAGGTGAAGCATGCTTCTTAGGTTTTTTACTGGCACCTGGTTTATCAGAGTCATCCGAACCAGATGAGGAGGCCTCTTCTACCCTGGAATTTTCTGAAGAGGATGGGGAAAACAAGGAGTCTTTATACAAACTATAATTATGCTTGCTGGCCCTCTTGCAGTGTAGTTTGTCAAAGGCTTCTGCATGGGCGTCGGATGACGCAGAATCTGCTGCTTTTTCTTTACTTGGGTAGAGCCATCGCCCTCCAGTTGTTCAGGCATTCAACCCTGGGTGCGAGTATAATCCAGAAGTTGACCACAGAAAGGTTCCAACACCGTGACCAGGTCCTCATTTACAGACTGTTGTACTCTGCAGTCCAGGGCTTTAACTAGGTTCATTTCAAGTTGACTGTTGTCATCAAGGTAGTACCCAGTTTCTGCCTCCTAAAAGTCCAATTGAGCCATTCCCTTTCTTTAATCTTTTAATGCTTTATCAGGAATCGAAGAGAGATCAAAGCGGAAGTGGTTAGAACCCCTACCAAGCCGGTATAATATTCCAATAAAGTGTGGAGAGAGCAGCCTGGCCAAAGCACTCAAGGCAGAGCCTAATGCAATTTTACAATCCTGTGCTCCTGGCAACAGGGCAGTTTGGGGAGCACAAAGAACCTAAAGGGCACTGTTGGGGCCTTCCACGTGGTCGCACTGCAGCAACAAGCTGGTTTCAGAAAGCTAAGAACTTCCGAAACATGGGATCGTAGAGGAACGCAACGTGATGGGTAGAAATAGAAGAAGGACTACACTAAAAGGCAAGAGTAGTCCACTACCCGCTCCCGCTCCACTGACAGGCATCAAACATGAATCGGATTGAATAAAAGCTGATTGTGTAGCTGAAAGGGAATCCCCTCTCCTGAACGACATAACACTCCCTGGCATCCCACGCACGACTGGGGAGTCCCTGGACGGGGCCATAACCCTGACCGAAATTACAGCAGCCATAGCTGAACTGACGTCAGGAAAGACACCCGGTCCGGACGGGTTTCCGGCTGAGCTCTACAAAAGATGTGGGGACATCTTAGGCCCCCACCTACTTGCATGTTCAACGAGGCAGAGAGGTCCGGCCGCTTTCCTGCTGGGATAGACCAAGCCACAATAGTGGTAATCCCAAAGACTCAGCCACCCTCACACGATCTTTCGGCGTATAGACCAATCTCCCTGCTAAATGCGGAGATTAAGGTGCTGTCAACGCTACTCGCAACGAGGCTGAAGGCGGTGCTCCCCACACTGGTACACCCAGATCAATGTGGTTTTATGCCCTCCCGCAGCACCAGGCACTGTATTAGGAGACTGCAGGTCGCACTGGCTCAGCGAGATACCCTGACTGAATCCCCCCTCGCTCTACTCTTAATAGATTTTGAAAAAGCCTTCGACACAGTGGACTGGTCATATCTAGAACAAGTCTTAAAAGGGAACAGACTTGGCCCCCGATTTCGGGGCTTTGTAAAATTGCTCTGCTCCAATCCAACCGCCCGTATCCAGGTAAACGGAGTGACCTCTGATCCGTTCCCTATCTACCGCGGGACTCGCCAGGGATGTCCGCTGTCGCCGCTCCTCTTCGCCCTCGCAATTGAGACGCTGGCCAAACTACTGAGAGAAGACCCGTTGGTAACGGGCTGGGTGTGGCCCTCGGGCCCGGAAGACCGAGTAGCATTGTATGCAGATGACGTCCTCCTTTACCTTTCCAACCCAGCGAGAAGTGGGCCCGTGCCTTAGAACTCCTGGACCTCTCCTCGCAAGCTTCGGGTCTAACCCTAAACCCCAGTAAATCCCTACTGATCCCCCTACACCCCTCTAGAGAATGCATAAACTGGCAGGAAAACATCCCAATCCGTCGTAACAGTTTAAAATATCTAGGGGTCCTCATAACTCTACTCCCTGAACTGACATGGGAACTCAACATCACGCCATTGCTTAGGAAGGCTAAAAAAGACCTTCAGCGCTGGCGGGACTTACCACTTAACACACTGGGTAGAGTTGCACTATACAAGATGATGATACTCCCTAGCTTCCTATACCAGCTGCAAAATTTCCCGCACCCTATTCCCCGGAAGTGGTTCAACGAAATCGAGTCGACTGCACGCCAATTTCTCTGGCATGGCTCCCGATCCAAGCTATCCCTTGCTACGTGCCAAAGGGACACGAGTGAAGGGGGTACGGGAATGTCCAATATTTATTTCTACTATCTGGCCATGCGCCTACAGGTGATTAACGACTGGCTGTCGGGAGGCTGGACGGACCCTGCGTACAGACTGGAGCTCCAGTCGCTGGGGTACAACGGGGTTTTCGATGCTCTGTACGGGGGAGTGATTCCACAGACCATCCCTGAGATTACTAGGCTGGTATTGACGGGATGGCGAGCGGCGCAGAAGACCACGGGGTGGTGGTCTCGACTAACTCAACAGACGCCTCTTTGGCGGGGGAGATGGCTGAGGGAGGTCACCACGCTAGAAGGGTTCCGAAAATGGGACATTATAGGAATATCCACATTGGGTGATGTTTGGGAGGAATCACAAATCCGGTCATTCGAGGAGCTTCAAAAAACACACTCTTTAAATAAGTCCCAATTTCATAAGTACTTGCAACTTAGGCATGCATTATTAGTACACCTACACCCCGGGGTTAGCATCCCAGAGCATAGCCCACTTGAGGCGAAGGTCATGATGGGACACCTAAATAAAGGAGGGATCTCCCAGATCTACCGTACTATCCTTGCAAATACAACCCCCCCCCCTTGAGAAACTCCGCCAGAAATGGGAGGGCTGGGTGGGCCCCATAGAAGACCTAGACTGGAGAGAAGCACTAGCAGCCCCCCGGAATCTGGCCATATCTACACGATTTCAGCTCCTACAAACCCTCTACTTACACTCTGCCTACCTCACCCCTAAAAGGCTCCACCAAGCTAACCTCCGCCCCACAGACAAATGCCCCCGTTGCTTTCAACCAGGAGCCGACTTCTTCCATATGATTTGGTCCTGCCCAACTATAGAGGCATACTGGGAGGCAGTCCTGGAGGAGGTCTCCGAGGTCCTGCAGACTGAGATAGAGATTTCCCCGATTCCAATCTTGCTAGGAGCCATGAGAGAAACGGGGCTAAGCAGAGCAAATCGAACCTTCCTGGGGTGGCCTCCTTGGTGGCGAAGAGAGACATCATGTCAGGCTGGAAGGATGTAAAAGCGCCAACCCTCGCTAAATGGAGACAGGGACTGGATTGGTGTGCAAGATGTGAAAAACTTGTTTACGAGGTGAGGGGATGCCCGGACAAGTACAACAGAGTATAGGGGAACTGGGACAGTTTACTGGCCGCTTGATTAACTGATTAATCGATGAGTACAGATCTCTTCAGAAACTCTCGGGAGTCACCCCATGGCTGGTGGGGGGTGGTGTAACTAGCTGTGATCTCCGCTTGTGGGGAGGGAAGGTCCGGGCCCACTGGGAGCGGTGTGAAGACAAAGCCAAACTCGGTTGACCGGTGGGACGGCGGGAGCTGCAGAGCCTGGACTCTGGAGACGGGATCATGCTCAGACTCTAACCCCAATCCCAATTACACGGATCCCATGAGGGCCTTCAAGATCAAAAGGACGAGATACGAACAAATCGGATTTGACAGGAGTCATACCCCAAAGATTGTGTCGGGTTGTCGGTATTTGTCGGTATTTGTATTTGTATCTACATCTACTGTTATAATGTGTTCTTATTGTTCTTCTTAACCAAAATAAATAAAAAATATTTATAAAAAAAGAAAAAGCTGATTGTGTAACAGGCGCTTTCAACGAAACACACGCACTGCAAGAAACAGAGCACGCGGATTTGCATTGCTACGCACACAGAATAGCACAAAATAACACTGTAAAGTGCATGAATAAGTAAAGTTAGTAGAAGCACTTATCTGGCTGTGGAGCAGCAAAGAAAGAGGAAGCTACATTCGAGGTCATGATATATATACTACGATTCTGTATGGTGATTGGGCATGTAATACTATCCTATTGTACTCATGGGTAATAAAGTTTTTGTTTTACTATTTTGTGATTGGCTACTGAATGTTTTTCAGTAAAAGAAAGAGAAAGCATAATAAGAGCCTCCGGTCCTGACATAGAATTTATATCGCTATTTTAATGAAACATCAGCGAACACTTGAGTTTCTCAATGTTAACACACAAATTGTTACTATATATTTTGTTTCTCTTAAATTACAAATTTATACAAGAAATTAGGCGTGTGTTTTGTATTTATTTAAACAAATGGCCACATTATGTATTACCATACTTCCATCTTCTTGCATTTCTTTTCATCTCTTTAGTATCTGGAGGCAGTCTTTGTTTAAATTGTGGAATTCTGCCGCATTGTCACAGCCACTTCGAAGCAACACACATTAGTAAGTGCTACTTACACCAACACTTTTCTGTTGTTATTTTTAACTTTTTGCAGCTTCATATAGCTCGAACCTGGCGTGTGGGCACCAGTGCATTGTACATGAGCAGAAGAATATTTTAAGATTTTTTCTAGACACGGGGAGATTGCCCTTTTAGTCTAAAATCATAGGATGGTAAACAGTGGGCAGGATTTAAACCTTGTGTCCCCAGTTCAAAATGTGGCTGCTCTTTGCTGCAAAGCTACATGTCCTCCAGTTTCTCGTTTTCCGATAATACAAACATCCACTTCAACACGGTCTATGTAAGTTCTACCAGTGAAGGAAAAGCAGTCTTCTCTTTACGTCCAAATTTCCCACTAATCCAGATTGCCGTCGCAAACATAAAAACAAGCATTTTCAATGCAACGGGTCTCGCATTTGCTCGAGTTAGAGCTATTAGCGGTGTAAAGAAAAATAAATGCAGCAAGATCGCACTATGTAAAATGCAGCGCTATGGCGCTGCATGGAAAATAAACAGATAAAGTAGTCCGGACCCCAGGCTCAAAACATCGAGCCTAGTATGTTTCTAGTAGTTTACCAGTGCTGTGTAGGTGGGCTAAACACTGGAAATGGCATGACGTGTGCATGCCTTTAATAAATGAAAGCAAGCGGATTTTAAAAGGCAAATTCACGAACCAATGCAAGTGGCTGACGTGACATGGGCGTGGTTTGAAGCCCAAAGAGAGATTACTGAATGAACTGAGTGCTTTGCGCTCGCCCATAACAAAGAACATACAGGGAAGGGGAATACAGGGGTGAGTTAGGTGGTGGGATTGATGGGCAAGCCAGAAAGTGGAATGCGACGCAGGAACAAAACAAGTTTGCAGTGTATTAAACTTAAAAGCTGCATGGCCGACCCAGAGCACGAAGAGACAAAATAAACAGTATCACTAACTGGTCGTCATGCAGAGCGTTCCATCAAGCTGCATAATACTTGTATGCGCCATTTCCGCTATGAGCATGAGCGCGAGGAGAGAGACAAAATAAAAAAAAGTAGTTCACCCACAGCTCATGAACAAATCAAAGTGATGGGTGTGAGGTGGTATGGTTAAACCCCACAGATAGAGAACAAGATATCAGAAAGCAGCACTTGGGCGCTGTCACGCTTGACCTAAAAAAGGATGGTAGACATAAAGGTAACTATTAAGGGAAACTAATGAAAAGAAAATATATATGTGTGTATATATATATATATATATATATATATATATATATATATATATATATATATACATTAAGGAAGGAGGTAGCAGGGCCTCGAGCATAAACAAAAGAGAAAAAAAGTAACTTCCAAGATCTGCATTGGTTTTCCCTAAAAATCCACAAGATTTATGCATATTTGAGAATAAAATATACAAACCCTATCTTAATTGCTCCCAAATTCATTGCCTGTTGTTAATCTCAAAGAGATTTTTCACCACTGCAGAAAATTCATTTATTTACTTGTTAAAGGCAAACCCATGGTATATATGTCGTATTGGGTATGCATCTGGACTATTGTACCTAGCACTGGAGACCACGTCCGGAGAATTGTGATCACTTATGAAGGACATATCTGAAATACTGTGTCCCTTTCTGAGCCATTGGGTCAAGTTATGGAGGGTGCTTTTGAAGTACTGAGCCCTGTGCTACAGGACAAATCTGGAGTATTGCTTCAAGCTTGGGAGTGTAAATACAGAGCTTTGATTATTTTTATAGGTCACACCTGTAGCTTGTCCATATTTCAAGGCCACATCTGAAGTATTGTGTTTTGTTCTCGAGGCAACTTTAGGAGTATTGTATTCAGGTCTGAAGTTCACATATAAAATGTTGTGCCATGTGCTAGAGGCCACAATTCTAGAAGAATGAACAAATACACAAACAGTCCAGGTGGGTGACAAGAATGGTGTAAAAGCCCTGCAAGGAATAACTTAGGAATCTGCAGTAGAGTTGGGTTCTGAAGTGTACATCTGAAGTAATATATCATATTCTGGAGGGCTCGCATGGAGCTTTTTTTTTTTTTTTTCAAATATATTTTTATTAACAAATCGCTGTCTTACAAATGCAAATCAAATTATGGCATTATCATGTTCCCATCACATTCACCGTTAACAATATAAGTATCATATCAGAGTGTTACATATGCTGGGATTCTCATCCCATTATTCATAATGACTGTTATTTAGAGTTAAACTGTCTCAAAACCTGATATGTTAACGTTTCTTTAGCTGAATTTTCCTCGTACGTGAATTCTGTAATACCATTTTTGTTTTTATGGCTACATAACAGACTTAACTTAAATTTAAACATTATTTAAACATGATGGCGCCGTGCTGAGTGGGTAATTACAGTTGTTGGGGTGAGCCTCTCCCAGGCTCCTCCAGTGTGTGGGATGATGCTAATCACTTACTCCCCTCATTTCTTAATAAGTAAGTGGTCATTCGTACCTAACCTGTCCCTGCCCCCAATCACTCGGTTTGGTCGGTTGGTACCTCCGCACTCGCCTTACATTTGGTCTTGCGGTCCCTCCCTTGGGCCTCATTCTAGTGGATGTAAAATCGTCCTTCCCTTCCTTTCGTCCTACTAGACTCCTACTTCTGCTGGTTCCTCGATGGGTGTTACCGGCCCCCTCACCATGTCGTCCCAACTCGTCACTGGGCACGCCTGGAGCTTTATGTCATGTTCTGGATTGCACATCTGGAACATTATGTTTATTTCTGGAGGTCCAATCTTGAGTATTGTGTCCTGTTCTGGCAGTCGCATCACCAGAAGATTGAAAACACAAGGCATATGTTCCAGTTGGGTGACAACATAATTACAAGCTCTAAAAGGAGAAACTGATGAATCTGGTGAGTCCTGGGTGGTACATCTGAAGTCATGTGTCCCTTTCTGAAGGGCACATCTGGAACATTGGGTGCCACATTCTGGAGCATGCATCTGGCATGTTTTTCTCTAGAGATTCCGATTGTACTTCAGATCACATCTGCAGTACAGTCTTCAGATACAGAGGTCACATCTGGAGTACTGTATTCAGGTCTGGAGGCCACTTCACCAGAAGGATGAAGACACACTTTGGGTGCCTGATGGGTTTGAGAAAAGCTGGAAAGCCCTACCACCTGAATTCAAGAATCTAAACTTATGTACACAGACAAGGTATAGATTGAGGCACATCCCAAAATAAAATAAAACAAAGGATGGAGTGTTGAAACTTTTCAAACACTCACCCCCAGTCACAGATCCGGTTTTAATCCATCATTTTTTTGCTCACCACATCACCCCAGTTTGGACCCAGCCATATGCAAATCAGTCTTGACCATGTCCCCCATGAGAACAGTCCAGCCCGAACTGCCAGGCAAGCAGGCAAGGTCCTCCCTAGACAGGAAACAAGCATCCTGGGACCGGTTTCAGGGTATCACCCTCAATCAGACAGACTAGCCTGAATCCAGTGGCACAGCAAGCAAGGGACCCACGTCTGGGCATACCCTAGCCACTTAGGGCACAAAAGGCAACATCACAAAATAAAATGATGGACGGAGTGTTGAAACTTTTCCAACTCTCACCCCCAGTCACAGATCTGGGTTTAATCCATCATTATTTTGCTCGCCACATCACCTCAGTTTGGACCCATCCATGTGCAAATCAGTCTTGTCCCTGTTCCCTGTGGGAAGAGTCCAGCCCGAATTGCCAGGTCAGGTCCTCCCTGGACAGGAAACAAGCATCCTGGGACCAGTTTCAGGGTATCACCTTTCATTAGCCATGCTATCTTGAATCCAGTGGCGCAGCGAGCAAGGAATCCACGTCTGGGCATACCCTAGCCACTTAGGACGCACATATGGCTGCATATGGCTGGGTCCAAACTGGGGTGATGTGGCGACTCAGTTTGGACCCAGCCATATGCAAATCAGCCTTGACCCTCTTCTCCATGGAAACAGTCCAGCCCCAGCTGCCAGTTCAGGTCCTCCCTGGAGAGGAAAAAAGCATCCTGGGACCGGTTCCAGGGTATCGCCCTTCATCAGATATAGATGGAGAAATACAGTTAAAGATAGAAATCTCCTTTCACAACTATTTTGAGTTTTTAGCTAACATGAGTAAAAAAAAAAAGTGCCAATGGCGGTAGTCACATTTGTGCCAATCTGGAAATAGGAAGAGTGGTGAAAGTGGGTGCCAGTGACCTCAGTACGCATTACTATTACTGCATACAAGTCTAATCAGGCCCTTGAGACCAAGCACATCAACTTGAGAGCCGAGCAATTAGAAAGCTGCCTGGCTTCAAACATTCACAGTGCCCAGGGACGTCAGTCACCAGACTGATTCTGATGTAGTTATCATTTCTGGTTCTGCTGACCATAGACAAACTGCTACTGACTTCAATTTGTGGCCTGAAAGCACATTCAAATTTTGCATCTCTGTGGATGGAGATGGGTAGAGGTATTATAGAAGCACGCCCCCAGAGGTGCTCTGGGATCGTCTCCCAAAGATAAAGGGGGTCATTCTGACCCTGGCAGTCACCGACCGCCAGGGCCAACGACCACGGAAGCACCGCCAACAGGCTGGCGGTGCTTCCTGGGCCATTCTGACCGCGGCGGTAAAGCCGCGGTCAGAAAAGGGGAACCAGTGGTTTCCCGCCGGTTTTACCCTGGCCCAGGGAATCCTCCATCTGCCATGGGGATTCCGACCCCATTCCCGCCACCCTGTTCCTGGCGGTTGTTACCGCCAGGAACAGGATGGCGGGAACGGGTGTCGTGGGGCCCCCTAACAGGCCCCCATAATGATTTTCAGTGTCTGCTTTGCAGACACTGAAAATCGCGACAGGTGCCACTGCACCCGTCGCACCCCAGCAACTCCGCCAGCTCCATTGGGAGCCGGCTTCATCGTTGCTGGGTCTTTCCCGCTGGGCCGGCGGGCGGCCTTTTGGCGGTCGCCCGCCGGCCCAGCGGGAGAGTCAGAATGACCGCCGCGGTCATTTGACCGCGGTGAAGTCTTTTGGCGGTCTCCGCCCGCCGCCCGCCGCCCGCCGGGGTCGGAATGACCCCCAAAGTTACTTACCATCGGTAACAATATTTTTGGTGGATACTGCATGATTTCCCTAGGTATGAGTCATGAGGAATCAACTTTCCTTTTAGTGGCTCTGCCTGTTGACTCTTTGACAGCAACACTTGCAGTTAGTGGGGTGCGGTAGTGGCGTAAGGGCATATCTGGGCAGGTGACTCTGGGATCGTCTCTCAAAGATAAAGTTACTTACCATTGATAACGATATTTTTGGTGGATACTGTATCTTCCAATATATTCCTCACCTTATGAGTATCCCCAGGTGCTAGCGTGGGTTCAGGATTCAGAAACCTTTTCTCCAGCAGCAGCTCTCCAGCATTGCTAAATGTTTCCACGTGACTCCATTACGAAGATGGAAAAGAACTGAAAGATGCTGGGAGCTGTCTCATAATAAGTCTTTCAACATCAGCAGAAAACTGATTAATTAGGTCTCTTTTTGCTCTCCCGAATGGCACACTCTGGTCCTACTATACCTAGATCTGGATTTCAAGATCATTTCTTGGAACACTGAGCTTAGACTCCTTCTTTATTGGTACAGGATATGGTCCTCCACAGCCCTAGGGGCATATATTGGCAACCCCTAAGGGACCATCTGGTCTAACAAAGGTCCCAGGACATTCAATGGTTTGCGCATGTCCAGGCTTTGCTACGGAAGCTGCTGATGGAGAGGTTTTTGGGGACACTATAGGAAATTGGCACCATCTCTAGAATGGCCATCAAATCAGCATACTGGGGGTATGCTAGTGCAGAATTGATTCAGATTAGTGAGGGCTCCCTTACCTTGGAATTTCTGAATTTTAAAACCATGCCACAATACAAGGTAGCGATTGATGAGATAGAAGTTGTTCCTCCAGTTCCTCCAGTTCAGGTACCAGAGTCTCCCTATTAGAATTTTATGTTCCAAGTGGACTAACGAGAAAATCAGTACTGTTGTTTTCCCAGTGTATAGAGGGTCACCAGAAACCATATCACATTTCCTATTTTTTTGCCCGGGTATGGCATGCAGAGGAGAAAGTGGCTAATGCCACTATGCAGGATATTAGGCACAAGGAGGTATCTGGGGGCCCTTTGAATTTTGAGATCCGACAGCTCCAGGCTGGTGATAATTGTCGTTGCAAGATACCTACTGGTAGCCTGGATCTGGCAATCTAAGTGTTTCAAAGCTCATGATATGGACTTGAAGCACTAGCTATTGGGAGAGATTGGGTGGGCTATTGATATGCTTGCCCTAGTGATCTTACAACCTGATATGGAGCTGGTGATAGCATGTCTCCTATTTGCCTTTTAACCGCACTCACACTTTATGTGCCTCCTACACTTTATTATATAATGCCTTGTGGCAATGTGTTTAACAAGTTGAGTTTTAAGTAGAGGAATCACATGTGAGGTTCAAGAATGATGTGTCTCTACGACCTAAAATGTAATTAACTTTGTGCATGTTTAATAGTACTGACAACAGGAAGATACACAAGAGTCTCACTTTGCTGCTGGGTTTTAGACCCAATGTCTGTTTACTAAGTCGCCTACGGCTACTTCTATGTGATTTTATTAGTTTTAAATAAAGGGTAGCATACCACTTTAGTGAGAATTGGGTCCACATGGAGCAGCTGAGGGTCAAGCTGGTAGTTCAATGGGATGTTACGACCAGTCTCTTTGTAGCAGAACCTAGCTGAAACCCACATTCACAAAAATAAGTGGTCTCCCACTCTTCCTTGTAACTTCTTATACGATGAAGTTGCAATGCAATTTATGGGTTGAGTATATGTTATGATTATGTATGGATCTGCTCGTTTTTAAGAGTATATCAATGTTTTTATATGTATCTGAGATACTTTTGTGGTCCTGGTTGATAGAATAAAGTAATACTGAGAAAGATGTTAATGACAGCAAACTATAGAGCAAGAAAAGTAATAAGTTGGATACCCTGAATCCTTACAATAAAAGGCACTAAACCAGAAAAGGAACAGAAAAGGCAGAGGGGGGTCTGCAGGAAGATACAAGGCCAGATCTAGAGTTTAGGGGATGGTACTGCATCTGTCAGGGGAGTGGAAGACATTACTTCTACCAGCCTGGCAGATAACCATAAGCAAAATTTAGAGATCACTATTGACCCAGTGGTGATCTCTGTACCTTGACAGAAATCTACATCTTTGCAGTTCCTTTCAAGGTTCAAAAAGTTTGATGGATGGCAGCCATCAGTTTTGATGGGCAGCCACCACACTGTATCAATTATTTTCTCTAAAACTAACTCCCAATGTAGGAGTTTACTATAGGAAAAACGAAAATGAATGAACCCACACCCAGGGAGTTTGTCCCTGGGTGTGGGTGTCATTATTTGATTTTTTCTGTCTGTGTAATGGACAGAGTTAAAGGATGTCCTACTGTCCACCTTAATTAGGGTAGGCTGTGTAATGCCCTTCCTCCAACTTTCTCTATCCCATCAGGCCATTGAGGATGCTGCCCGATGATGGAGCTAATCTGGGTCGATGCAAAGCTGGTGGTTCTTCCGACCCTGTGTGGCTGACTAACCATAATTTTGGAGGACAGGGTATTCTGCCACATATGTGACAGATTACCCTATCTGCCATTCTATAAATCATCTCCATAGTATCTAAGTGATTGCTCAGCACATATCAGCCACAGGGATGCCCGTGGCCAGTATAGCAGAAGACACCATGAACCATGAAGTCTACCCTCCTATGCCAATCAGAGGTTCTTTCTTGGTTAAGATAGCACATTTTAAGGCAATGTGTGACCCAATACAAAATAGTTTGCTTAGACACTGCTTTATCCTTCTTGGTCCCAACAAAAACAGGTAAACCTCCCAGTCAACATGAAATTTAGATCGTCTTCAATTGCAAAACAACACATGGGGGGTCATTACAACCTCGGCAATCTGCATGGCAGACCGCCGAGGTTGCGGGCGCCAGAATACCGCCATTGCTGGCGGTATGGCTGGCTCCCTATTTTGACATTTCCGCTGGGCCAGCGGACGGTAACAGAGTTACTGTCCGCTGGCCCAGCGGAAAAGTCACATCAACATTGCCGCCGGCTCGTAATTGAGCCGGCGGCAATGCTGATGTGCAGCGGGTGCAGTAGCACCCATCGCGCATTTCACTGCCCGAAATTCGGGCAGTGAAATGCGCGACGGGGCTCTGCCTGGGGCCCCCTGCACTGCCCATGCCAAGTGCAAGGGCAGTGCAGGGGCCCCTAGGGGCCCCCTGAGTCCCCTTACCACCAGCCTCTTCCTGGCGGTGCAAACCGCCAGAAACAGGCTGGCGGTAAGGGAGTCATAATCCCCAAGGCAGCGCTGCTTGCAGCGCTGCCCTGGCAGATTATCACCACCGGGGCTAAAATGGCGGTATACTGCCGGCCCTGGCGGTGCGACCCGCGGTCCAAATATGCTGGGAGGCACCGGCAGCCTGTTGGCGGTGCTCCCGTCGCTTTGGCCCTGGCGGTCAAAGACCGCCAGGGTCATAATGACCCCCATGGTGTTTACATGATAGAATGTAACTCTGGGGAACAGTTTATTGGACTAACAAAATGACCCCATGTGAAAAGCGAGAATGCCTGATACCTTTAAGAAAACATGATTTAAAATACCCCAAGGCAACACACTTTGATTTGTCACACAAATTAACAGACATTGGCAAGGTAATAAAATGCAGGAGGCTTAGAAAATCAGAAGACAAGTTAGGACAGTAATACACAAGATGGATATATCTTGTATAGTCAGGAAGAGAGGGTCAAATTATGAATGTCAGTTGTGACATTATGAACTGTTACACCAGGATTCATTACATTGTAATAATTAATTGAAAAAAACGTTCGTTACTTTACATCAGGAACACATTACTGCACAGGCAAGGGGGGTTTTGTTTTCTACACGTATGTGTTTATGTGTGTAAATGCAAAATATTTAATCTGATTTTAGAATGTATAATAATAATATTTTGTTCATAAATTATATTTATAGTTTAATTAAATTTAATTTACATTGTTTAAAATACCCATCTCTGAGCTCTAAAAGTTGTTACCACGCACTAAAAACTCATTATTTCTATACAACACTCAACTCTGAATACTAAAGACTCCTAACTATTCCTATTCATTATCCACCCCTCATCCCTAAAACGCATTACTAAGCATATTGATACATACTTGAAATAAGTGCAACAGTTACACGTATTTTAATCCAATGTTTTAACAATAACTACTTAGCATTATTATTTTTTATTTAATAACAAAATAAAATGATTTTTGCATAATAATTACTTACATTTCATTTTAGTGCTGGTATATGTAAGTCTGACTTTCTGTACACAAGGCATTTTTTGTTTTCTTAATGCCTTTCATGCCTTTTGATGAGTCTGTACAAAACTTTCCAGAAAACGTTCATCCATTTTGGTTCCCTCATGGAAAGTTATGCGTGAACCATCAAGCGGGTCCAAGAAAAAGGGGGTGCCCCCAAAAGTGCGATTTTCCTTCTAACTCCCATAGGAAAGCATACTGTCCAATACAGAAAAAAACACTGAATGAAATTGCACCAAGTTTGACAGAATGTTATAATATTACTCAGAAAGCATGCTTTTTTAGTAGGTGTAAATCAATTCAGTAGTTATTTAAAACATAGGTGCAGATTTACTTAGAATTTATGGAAGGCAGTGCAGCAAGGCAAGCTGCCGTGTTGGACTGCTTGAATGGGAGAGAGCTGAAGAGCACCATATCTAGGTAGATATGGTGCTCTTCAGCACTCTCCAAGGGCTTGTGCACTTGAGGCTGCCTAGCGCCAATGCAAGCACCCTTTCACCAGAGTGCAAGGGTGCCTGGGTTAGATTTTTCCCCTCATAATGCCTCACTTTGGAAGGCATACGTTTTGATGCTTTTCCAGGTTTACTATCTTAGTATATCTGGGAATGTGCCAAAACCCATGGATGAATGCATAGGCACACCCATGCTCCACCCAAGGAGCGCCTTCTGAACGCAGGTTAACACATGACAGTGCACAGCACTGCCTTGCATTGCTGTGCATTTACTAAACCATGCAAAGCATGCACAGTTGCTTTGCATTGCTTAGTAAATACAAACAAAATATTTTGCGTCTAGGCTGCGCCACAAAATTGACACATCTCCAAAGCAAAATCATAGTAAGTCTGCTGCAAAGTTTTTAAAAAAGTACTTGGGTTGGGCATAGCGGGTTAAAAGTTAGCAGTAACTCAGAGATTGAAAATTACAGCAAATAGTTGGGTTCTAATTGGTTGCTAGAGCTTTCTCTCCTGTCTGACATTCTGGATCCCACAGATCTGGAGAAAGACTCATAGTACAGGAAAGATATGATTGGCTAGCCGCAACAGGGAATAGAAATGTTGTAGCCACCATTACAGTACTTGGGGACTTGGTCTTTAAGTCCTGAAAAAAGTTTTTAAAAAGTCATATAAGGTTGGCAAAGTGAGCATACCCTGACCCCCAAGCCCTTGTTGTTTGAGGGTGTCGAGGGGAGGGGTGGTCAGAAAGAGATCCTCCCTCAGTTCAAAATATGAAAAATTAATGTTTTTTTCTCACAGGAACCATAGTTCCAGCGGATGGATCCTGAGTACCGAGCGAGGCTCTCCTGTGTGGTACTTGGTTCCAATTTGTTACCACAGTTCCAAAAGTAAATGTAAAAGAACATAAGCTAGTGCTTTGTGCATGCATTGGGCCTTGCACAGTGGGGTGGGTAGGGTTGTCCACTCTTGTATTGTTGGGGTCAGGCCCAGTTGCCAAACCTGCTGCCTGTGGTTGAAGGCTGAGCCCAGCCGGTGGTGCGGAGGGTTGGCTAACCCATCTCTGCTAGGGGAAGTGAGAGCGAGAAGAACTGCGAAAGGATTTGAAAGAAGGTGGCATGAGTTAGCTCAATACAGTGTTCAACTCCCACGAAACTTAACAGGGAGACAACTCTCCTGAGGAAAGGCTCTAAAAAGCCCTGTTCAAAAAATGCTTTATAATCCTCTGGAAAAATAAAGAGGAGAAAGGGTATTCCATCCTCCGGATCCTGCAGTCAAGTGCACCCTGATTGATGCAAATTTGAGACAACTCCTGGCTAGCTCTAGCATGTTTGGTAACACTTGATGGGGTTGCAAGGAAATTGGGTTATGTCCTTGTTTGCACCACAGGCTATATCTCTTCCAATTTGAGTTGCAGTTCTTAGTTGTGGGCGGTGCAAAAGCCTGTCACAACAGTCTGAAGGAATATCCAGATAGTTGTTTTCTACATAGACCGGAATCGTACTATCATTCTCAGTGATTGGAGATCATGGTGGAGTATTTCTCTGTTGTGAGTGGATAAAGGCACTAAACGCATTGATCATAGGGAGCATCAGTGTAGATCTGCTTTTTACTACAGTTTGAACAGTACTTAAAAGGAAATATTTTTTCTTCCTCTGCCACAGTAGTTTTCGGTGATAGTTATTGGTCGCCATGGGTCATTCCTAAGGTGAAAAATCTCATAAGTCCTATAAACACAACTCATAATTGGTTAAAATGTGAAGATTGGGAAGGCAGAAACCCATGGTTGCCAAAATAAAGATTCAAAAGTGTCTAATGTAAGGTTGAACACAGGTTAGGGCAGAGTTCTTCCTAGGGACTCCTTCACACACTATGTTCAGTAGAAATCTGAGCTTTAAGACCTCTAGAAGAAGTAGGAGAGCTCACCACTTCCATTCCTTTGGTAAAGTTTCAATTGTTTCAAATAAGGTGGATGTACTACTAAACAAACACTGTTGTTGAAGCCTATAGCAATTTATCACTGTTTACTGCTTTTTAAAGGTACCCTAGATTCTCAGCCTGACTTCAGAGAATGATTCAAGCATGTGAACATATAAAATATACAATTCCGGACAATGGTAATATACCCAGAATAGAAAAATGTGTATCTACATATTAAAAATCAATATGACTATGATGATTAAGATAGATTTATGCAACCAGTAAAAATCAGATTTGAATATTCAAAGCACAATATTTCCTTATAAAGTGTAATGCACTCTTCTTTGAAGGATGCGAATTGACGGCACATTATGGAAATTAAAAGGCACTGATCTGAAAAAGAAATATTTTTTGTGATATTATAACTATCTGTTGTAGTCATAAAAATGGAGGTTACACTCTTCTCCATAGGATTTATGTTTGTGATCAAGAACATAAGTGCTTTTCTTGTGTCCACCCAATAAGCTGGAATGACTTTGAGACTAGCACCTGGAGGTACAAAGGATCAAGTTTGCTGTCAGATAAAACTGTTTTATTGTACTTGGGTTAGTCACTAAGAACATAAATCCCGGTCTTTGATGTTTGGTACCAAGTAGAAATATGTATAACCAGCACAATGTTCTGGGGCATAAAGTCTTTCAATATACCACTAAGTTGTGAAGATTCTTTTTTGAGAATATGTAAGTATATACTTGAATCCCTTTTTTCTTTCTTCTTGGTTGTTGTGTTCCAATTAACATGTCATTACCAACTACAAAGGTTTCGGTAGACTTTTAAGAGTTTTTTTGTGAAGTATAAATACGACTGCTTTCCTGTTCTGAATAATACCACAGGGTTAAGGCTTCTCGCAGAGGAAGGCCAGGCATCTGGATGTTATAAATAGATTGAAAGGTTTGGGAGTTGTGGGAGTTGTGAAACAGACCAAGAGAAGTTAAATATAAAGAGGAAGACCCTGTGGCAGCAGAAGTACAACTATGAATTGAAATTGTTTAGGTGTATCTGAAGAATGTTTTACATTGAATTAATGAAAAAGAGTTAACTATATCTGATTTAAAATTCAGAGCCAAGTCATGGGTTTTTGATGCAATATGGCTTTTTCAGCCAGTTCTGAGAAAACTGTGAAGGTATTGGTGAATATGAAAATGTTAGAATGAGGAATCCTTGTGAATTAAATTAGTTTTAAGTTGGATATCTCTGGAATATCAAATTCATTGCTTACATAAACGAACATAACACGATATGTAGTGATCTAATGAAACTGATATGAGCCTGCAAATTTATTAGAACATCCAAAACAGAGAGTAGTTGAATACAGTTGCAAAGTAGGTTTGGAACTGTAAATGTATTGAAACAAATTGGACAAACAAGGTGCACCAGTTTATTTTAGGCGTCCTATTCTTATTTTCATAAGCTAGCTTTAAGATGACATTTTGACAGAAACCTATCTTGTGTATTTATTCAGCAATATTGAAATGTTCACAGTGATATGCAAATGGTAAATACACTAATAATTGGTTTATGTAAAATTAAATATAAAGAGAGACGTATTCATGTCAGCTACTGATATGGTTGGATGATATGCAGAAACTGTTCTTCAATGAAAATAACTTATATATTCAGATCTTTTTCTTTTATGGCTGTGCGAGGAGGGTAAAAGAAAGAACAGTGACAGACTGGCCCGTATGGACAGTAGACACCACTTTTGCAGAAAGGACAGGCAAATTCACAGGACTAGCTTGTCCAGGACAATACTACAAATGGTGGCCAGCCAGAAAGAGTGTTCAACTCTCTGGCCCTGTAGGCCAAGATATTGCCATGAAACGCAGTTTTGAAA
Source organism: Pleurodeles waltl (assembly GCF_031143425.1). Lineage (NCBI taxonomy): Eukaryota > Metazoa > Chordata > Amphibia > Caudata > Salamandridae > Pleurodeles > Pleurodeles waltl. The sequence continues at coordinate 77,055,965 of NC_090443.1, read as the reverse complement.
GGCGGGAGGAAAACAAAACAGTGCATTCGATCATACCCTAATGCCATGAGGAACGTCAGGAATAATTTTAAGTCCCACTGCAGAACAACAAGGGGCTTAGGTGGAAACATATACACCAAACATTTCAAGAATTGAGTTACCAGTAGTGATGTGAACAAACAATGCTGGTCAGGGAGGCACAGGGAAACTAGACAAGTTAAACAGATATGCATTCAGTGCTGACACCCAAATCCATGGAGAAAAGGAAACAGCAAAGCACAGAAGATCTGACAGACACATCTCAAAAGGGTTTAAGCCTCCATCATGTCCTCAAGGGACAAATTTGCCTCTGCACCTGGCATAAACAGACTTAGGGGTAGATTTATTGGAAAGTGGTGCAACACAGTGCTGCGTGAAAATTTACAGTGCTGTGCTGCGTCACTTTAGAAACACAGGGATGCGCCGTATTTAACTGAATACGGCGCACCCCTGCGTTTCCTCCTGCGCTGGCGCTAAATTTAGCTGCCAGCACCAACGCAGGCATCCTTGCACCCTTGTGTTGAGGGGTGTGATTGTTTATGTGCTGAAAGGTGTCCCGTCCTGCACATAAACAATCACTAATGGTGCTTTGGCAATTCTGTGTGTGCAGCATACCAAATATTCCTCACCCAGACCAGAGAGGTTAGAATCAATTGTGCACCATCCCCTCACAGAACCTTTGAGATTAGCAGAATCAGAGGGAACCCATAAAACACATCCCAGGATCATCTCAAGTGGAAAACATCCTTCAGAGAACTAAGTGGTGGGAATGTGGGGTGCAGAAAACAGGGCGTTTCCTATTTAGAGCCATGGCAAGGAGGTAAAGTTCCATATGGAAGTAGACACCCATCAGAGGGCCCACTGCCACAGATGCAGGGCATCCCACCAAAGTCTCCAAGAGCTCACAGCTCATGGGGAGTACCCCATCAGTTGAAGTAGTGAACAGAGGTAGTGTTGTCCAAGAGAACATGCACAACCCAAGAGGGAGGAGAGAAAAGCATTTAATCGTAGGGGGACCACAGCTCATGCACAATGTTGTGCAAAAATAGCCCTGTCAGAAACAAAAACACCTTGGTGAAGATTTGTGGAATGATCCTAAGACATAAACACTGTACTGTGAAGTGGTAGTAGTAAGACCAGTCCTTAAGAAAAGGAAACGTCTGGTGCTGGGAGAATTGGGTGTTCTGGGGATCAAAGGCACCATCCTCTTCTGCATGTTCTAGACCAGGGACACAGTGTAGCATTTTCAACTTGTCTTAAGGTGCAGAAAGATTCAATAATCTTGAATGGGTATGAGGAGCTGTTTTAATGTAGAACACGGAAGAATAAGGCATATAATCCTACTCCCCTCTTCTCCATGGGCACCACTTGTATTGCCTCCTTCCGTAACAAGGCTAGGACATCTGTCTATAAGATCATGGCCTATGCTGTGGAACACTTCCTTACGGTCAGTGGATGCTCTAGAAAATTGGCCTAAAAGGAAAGGGCATAACTCTTGTGAATCAACTACAGCAATCAGCTATTCATGGTGATTCAATATAACGGGGCTAGAAAATGGGAGATGCTACAACAGACCAGAAGTTGATGGTGAAGGGGAGCCAATCAGAGTGGCTTTAAGGCAGCAGAACCTGCGGAAGACGGGTGATACTAGAGCTGCTGTTGGCTATTAGATCAGTCTCTTCCACAAAAAGAGCAGAAGAATTGCTGTGGAATTTGAATGGGCCAAGAAAGTTGCATTTGCTACAAATACCAGACTCTTAAAAAAATGCTAAACAGACAAAACTGTTGGTGAAGAGACGTCATTGGAGAGGCCAGTCCAAGGGAGCATACTGTAGCCTGGCAGTTCTTTAAGTGGTCCAAGGAGGAGTCAGCCTCTCACTATCAAACGGTATATCCAGCCTGATCATAACTGGGAAATTTTGTGGAGTGCATCCAGGCATGTCTCAGCAACGTTACTCTAGTAGCCCCAAAGCAGGCCACAATTTTATCTGAGTTTGGTCCACATGCCAACATTTTCTTGGAGGCATCAAGGCCATCACCAAACAACATGGAAAACATACTTTCATGTGGTCTGGGAGGTTCATCATAGCCAACTTTGCTATTTTCCACAAGGTTTGGATATATAATCCAAAAAGGCAACTAGCAATGGTACTGCAGAAGGTGTCTGAAATAGGCAAAAACGTTGTTCCCCATGGAGGCAAAATCCAACATGGCTTCCAGAAAAACTTCAACCTGAGATGGAGCCAAAAACTCAAGTTGAAGCTTTTTAAGAATCAGGATCATTTCTGAGAAAAAAGGGGGAAAGGCTTGGTCAGGAGACCTTGCTGGAGACATTCTGAACTGTCCTGAGAGCAAGCCGTTTAACAGTGAAAAAGAATGGGGGCATGGCCAGCCACTGACTAAGATGGTCGCTTTCTGAAGCCTTCAGCCTAATTTCCCTTTCATCCGCATAATCATTCGTCCCTCGCGGGAGCTGCCCTAGGATTTGAGGGCTGCTTACAGAGGAGATACCGCAGATCTAATTGTTTCAGGTCGCAGATGCCTTTGTGTGACTAGCGAAGAGCGGCCTGTGCCATCATGCGAAGTTGCGGTCTCGAGTGAGCATTTGTTGGCAGAAGGAACCGGAACTGCGGAGACGAAGTGGCACTACAAAGCCCCGTTGTGAAGATTACATGTTTCCAAAAACTGACAAGAGCGCCCTCCGATGTCACAACAACAAGATGGTTGAGTACGGCAGCCACCCAAACGTCAATGTGAAGCGCTTGGGAAGAGACCGACTGCCCTGAGCCGGCACATATTTGCCTGTGGCGTATGCTGGCTGACTAAACACGACAACTCTGCATCCATCCTATAACACAAAGAGAGCAGGAGACACAGAGGTACTACATCTTTTCTTGCATGGTGGGGCTTCCTACCTCAGCCTCCTCCATGCTATAAGGTCGACCCAGAGGTGACAAATGGACAACTAGGCCTAAGCCAGAGGCGAGGTCCTGCACTTAACACTCTACCCTAATCACTATCAAACAGCATAGGATGCAACGCTGTCCTGCCTGCTCCCCTGGTTTAGCAGCATTACAAATCTAGTGCGGTAGGCGGGGGAGCCGTAGAAAAACCGACAGGCCGCAGGTGCACTCTTAGTACCTCAGGCAGGCAACGGCAATGTCAGTGGGAGCCCACTCCTTCCCCGCATGGGTGTCTAACTGACTCTGCTGGGAGGCCACTCCAACTGACTCACGAACAATGACTGGGGGCAATGGAGGCCAGAGCGCCCACCAGACCAAGATGAACAAATTTACTTGCTCCAGACCATTATGACAGCTATTCAGGGAGTGCGAACCTCCCTGAAATACAGAATTGACTCCGAAGGCCCTGGACACAAGACTTGAAGACTATGAAGGCTGCTCGAGGCGGAATAATGTCTGTTTCATCTGGGTCCCTAAAAAAGCAGAGGGGCATGCATTTGATCTCTTCATGGAAGACCTAATATTCAAAATCCTGCAGCCCAGTGGCCTGTCTAACTTCTCAGTGGAGTGAGCCCATCGAGTTCCAGGTATCCTCCCTAAATCAGGAGCCCCGCCAGGCCCAATCATAGCCCACATTTTGAATTATTGGGATCTTGATGTCATACTACAAAAGGCCCATAATGCTCCACTTCTCTACTACGAAAATGCGAAAATCACCTTCTTTCCAGATTTTACACTCAACGTTCACAGAATGAGACGTGGGTTATTGGAGACTATAAAGCTTTTAGAGACATAGGGCCTGATTCTAATTGAGGCGGGCGGCGGTAGCCGCCCGCCTCGCGGGAACCGCCATATGGCCGCTCCGCGGTCGAAAGACCACGGAGGCCATTCAGGCTTTCCCGCTGGGCTGGCGGGCGACCGCCAGAAGGCCACCCGCCAGCCCAGCGGGAAACCCCTCCCCACGAGGAAGCCGGCTCCGAATGGAGCCGGCAGAGTGGGTATGTGCGACGGGTGCAGTGGCACCCGTCGCGTATTTCAGTGTCTGCATAGCAGACACTGAAATACATAGTGGGGCCCTCTTACGGGGGCCCCTGCAGTGCCCATGCCATTGGCATGGGCACTGAAGGGTCCCCCAGGAACAGGATGGCGGTAGGGGGTGTCAGAATCCCCATGGCGGCAGAGCGCGCTCCGCCGCCATGGAGGATTCTAAAGGGCAGCGGAAAACCGGCGGGAGACCGTCGGTTTTCCGCATCTGACCACGGCCGAACCGCCGCGGTCAGAATGACCTGCGGGGCACCGCCGGCCTGTCGGCGGTGCTCCCGCCGACCCTGGTCAGAATGACCCCCATAGACCTCAAATACTCCATGATCTTCCTGGCAAAACTGAGAGAGGTTGCAGAGGGAAAGACTTGGTATTTTACAAATCCGACTGAGGCATGGGACTGGCTGGAGGGCTGGAAGCTGAAAGGTGGAACTCAACCCCAAACACATTCCATGCATCAATGGCAAAAAACGAATAACCATGAGGAGTCAGGCAACTCTCCTGATTCTCACTGCCAGAGTGGGTCCCTGCAGGAATGCTCCTGGTGAACATTGCCTGACTAAGTCCCTGGAATCACTTGTTGAAACATGCTTGAAATGCACATACAATTTTCTTAAGTATTTCCTTTGCCATAACCTTTCTGGCTGCATAGTAGTGCAAGTATTCCCCTGTTGCTTACTCTATTCAGCTTTGCAGTTGATACGGTCAGATGAGAGACTTCAGCGATGGACGCACCACAGCGGTAACATTCTTCCTAATTGGTGGGGGGTTTGAGAGGGAACCGTCGGTATTGGCCTCACCCACCTATATGTTGTTCAAGAGTGACAGGCACTCTGCGAAGTTGGTGGGGTGTGGGCAGTTTTAGGTCCGCTATGCATGGAGGCAGGGTTGGGTCAGGATTTTGCTTTTTTGGTTCATCATGTGTTTATCTGCCATGTTGTACATGTAGCATACTCACATTAACACTGCCTCCCGTCCCTTTCCCGGTGCCTTTGGCCCATCCCATGGCCTCTGCTGCTATGGGTAGTGTACACCCACAAACAGTATTCCTATGGCCACCAAACTGAATATACTGACCCTCAAACATTTATACAGGAACGTAAATGGGCTGGGAGATAAGATTAAAAGAGGAGTGGTACTACAATACCTTAAATGTCATTCCCCATATGCTGTCCTCCGCCAGGAGACTCATCTCCAAGGCAATATCTACCGGGCTCTTGATAGATGGGGGTTATAAAATGTTGGCCCATGCAGGGTATACCACTGGCTCAAGAGGGGTAGGCATCCTCGTGTGTAAATCACTTCCACTCAATGTCCACAGTACCCGGACAGATTACCTGGGAGGATATGTAGCTCTTTCTGGGATATGGGAAGGTCGACCAATTAACATTGTTTCGGTTTATGTCCCTCCCAGACTACGTGTAGCTGCACTTGCTGACCTAAGTGCCCTCCTTCGCTGTCTGCCTGATGGAGACCTATTACTGGGAGTGGATTTTAACTTGCCCCACCAGGCAAATCAGACTCTCCTATCAACCCCTGGCCCACTTCCTCATGGCTCTGTACTTGGTGGGAACCTGGCGTACTGACAACACAAAACTACAACAATATACCTTCCGCACAGGGGAGCCTCTTACGCACTGACTATATCTTTACTCTGGGGCACCAGCTCCCTCTCTTTAAACAAGTTCGACATTTGTCCAGAGTCATCTCTGATCATTCCCCAGTCTGGGTGGTCTATGGTTTTCATGCTGTGATCACAGACATATCACGCTAAACCATTGATCCTTTTATCCCCACTGGGCTTTGTGAAGCCACAGAGAACTATTTTAAAGAGAAGGAGGGATCAGTTGACTCCTCGCAAACTCTTTGGGAGGCGTACAAGACAGTTATCAAGGGCCAGGGTTTCACGCTTATTGTGGGCACAAGAGAGGCAAGCAGGCCAGCTTGGAATCACTCGAACAGGTAATCCAGTACTTAGAAAGTACATTTATTGACCCAGAAAAGACAAGACAGCCTTCCACTACACCTTGGCAAAATTAGTACAGAGACATTGCATCAGAAGCTGCAAGGGCCCTCCACCATGCTACACATCACAAATTGTATGGAGTGGGGGACAAGGCATGTAAGTTCCTGGCCTGGCTTGACAGGAGAGAGGGTGCAAGCTGAAGGGTTTTGGGAATTCTAAATCGTAAACGGGAGCGAGTGAGCAATAAAGTAGCTATGGCAAATGCTTCTGCAACTTGTTACGAATATCTAAACTCCCTGGCGTTTGCAACCCCGGCGGATGAGTCACGCAAACCTCTCACCGACATTCACCTCCCGAATCTCTCAGTGTCAGATAGGACACTTCTGCAGCAAGAACCAACAGAGGAGGAGATCAGGCTATCAGTGGTATAAATTCTGGTAAGGAAATGGGTCCAAATGGCCTTCCTACTGAACTATACAAACTTAAAGCCCCTATAGTAACCCCACACCTATTGCAAATTTTTCAAGAAAACCGCAACGTGAGTGTTCTGCCCAGGACCAAAGAGTGGCCAGTATGGTAGTCATATATACAGCTGGCAGACCAGTAGATGACTGTACATCCTAAAGGCCCATCTCATTACTCGACGCAGAAGCAAAAATCCTGGCGAAACTACTTATTTCGCGACTAATACATATCATTAAGACATTGGTTCATCCAGCCTGGTCAGACTATTTCTCTCAATGTACGATGCCTACTTGGCATGCTAGGTCATGCCGCTGAACCCAGTGAAGATGCCCTAGTCCTCTCATTCAATGCATGTATGGCATTTGATACAGTCAAATGACCCTTTATGTTCGAAGTAGTGGCCAGGATGGACTTTGGGCGGTGCTTTATGGCATGGGTTCAGCTCCTTTATACCAATCGCCTAGCCAGGTTGATAGTGGATGAAGGCATGTTCAAAGTGTTTTGGCTCCAGCATGGAACCAGGCAGGAATACCCACTGTCCTCTTGATTTTTGCTCTAGTCTTGGAGCCACTTGCATCCCCTAGTCTGAGGCCTACAGTAGACGCCCGATTGAGAAAACAAAATCTCCCTTTATGCCAATGAATTTTTACATCATGTCTCGGATCCAGTCTTCACCCTTGATAAGATCATGTACATATTCACAATATATATCATCAATATTCAGGCTATACCATTAATTGGAATAAGTCCCTAATTTATCTATTCCATGGGGCTGCCAGATGACTCCCCTGAGAGTGTGCGGCTCACACTGTCTCTGATGCATTTAGCTACCTGAGAATCTATCTCACCACTGACCCGACTAAATACCACACCTACAACTTAAAACCACCACTGGTGCATCTACGATGTGATGTCCAACACTGAAGAACCCTGACCCAGTTGTTTCTTGGAAGAGTGGTGCTCTTAAAAATGATGGCACTGCCCGCTTCCTATATGCACTCCAAAATGCGCTATACCCGGTCCCACCCTCCTACTCTTGGATGATAGAAAGTGAAACCCGTACCCTGCTCTGGGACAGTGGTCCTGCACGCATTGCTATCAAGTACGCTACAAAGAGCTGGTACGACGAGGGAATAGCCCTCCCCGATGTCCAACAATATTATTGGGCGGCACAGCTCACCACTATTAGTCACTGGATCCACCTACCTACCGGGGAAACATCATATGGACTATCAGGTCCCACAAAAAGGTGGATACCACAGAGCCCTATATGGCAGAATGCGCCATAAACCTCTCCCCATCCAACAGCCTTCACACTCACCCTCTGGTATACAGCGCCGGCTGCCCTGGGCTGATGCCACAATATCACTCAAGCCACCCCCCTATGGGACACCACAGTACTTTGTAATTTGCGGACATAGCCTGGCTTCGACAAATGAGATTTGACAGGCCCGTCTAGGGTGGGGGTCCTCTGGACTCATGAGGGTGCGCTCCCATTCAGCACAATGCAACATGAATACCACCTAGCACATACTGGAACCTATTGCTACTTACAAATAAGACACGCTCTACAGAAGGTGCTGCCAAAAGGAGAGGACCTCTCTGAGTCCTCGCCATTGGAAGATAGGTTGTTGATGGAATACATGCCACGTAAAGTCATCTCCCTCACCTATCGAAAGTTAATTAATAAGTCCCCTGCCACACTGACATTTCCGTGACCGATGGGAGAGAGATCTCGGAAGCCTGGAAGATGATGAATGGCCAGAGGCACTGGCATCCCCCCAGGTGTTAGTCATTCGAGCCCGCATTCGCCTGGTACAACTAAAGATTTTACACTGCTCCTATTAGAAACATATCACTATGGTACAGCTGGGGAAGGCAACATCTTCTCTATGCCACAGACACTGTGGCCTAACAGGTACATTTGTTCATATGCTCTGGAGTACCCCAACCCTAGAGAAATACTGGGAATCGTTGGTAAGTGCCTGAATGACATTTGTGGTAGGAAAATGACCACCACCTCAAAGTGGTGCTTGTTAAACATCTGTGAAGCCAGTGACCATGCCCAGCCATATCAACTGTGAGCGACGTTGGGGCGAATGATTGCCAAGCGCAATATATTGTGACTGTGGGGAGCAGATTGTGCACCTTTGATTGTGGAGTGGGAGTGAGACATGGATTGGTGCATGCTGGTGGAGAAGGTTGTATATCAGTGGTTCTCAACCTTTTGACTTCTGTGCACCCCCACTTTATCATTACTGAAACCTGGGGTCCCCACTGAATCATTATTGGAATCCTGCCCCCCCCAATGAGTCATTACTGAAAGCTGGGGGCCTAATCTGTTAATATCATTTAATTTTCTGAACAGTCCTGGACCCCCTGAGGAGGCTTTGCGGACCCCCAGGGGTTCCTGGACCACAGGTTGGGAACCACTGTGGTGTATGAAAGCCAAGGCTGCCCCAATAAATGGAGCAAGGTATGGGGAAAGTGGAATACTTATGGGGGTGGGGGAGAATATGCACAATTGATACAAATGTTACTGATGAGACTGGGGATACAGCACCGACTGGAATTGACACTGTATAGTGAGGTTAGGGAGGAGGGGCTGGGAGGGCCGAGGGGGTACTGGATTTGTCTCGATAAGGCAACGCATACAGATGTTGTGAGTGTTGGAAAGGGACATCTGCTTATGACCACAAGCCAGGTACCTTAAGAGGGCCATTTAAACTAATTTGCTGGACAAGCATTGTTAGAATTTAGAAGACTTCATCAAAAGCCGAAGAACTCCAGTTCCCCACTGGTAAGAGGAAAAGAAAATGGGAACGTATGCCACTGCATCAGGTGGCACCATAGTTAAGCCGATGCTGTCACTTCCTGAATAGTTGGAGCCACTCCTGAGTCTAGTGCTGCCACCTGGTGGTGCAGGAGTTTTATTGCTAGACAAAATGTTTCTAGATCCAATCTGGCGCCCAGGGATGCTCATACGGTGATGATCCGCAGGAAGAAGAATCAATCAGAAAAAGATGATTAATTGGGTAGAACGACTTGATGTCTGTACATAAATTACAATTCAACTTGTAATAAGTAGGGCCCAGTGTACATGAGAATCATCAGAATTTTCTGCGGGAGTTGTAGGACTACAAAGTTTATTAAGTTTCTTGGAGATGTTCTTGGAACGTTACCCATGAGAAGTTGATGACACTCTCACCCTTATCCCCTCCAATGACTCTCATAGTCTTACATCTCTGATAACAATGCATTAGCACTTCAAACGCATAGTTCAAAGGAAGGATTTGTATTTCCCGATGACGGTAGATAGGGAGCACCAGGCCCATGAAGTCTGCCCATCTTTTAACCTGCTGTTATAACACCCTGCACAGCGCTCTACTTAGTTTCTAACTTCGCTTTTGTATTGTTCCAGACTTTTCTGATCAGTGCTGCTGATTATGCTCATCTGCTCCTCCTGGAAGGTGGCCTCATAAATGTCCTTGTTTTTCCGTAATGAAGCACTGTTTTATGTTCTAAGATCACACCTGAATGGCAGTGTGCCCATGCTTTCTTTTTTCTTTTTTTAGACATGATTTTATTAAGTTTTGCATCAATAAACATTAAAACAATGATATTTCCATACCAGCCTACGGTAGCAGAAGTGTACACGAGGAACCACCTTACTGTGTGGTTGACCATATCTTCAATGATTGGACTGGAGTGGGGTGGAAGATGGTGGATTGGAGTGGGGAAGATTGTTTTGGACTGGACTAGGGCAGATTGTTTTGGACTGGAGTGGGGCGGATTATTTTGGATTGGATTGGGACAGATTGTTTTGGATTGGAGAGGGACATTGTTTTAGCAGGGCAGATTGGTGTGGGACATATTGGAGAGGGGCAGATTGGAGTTGGGGAGATTGCTTTAGATTGGAGTGGGTGGGGTGTGGTGGATTGGAGTGGGGTGGATTGGGGAGGAATTGAGATGCAGATCTGCCAACTTCACCAAAAACCTCACAGTGTGAGGAGGAGGAGGCAGGGCTTTGGAGGAGGGGTGGCCTTGTGTCAAGTAGCACCTAAGAGGCACTTTTGCCCCGGGCCTGGCACCAAAACCCCCTCTTCCAAAAAAAAACTAAAAGCTTGCTGAGGCTGCTGCCGATGTCCTGAGGTATTTATCACACCCATTCACGGACTTCGGTAGTTAAAAGCCACCAAAAATGAGCTGACTGTTTCAGTGGTTTTCAGTTTGTTTTCCCTGCCACTGTGTGATATTGTCTCCTCACCGGGTGACTGTGTGAGGAGAGCCAATATTGTGTGTCAAATGGTGGCACTGTGTGAGTTGGCAGGCCTGGAGGTGAATTGGATTCTGGTGAGGCTGAATGTATTGGAGTGGGATAGATTTGATTGGGCTACATTGGGGTGGACTGGATTGAAGTGGGGTGGACTGGATTGGAGTAGGTTGGATTGTGGTGGATTGGAGTGTTTTGAATTGGGATGGAGTGGGTGGATTGGGGTGAGGTGGATTGGAATGGAGTGTGGAGGATTGGATTGGGACGGATTAAAGTGGGGCAGATTGTTTTGGACTGGAGTACAACAGACTGAAGTGGGGCAGATGGGAGTCAGGCAGATTGGAGTAGGACAGATTGTACTGGGTTGGAGTGAGGCAGATCAGAGTGGGATGGATTGGAGTGGGGCAGATTGTTTTGGGTTGGAGTGGAATGGACTAGAGTGACACATTGCAGTGGGGGAGGATTAAAGTGGACAGATTGGAGTGGGGCAGATTGTTTTGGGCTGGAGAGGGGCCCACTGGAGTGGGGCAAATTGTTTTGGATAGGAGAGTGGCAGATTGTTTTGGATTGGAGTGGGGCATATTGGAGAGGATAGTTTGTTTTGGATTGAGTGGAGCCGATTGTTTTGGGTTGGAGTGGGGGAGATTGTTTTGGATTGCAGTGAGGTAGATCGGATTGGAGAGGGAGTGGGGTTGATTTGATTGGGGAGAGGTTGATTGGAGTGGGGTAGAATGTATTGGATTTAATTGGGTAGATTGAGTTGAAGTGGGGTGGATTGGATTGGAGTGGTGTGGATTGTGATGGAGTGGGTGGATTGGCGTATGAAAGATTGGAGTGGGGCAGATTGGAGTAGATTGTATTGGATTGGAGTGGAGAAGATTGGAGTGGGATGGATTAGAGTGGGGGCAAGTGTTTTGGATTGAAGTGGGGAAGATTGGAGTGGTGTGGTTTAGAGTAGGCAGATTGCTTTGGACTGGAGTGGGGTGCATTGAGTGGAGCAGAATAGTGTGGGGCAGATTGTTCTGGATTGAAGTGGGGCAGAGTGGAGTGGGATGAATTGGAGTGGGACATATTATTTTGGACTGGAGTGGGGAGGATTGGAGTGGGCAAATTGTTTTGGATTGGGTTTCGGCAGATTGGAGTGGGATGGACTACAGTGGGGCAGATTGTTTTGGATTGAGTGGGGCAGACTGTTTTGGATCGGAGAGTGCAGATTGTTTCAGACTGGAGTGGAGCAGATTGGAATGGGGCAAATTGGAGTGTAGGGTCGGTTGGGAGAATTGCAGTGTGGTGGATTAGAGTGGTTTGGTTTGGAGTGGGTGGATTGAATTGAGTGGGGTGGAGTAGATTCAGGGATGTGGAATTCCTATCACCTGGGACATCTTGTTTGGGGTCAAGGGCAACAAGTACAAGTTTTTATGTTTACTTTGTCCGTGGGACAAGTAGGCCCAACCCCCTGCAGCTCAAACCCTTTGGCTGCCTGATTACAGAGAGTGGAACTCAAAAGATAATGCTGTTCGAACTTGTATTTATGGTTCATTATTTGAAAGCCTTCATTATTAGGGTGAGTGCTGTAAATAAATGTTTTAAGGTTACACTTCACTACGGACGTTGGTTCCAGTACCAAAAAAAAAACGTGTATATACATGTTTGAAAAGTTTAGGCTATGAGGCTAAGTATAATGCTCCCAGAATGCTCTCTGATTATATGCAAATGAAGTGTCATTTAGTAAAATGTGTTGATGCATGCTAGGATTTCCCAAAAATATTTCTAATGGAAAATCAGTGTAACCATTTTCAACACGATTATGGGAAGCATGAAAATAAACAAACACTGACAAAGCCAACTGATCTGACATATTTTTATAAGTCTTTTAGTTTCATCAATGCGTGTCTTGTTTTGACATGGCTTTTGTAACACTTTATTGTTGTGGGAGCTACCAGGCCCTCAACATTGTAACAAACACTGGCAAACCCCCCCCAAAAAAGTTTTTGAACTCTCTAAAAGCACACCAGCGGCATAACAAAGGCCCCGCAGCCGCCCTCCAGGGGGCCCCTTCAGCACAGCACCTGCCCTGAGTGAGTCTGGAGAGGGGGCTCCTCCATGTTCTTTACAAAGGGGCACCCTCCAGTTTAGTTACGTCACTGATTGCCACTGTAGTTCCTGACACTGAACAAAACTACTTTGTGTGGCAATATGCTCCTTGTGGAAGAGCAGAATGCGATCACTCACAGTAAAGCCGGCCGAAAGAGAGAGAAATAGAAGTTTAATAAAAACAAAATGTCTTTGTTAACACCAGACCTAATTAGGGACCAAGACCCACATGTAGGTAGCTTTTTGCATGTCGCAAACAGCGACTTTCGCTGTTTGCGACATGCAAAAAGCACACTGCGATGCACAAACCCAGTTTTGCGATTCAGTAACCTGGTTACCGAATCGCAAAACGGGTTTGCGACTCACAATTAGTAAGGGGTGTTCCCTTCCTAATTGCGACTCGCAGTGCAATGTAGGACTGTTTTGTGACCGCGAACGCGGGTGCAAACCAATCGCAGTTTGCACCCATTTCAAATGGGTGCTAACACTTTCGCAAAAGGGAAGGGATCCCCACGGGACCCCTTCCCCATTGTGAATGTCACTGTAAACATTTTTTCAGAGGAGGCAGTGGTCCTGTGGACCACTGCCTCCTCTGAAAAAATGAAACGAAAACGTTTCATTTTTCATTTTTGTTATACATCTCGTTTTCCTTTAAGGAAAACGGGCTGCATTACAAAATAAAAACTGCTTTATTGAAAAGCAGTCACAGACATGGTGGTCTGCTGTCTCCAGCAGGCCACCATCCCTGTGAGGGCCGCCATTCGCGAGGGGGTCGCAAATTGCGACCCACCTCATGATTATTCATGAGGCGGGCATTTGCGAAGCCCTTGCGAATCACAGATGGTGGCAGGTCGCAAATCTGAACCTACCTACATGTGGCCCCAAATTCTTAAAGAAAGTCACAAAAGTGCACCCATGGTATATGTCGTACCCTATAAAATATTTGTGAACTGTATTTTAGCATGGGTAAATAAGATGTGTAGATTTGCTCATGTAAAAATCTATTGAGCATTTGCAAGTTCATTTTCCCTCCAGCCACTTTCTTCCCAACCCTGGAAGAAGTTCTAATTCTGCCATTGTCAGGAGTAAATGTCCAACCTTTCTTATTATGGGAAAATATTAGAGAGAAGCTGGTAAAAATCTTTAAAACATGCAGGTTAGTAGGTTTGCAGACTCAAAGGCATTCCAGCCCTAGAACTATTGCTTACTGCTTCCTCCAGCCCCAGTATGCAGATCTGCAGAAAGGTGGCAAAATATGGAAATTCCTACAGTAGGGATTGAAACTGCAAGTATTCAAGCACTACTATGGTAGTAGCCCTGGCATAATCAGAGAGGCTATTATCAGAGCACTTACATAATGAGATTGCTGCCATAATTTGTCGCCACACTACATGGCACCAAAGGGACAAGTAGATCTTTTTACAGGACAAGTAGATTTGAGAAGCAACCTGTCCACTGGACAAGTAGATATTTTAATAAATTCCACACCCCTGAGATTGGAGTGGAGTGGACTGGGGTGGACTGTGCAATTATGTGTTAAATCATCATTTCAGAAATTACACATAAAAAGAAACAATGTTGCTTTGAAATATTTAGAGCCAGATAATCCTCATCATTTGAGAACAGGGCTCACGAGGAAAAACAAAAGAAAACGTGAGGGCAAAGTGAGAAAAGATGACTTGGCAAAATAAAAGAAAGCTATCTATAGAAGATAAATATTTTTAATTTTGTTTCTCCTGTTGGGCATGTTCCTGAAAGCCGCACACCTTCTGTTTGTATGGCACTAAAATTTAAAAAGAACAAAATAGTACCTCAGTCACATAGGGAGCAGCGGACGGGCGCTGAATAAGTTAAATCAATCAGTGTTTGGTTCCTGCTTCACAGAGAGGAACAGAAATAATGCTAGGCCTGCATTGATGAATTACGCAGCTGGGAAGAAGAGTGCCAGGCAAGCCAACAAATGGTAAGCAACGGGCGAGCTCCAACCTCTTATTGTTTACAATAGTGTCTCACAAGCGAGATGCATGTGCTAGCACATGCTCTCACAGACTCAACCTTAAAGAGGGTCAAAATACCAGAGGCTTCATCGGACACTCAGGGCTGCAATGAACTCTTAAAAAGACATACAGGAACCACTGCCATCCCAACATCTGCCCTCTAGATTATACAGTGTTAATCTCGTACATCGCTTCTCGTGATATTCCTTATGTGTTTGTGCCCTCGTTTTAACATTTCTCTTGCCTTTGTTCCAGTTCAACTATTCCCTATCTTTTGTCCTCTTATTGTGCCCTTGTCTTTGTCTCACACTGAGCATCTGTTCCAACCCTTTTTGCAACCTCCTCCCTCCCCACCGCTCTTTCCCTGCTCTTCTTTGTGCGCCTTCTTCCCACTCTCTCCTGCTCTCGCCTCCCTTGCCCCTGACAGCCCCACCCACAAACCTTGCGCCCCCCACATCGTCCAAGGCCCTAATTAATGGCAGCCTCACAGCAATTGCACGCAGAAAGCATGCCCAAAGCAAGCCCATCTCTGCCTGTCAGAGCCTAGATTGCCTCCAGTGCCAGAAACCGTCCTCTTCCGTAACCTAGGCCCTCAGAAAGAACATGGCGGTCAAAACCGCTGTGTTCATTCTGGCGGTCAAAATACTGACCGCCAGTGTTCCCGGATCCCCGCCAACCATATTAGGAACATTCCTCTGGGCCGGCCCAGAGAAATGCCTAGCTGGACCCCGACAATGTCTCTGTGCTGCGAGTGCAGCTGCACCCGTAGCGCAGATCACTGCCCAAAAATCAGGCAGTGACCTGTGCGATGGGGCACTACACTGGGGCCCCTGCACTGCCCATGTCAAGTGCATGGGCCGTGCAGGGGCACCCCCTCTGCAAGCCTTTCCCTGGCGGGTTTCCCCACCAGAGAAAGGCTGGAGGATTAGAGATCATTATCCGAGGAGCAAAACCGCTGCCCTGTCGGATAATGATTCCGACCACCACCATGCTGCCTGACGGAGGCAGCCTGGCGGTGAGTGAGAGCTGCCGATGACAGCCCTCAAGGTGTTCTTTATGTGGTGGTGTGGCCCGTCATGCTGGCTGGCGGGTTTTCCCGCCACCGCCGGCATGGCAGGCCACACCGCCAACTTCATAATGACCACCTTAATGCTACCTCTCTGCAATCTTCCATGCCCCCAACCCCAGCCGCACCGCTGCTGTAACGCACCGCGAAACAAGGAAGGAACCTTCATCTGCACCTCCTGCTGGTTCACCTCCACACCCACTACCCCAACACCCACCTCCAACAACACCAACAGCTCCCAATACCCCTCCTGCGAAACAACACCCACCCGCACTCCACTCCCCGCTTTCATGTATGTTCCTCAACACCCAGTCACTCAGCACACCATGGAGATATGGAACCAACTAGATGATGCCTCACTGAGCCATCTTTTTCTCAATGAACCATAGCTCACAGCAGCATCAACACCAGACATCACCACAGCTATTGCTGTCTGCTTCAAGATCGCCAGGCAGGACCACCTACATAGACCTGGACGAGGAATCGCCATTATTGTCAAGGACACTAACAGCTGCAACACCAACATAAAAACTGGAACCTACTATATGGAACATCGCAACTTCAAACTACAAGTCACAGCCAACTTCACCGCAAGAGGGACTCTGATATGCTGGCCACTAGGAACCTCAGCCAACTTCACCAGCAACATATTAGACTTCGTCCGCACACTAGCCATCGACCCCAGCACCTACCTCCTTCTAGGAGACCATAACTTTCACCTAGAAGACGTGACCGACCCCCAACGCAACTGCACTCCTTGAAAGTCCTGGAAACCTTGAACTTACCCACCATGTGTCAGCTCCCAACCATGCTGATGGACAGCTGAAGAGCTCCTCCCACCAGATTGCCTGCGCCAATACCGTTGGCTCCCAGAAAAAACACCAAGTAGCCAGAACGCAGATGCTAACCAGTTGGTACACAGAAAAACTCAGAAAGACCAAACAACACTGCAAACAAATGGAATGGGGATGGAGAGCTAGCCAGGAAAAATAGGACAAGGAAATGTTTAAATCCATCAAGTTGCTAGAACCAGCAAATCTTGCAAACCAAAAGGAAGGCCCTACCCAAGCACATCAACAACAGCTCAGAGAAAAACAAGGAAATCTTTGTCATCATCAAGAACCTAAATATACCAGCAGTAACCACCAGCAACATTACACTGACCCTAGAACTATGCAGTGACCTCTCAAACGTCTTCTACAACAAAATTGCAGTCAGCTATACCAACTTTTCCCCAACAACCTCTCAGTGTGTCTTCCAGTATCAGAGGACAAAAGCCCCATCCTAACATGGAACCCTAAACCCACAGAGGAAACCACAACTATCATAAAGACCATCTACTCCAGGACCTCTTCTGACCCTTACCCCATCACACCTTCATTAAAGGTTCAACTTCCATCAGCAAAGCTCTCACCCCCATCCTCAACACCTCCATCAACACACCCACTGTGAGAAAGTCAACCTTTTAGCTGTGTTCACCCCCATCTTTTCTGACTGATATTGTTGGTAACTGACTGTGCCCTGGGCTCCGCTAACCAGGCCCTGGTCCAATGCTCTGATGAAAAAGGTATATGTTTACTAGGTATAATTACAATTGGCAATGGCAGACCCCTACAAGTCTCTAGTATATAATAAGGCTAGGGAGGTTTAAAGGCCCAGTAGACTTCTTGCACTGGAATGTGCATTACTGTGTTGCCTGCTGTCATTTTTTAAGGCAGTCCTGCTTCACAGACTGTCTTTAAAAGTAAAGTATATGCAAATTCGACTTTGGAATTGATAGTACTTTCAAAGTGGTAATCTACCTTATTTTTGCATATGTCACCGCTAAGGTCCCACTAGGTGCCCCAGGGTAGGGTTGCCATGTAACTATAAGCAAGGACAACATAAAATATGTTTTGTATGCCCTGGTGATGGAAAAACTGCCTATTGCATTTTTCCCATTGTATATATTTAGCTCCATAGGATAGTATTGGAATATTTGATTTAAGTATAAATATTGCTATGAAGGAGCTAAAAGTGTCATTCAAGGACTTAAAAGATTGGTAATGATAAACCCAACAACTTGCCAATTTATCATAACTAATGCAGAAGAGAAGTTATAGGACTTTCTTTTCTGTGAGCCAAAACTCAGCCTTCTAGCATCCTCTCCTGATTGGTCAGCCTTAACAGGCTTAGCCATGCTGCTTTGTTGAGGTGATAAGTGGCCTGCATAGAGCAGAGGTTGTCTGGTTGGGGAGCTGTGCAGCTGAAGAGCACAGGTCAGAAAGGGGGCAGGGTAAATCAAACGCTTCTTCAAAGAGAACAAGACAGTAAGGTATGCCAGCTAACAGGCCTACCCCCTCTTCCAGCACACTCCCAGCCAAATGGCAGGCCCTAGAATGGAATTTGCAGATTGTCTGGAGGGGGAGTGTTAATGGAAATGAGCCACACCAGTGGGTTTGTTTATCTAGGTCTTGCTCTCCGGGAGAGGAATCCCCCATCTTGAATTTTTAAAGTGCAGTGCTTTGTAGGACAAGAATATACCACACTTTGGAGGAAGCTGTCATGCTTTTGGGTGGCACTCTGTATCTCGTTGGATGGGGTGCCCCCCTGCTTGTCACCCCAGATCACTGAATAAATATGTGAGAGCTGCATAGCAACTCAGATCTGCTGCCTGACACTACAAGGAGAAGGAGGACTGGCTTGCTCAAACCCTTGTCTGCACCCCAAAGGACTGCACTCTGAAGGACTGCTCTGGCTGCACACTGGAACTACAGCCTTGAGGACATTACCTTGCTTACAAAAGGATTAAAGAATCGAATCTCTGAAAGAAACAGGTTAACAGAGCTTCCTTGCACCATCTCCCTCAAGAAGTCCCTAGCCTGGAGTGCGTCCAGTGGACTTTTGAGGATTTGGCCAGGTGCATTGTGGGAATTATAGTTCCAAAATTCCAAGGACCATCTCATTGCTTCTAGACTCTTGGATTTGTGTTTTGGACACTTTGAACCCTCAAGGGGATCTACAGGAAGAAGTTTGGAGCAACCTTTAGAAAATCCTCGATAAGTGGACCAATCCATCGACGAGATTCAAGCCACCACAGACAAACTGCAACCCGGCTTGAAATCCAGGTTTGTCTCACTGAAGCTCTGGAGCTTTTCCCGGTCGATGAGACTACCAGGAGTTGGCTGGGAGTTCGCGCTGAGCCAGGCCGATGATGCTGCATCGGATCCCAGCCTGACGAGGAGCCTCGCCCGACGACGAGATAAAAAGCTCCAGAAAAACTAATAAGTATGAAGGTAAGACTTTGACCAAGGCCTCCCGCTCAGTGTACCTGAGCAAGGCTCCATCGCGGTCGGCCTCAAATTGTGACATAATCCCGGGCAAACACGACCAGATGTCTCCGGTTGGCACTATTGGTCCTTAGGCACTAAAAAAAGATTTTTTTTTTTTTTTTTTTTATTTCATATCCCCGGTTCCATATATTGGAATTTGTGGTTTTGGTGTCATTTTAACAATAAAAAAATGTTTCCTATTTTTTAGAATTGCTGTAGGATTTGTATAGGGAGTTGTGTCTTACTTACTTAATGTATTGGGGTATTTAAATGCTTTACATACCTGTCTCCTGAGTTAAGCCTACCTGCTCGCAGCCAGCTACCAAGGGTTGAGCCAGGGGCTAATGTATTGAGACCTTGATTGGACTTTATATTGCACTGGTGGCCTTATTGCTAGTGGTAGGTGCATACTTATCTCTACTAATAATCCACCTTACAACAACCACCTTCCTGGAAATCTGGAAACATGCAATTGTTACTGCCCTCCTGAAAAACTCTCAGCAGACCCATCCAAAGTCAGAAATTACCAACTGATCTCTCTCCTTTCATACCCGGCCAAGGTCCTAGAAAGCACCATCAACAGATGCCATCTCATTAAGCACCAGCTTCTCGACCCCACATAATCAGTCTTCAGATACAGCCACAGTATATAGAAACAGCCCTCATAGCAGCAACAGACGACATACAGAAGATACTCAACAGATTAGAAACTTCAGCCTTCATCCTGCTGGACCTCTCTCCAGCCTTTGACAATCTCCTATGCCTTCATGATCGGATGACTTGATTAAGCTGGAATCCAAGGACCTGCCCTCTGATGGATATGCAACTTTCTTACAAAAAGGACTCAAATAGTCATCATGACACGCTACTTCTCAGATGCCCAGAAACTCATCTGTGGAGTTCCCTAGGGTTCCTCACTTAGCTCAACTCTCTTCAACATCTACATGACTCCACTGCCAGATGTTATCTGTGCACATAACATCAACATACTCACCTACACAGATGACATACAACTGATACTACTCAGACAAATCACACAGCACCAGGAACAATTTCAACTTGTGCAGGACCAAAGGAGCCATCTGAATGAAGTTCAACTGCCTCAGACAAGACCAAAGTGATAATCTTTAGAAAGGATGCCTTGCCATGGGACTCCGCTGGTGGCCAACTAACCTAGGACCCACCCAACCCCCAGGAACCAAGCAAGAAATCTCTGGGTTATTGTAAACAGCTGACGTGACCGCCACCACAACCTGCATCCACACCCTGTGAATGCTGAAAAATATTTGAAGTGGCTACCTCAAAAAACTAGAAAACCCGCCCCCAAGCCCTCACCACTAGCAGACCGGACCATGGAAACACCCTCTAAGCTGGTATCACCAACCAAATCACCAATAGACTTTAGAACCCAGCAGCCAGACTAGGCCTTCACCTCCAACACTAGTCTCACATCAAATCACATCTTAGGGAACTAAACTGGCTACCTATACATCAGTGAACACAATTCAAGATCCTCACATACACATAAAAGCACTACACAACACAGGTTCGACCTACCTAAACTGCAGAGTACAGTTCAACCATCCCTACAGGCACCTCCAATCAGCCAGATTCTCACTAGCATGTGTACTAGCACAAGAAAGTACAGCAGGAGGCTTATTGCGTAACCCATGAGGCTAGCTCCACAGACCTACAAAGTGCCAGGATACCCTCACGACTGATCAGGAATTATAAAATCAACATAACACATATGTGCATATGGTACCCTATATAGAGCCTACGATCCTTGCAAGTGGACAAATGAAGTGCTGAAGATAATTGTCACAGACCAGGCCTTTGTCCACCCTACTATAATGATTGTGACTGCTGAAATAAAGGAAAAGAGTTTGACACCATTTAGAGAAGTAAAGAAGCAAATGTTTAACTGATGTTGATACAAAAACTCTCCTTGCTCATTCCATGCTTCCTTCAGTGGAAATTCAGCATCTGAACTCTCTTCCTCTGCTCTCAGGCAGCACAGTTTTAAAGCATCTGGCTGGGTGGGTACATAGCATCCTATATCATGATACAACCCAAGATCAACTAGTAAGAACTGAGAAAATGTATTTTTTAATTACTAGCACTTGCTACCACAGAAATGCATATTAATAGGACTGTCACAATTAGGTGCTCCTAGTACCACACTCAAAGTTGTTGACTTTATCTACCTCAAAAGGAAGAAAACCTTAGTCAGCCCCATTAGCATTCTCATATGCTTCATACAGGATATTCACAGATTTCTGTAGCAAGAAATATAACCCATTGAGCCACCTCTGCTGGCAACACTGTGCCAGTATTTCACATATATCACAAATAGGATTAATGACATTCAAAATAGTTTCATTTATTTTCTTATAAACATAGGATATAATGTTGCTTAGTGGTTATGTGGCTGACTGAACCAGAAGAAGACTAGTCTCAGCCTCAATAACAGCACACAGAGGACACAACACCTGGTACCATCACACATACAACATAGCTCATTCGGGTGCATAAATGGTGTGCTTATAATTTTCACATGTAAACCCTGGCACAAATTGTGAAAAATACATAAATTCTGAGTTTGTACACCTTAGAATGGGGGAAACATTCACTTTGAGCACATTATACCCCATTCAGAGGTCTGAAACTCAGATTCGTGTGCAAATTAAGCCTCTGATAAATACCACACCACACTGAATCAATATTGACTAGTGCACAATTTGTGCCTTAAATTATTGACAAGTCGTGATGAGGTCCAAAGAGAGCTATTCCTTTGTCACTTGAGCAATGCTTACATTCAAGTCACACCAATATACCTATGCTCTCTTGCCAATATGCACATCATCTATTGTGAATAAATTAAATTAAACTTAGCACCTTTATATAGAGTGTGGCGAGCAGGGTACTCCGCCACAAACGTGGAGGAGTGTCCTTTCTGCCAAACCCCTGCTCCGTCTGCTCCATTTAGAGTTTGAAGAACCGTCATTTTTCTGCTGCAGGAGCCTTTGCTGACTCCGCCAGTGGAAACCTTTGATTGACAAACTGATTGACATCAGGCCATTGGTTAAAGTACCAAAGAACATCCACCTAAATAGGGTGGAAGTCCCATAGATATTTTTTTCCTGTTGGGACTGCCAGATAAAGCCTGATGGTGTCAAAGAGAAAAAACAAAAAATGCCCACATGTTGGGAGAAAATTCAAAGCGTATTTGGGACATTTATTGTTTTTCAAAAACAAAATACTTTTTGGGGAGTTTATTTTGAAAAACAAAAAAGCCTTGTTGTGCACTAGCACTTAACATGGCTTCTGTCGCTGCAGTGGAACCACCAGAGCGGTACAGCCTCTTATTGGACAGAAATCTCTGCCTGCCAAGTGAAGAACTCTAACAGCCTATTTATAGGTACCTGAGGGAGATACTTCAAATGTATTGCAAACTTGATGAAATCCTACAATCCAGGGTTCAGAATGTATTGGGTGCAATAAACAGCACCCATTTCATGAGTTTTCTCTTTAACAAGAAATAACATGCAGATTTTAGTTCCTGGTATGTCCTGGTAAATACTGGGCCTTTTCACCTGTTTAATTTCAGAAGGTTTGATCTGCACAATCTTTTTTAAGGGAAATAGCATGCAGATTTTTGGCAGATTGCACTAAAATGTTATTGTCCCGGTTAAGAGTAGGGCCTTTTTCACCTCTTAAATTCCAGCAGGTTTGACCTGATGAAATCTAATGTGGGGTGCAAACTTTATCGCACCTGGTAATCGATCCCCGTGCAAACAGGTGTTTGCGCAGAAATCACCATTTTATTTGGGCACTTGTAATCAAGATTTAAA
Source organism: Pleurodeles waltl (assembly GCF_031143425.1). Lineage (NCBI taxonomy): Eukaryota > Metazoa > Chordata > Amphibia > Caudata > Salamandridae > Pleurodeles > Pleurodeles waltl. Next base: position 77,032,917 of record NC_090443.1, on the reverse strand, counting down.
CATGGCAGCCTGTAGTCCACCGGCACAGCAGAGCTGATCCCTCCGCTGCCTTGGAGAAGCTGAGTGTAGGCCTCCCAGGGCTAAATAGGCCACATAATCATCAAAGCACACCAATATGCACATTAGTTTACTCCAACCTTTCTGGCCACTTCTGCAAAAAAAAATGAAACTGTTTTTTTAAACTACATAGCAACCTCACAATGTTTCCTCAGCTCACCGCTAGAAGCACAAAACAAACCCAAATACCCATCTACCAACCACTTTGACTCCTCTTTCATTGGGAACCCTAAAAATGTTAAAGGCACGATTCAGGACAGTACAAATGGACGTAACAATTGCTCATAGAGTGTGATCTTAAATCAATCACTTAACCTGCAAACTTGACTGAAAAATCTGGATGTGCATACTGCACTGGGTATTATATTAACAGAGTGGAGATTTCTATATATTATGAATAGGGCCACTGCAATTATGTGATTATGCGGCTGAGGCATTTTTCGCATAATTATAGATTTGCTACATTTGCCATATAATCCATTACCTACTGTATAATCTTCAGATTTTAGCAAAAAAAAGTTTGAATCTAGCTCAAACGGTTAAAAAGTTACTAAAAAAGCAGCTACAATTGATCGAAGGCCCATTGCAAAGATTGATTGTCTACCTTTCTGTTGCTAATTGGCATATTTTGGCATTAAACTGATACTAATGAGGTGTAACCAATGCCCACCATGGCCGAAGGGTGGCTGTGTTGGTGCTCAGCAGCTAACTTAGCGCTGGTAGAAACACGGGGATGCTCTGTATTCTTTTAAATACGGCACATCCCTGCGTTTGAGAAGTGAAACAGCGCAGTGCTGCCAATTGTGGCGCAGCCGCGCGCTGCACCACTTCTAGTAATTATACCCCATAATGTTAAAATACATTATATGGCGAGCAGAGCGCACCATAGGGGTTTACGGGGCCGTGGAAAGGTAGAGGAAAGTGGATTGATAGGGGTGCTAAATAAGATAAAACACAGTATTTTGTAAAATAACCAACATTTGTTAACACTTTCACAACAGAGAGGAGTAGAGTGTGTGTTTTCTTCTCTGTATACGTAAAAATTCCGGGTGAAATCCAACAGACACTTAACCACACCCGCCTGAAAGCGTTTGTACCCAACTATTTATCTGAAAATACATTTGTAAGGGGGTGTAACAGCACACACACCTCCACCCCAAAGTCCCTTTTGAAGCTAAGCCCCGGGTTGTCTGTAGAGAGTTTTGCTTCCATCGATGCAGAAATTATATTATCGCCGCTTGAGTTAGCACGTCAGATCGAAGTTTTCCCAAAATGAGTCTCCAACTTGAGCGCTGAATTCTATCATTTGCAAAACATAAATCCCCTTCCACGAGTGCACTGTACAGACGCTCTCTTTCAGAACCGCAGCCATCTGTGACAGTCGTGCTCCTGGGACATTCAACCCTTCTAGGCAGCCGTTTAGGGCAGCAGGGTTCAGGTACGTGCGTCAACATGGAGTGCAGCCGCTCGACCGGCCTAGTTCATTGTGTTCAAAGGAGGAAGAGGGCGAAAAGGGCCCCCGCGTGATAAAGAAACACACGTTATTCCTGCGTGTGAAATCGAGATGACAACAGGATGATTATTTTTGTTCCACGTCAGAGACGCCTTCCCCCGTAGCAGCGTCAAACCTGTCATTTTGCATGTGCATCCGGGTTTGGAGAAGTTAAACATGTGCCCGGTGGCCCTTGCTGTCCATGGTCTCCAAGCGCGAATGGGTGGCGTGTACTTACATTTCCGAAGATTTTCACTGATTGCGGCCCCCGTCGCTCTACGCCCTCCAATTTTCTCTACTGTGCTTGACACCCATTCTTTCTCTCATCCTCGAGCTGGCTGCTTGGCCTCAATCATCTTCAATGACCTTAGTCTCTAAACACAACGCATAAACTGGACGTCTGCAATTTCGGTCCTGTGCTAAGAACAGAAAATGTGAGCAGCATAGGCTACTGTGATTGGGAAAGGCCAGCCAGTTGGGAATTTATGCTTGAGAGTCTTCCAACGCATTAACATTGTGTTTATCATTTATGTTATCAAACCAACTAATTGGAAAACATTACCTATCAGTTTTATGGTAGTAAATTTGAATAATGCTTTTAGAGCAGTGGTTCCCAACCTGTGGTCCGGGACCCCTGGGGGTCCCCGAAGCCCCCTCAGGGGGTCCGCGACTGCTTAGAAAATTTAATAATTGTAACAGATTAGGTCCCCAGCTTTCAGTAGTTACTTAGTGGGGGGTCCCCGGATTCCAATAATGATTCAGTGGGGGTCCCTGGGTTCCAGTAATGGTAAAGTGGGGGTCCACAGAAGTCAAAAGGTTGGGAACCACTGTTTTAGAGCACCAGAGGTCAGCATGTGGTGACATTTGTATTCAGGTTTAAAAGCCTAACATTTAAAAGTTTACCTTTATAATTAATGGCAGACATTGTGCTTACCACAACTGACAAAGTGCTAACCTGATTTAAAACAATGTTGAAATACATTTTAATCATTAAAATGAATTATTAGTAGAAATTAATATGATGTGTAATGATTCATTAGTATAAAGTTACATGTGTGCAGAAAAATAAATGCACATCTCTGTCATACTTAATGAGGTGTCATAACAAAAATTGCAATTATTAATGAAAAGCTTTTGCATATTTTGATGATATATTATTAATTCTGAATTCATAAGTTTGCATATTATGTGTGTTTTATTCCTGACAATATTAATGCATTGTATTTTTTGTGTTAGCACACCTAGGCCTAAGGTCTTCATATTTGCAGCAGCATAAAATGTTAAACTATTTCTTTCTGTCTAACATGCATTTTTCTATTAGGTTGTTTCACATGATTAGTAAAGAGTTTTATTGTATTATGTATAAGTTTTACACTGCACTGTCCTTGAAGGTTTCAACATTGAACATGACTGAAAGGAGACTAGAACTACTGTTTAACAAAACTGTTCTCATGAGAAAGGAGAAAACATCTTGTGCTATGGGAAGAAACGTGGATTGCAACAAGTGATGTACAAATTGTTAAACTATTGGAGTCACACGGAAAGGAGAGATGACCACATCAAACCTGGTAAATTAATATGATATTGCAAACTTGATTTATGTAACTATTGGATTGGATATTGCTCCTTTTGCATAATGTGGACTCATCAAATGGACCAATAAAACTGATTTGAGTATTCCTAATTAGGGAAGGACTTCTAAGTTTCAGTGGCAGTCCCCTCTTGAATCTTGTTCTGTTAACTTGTCCCCCCTGGGCGTTTCCTGATTTCCATGTGCAGCCTGTGTTCTTCTCGTTCCCCCGATGGTGCTGATGATCTACATGCTTTGCTGACGAAACTGAATTGAATGCTGAACCTAGGAAAGGCATATTCTAATGCAAATGGTATTTCCCTTGACCTGCTTTTCTAAGCAGAGTTAGTATGCTGACACCTGCTATTTGTGTTCTATTTAGTTTAATTTAGCCTGAGATACTTGCTTTTCCATATTATTTTTGTCTTTTCTTTTCGACTTTTGCCTGAATGTGTAGCCCACTCCTACACATGCTTGTCATAATTTTGTTAGTAGTAGGGAGAACCTACATACCAATCCCCGACTTCTAAATCTGTGCAGTTGATTTGATTAATGAATTCAATGTATGAATTGAAACATGTTTCTGTCTCACAAGTAATTGCTTTATTAATATGCGTTATTCTACTTGAATGTTTAATGGTGTTGATTTTGAGTAGATCAAACTTGTTTCATAGATTTGGTCAGCCTCTGGTGTCATTTATCTTTATATCTTGATTTTGCGCACAATTTATGTGACTTTGGCTTTGTGGTTATAAAATAAAGCTATGAAACTTTCATTGATTGGGGTATTCTTCCATGGCCACATGGGTCATGGTGTTTAACTTTGTTGTTTGGGTTGGAATTGATTGTAAATGATTACCACACTCTTCACTGAGCAAAAAGACTCATTGACCTGAGGGAGAAGGGAAGAGAGTTTTTCAAATCCTGCGAAGGATAAGGAAATTGTGTTAGCAGAAGCTGGTAGTTGAGCATGGTTCAGTCTCATGAGGAGGGGAACCGTTTGATGAGTGTTAAGGGTGATAATTTGGTAGTAATGTTGTTTTATGGTTAGTCTGAATGGTTGATGAAGTTTCAGTGTTGTGTGACAAGTGTACGGTGGATGTGTAATTAGGGATTTATGCTTGTGGTGCTTTTTGCTATAAATTGCAGTGAAGTGTGATGTTGTGAAGTGTTTGTAGAACCGTCGTACTCAAAGTAATTGTGGCACTTTTTGGTCAAAAATGTCCACGGTGGTTGTTGTTGACGGGTCAGTCACAACCTAAGACTTTGGAGTAACGCACAAATGTATGGAGATGCTGGGTTAATTTATTGTCTGCAGTGAGGTGTTAGTCATAAGGCGCCATTCACAATGCCAGTAGTTATCCTTGAGTGAGTGTGAGTTATTGGTTGGTATTAGGTGAATCCTGAGTGCAAGTGGAGGATCCGTATTAACCAGAGTGAGATTTGCTAGTCAAGTCTTACTTGTGTAATTGCGAAAGCCACAGTCAGATGTGTAAGCTGTACAGCTTTCAAAGTGTTTGAGTCCTACCCGTAGTGGGCAGACATGTTTTTGTTTTTTCTAGTGCTCGCAATATCTTGCATTTAGTAAATGTGTGAGTTGTGTAAGACATAGTTGCGAAGCTACTTGCAGCTGTTGTGTGAAGTGAGTGAGATGTCATTTGTTACACGCTGAGATAGGTCGGTTAGTGAAAAGCCGCATATGTATTGGTGGACAATACTGCATTGCCATTGGTTGAGAACAGCTTGCGAAAAGAATTGTGGGATTTAATTTACTTCCTGGTTTCATTGACATTTGTATCATTGAGTGAAATTAGTGCAAAAATGAAATTCTTCAGAGCTTTAGGAAGTGTGCTGAGAGGAGATGTATTTATTCCAGTTAGTGAGGGTGAGGAGACAGCACCTGAAGGAACACCAGCATATGAAGTGGCATAGGCAAGAGGAGTTTCAGCATGCATTTAGGTTAAACAGTGGTGCAAGATCACCAAGAAAGAGGGTTCATTGGCTTTTCCTTGTTACAGAACCTTTAATTTGAGAATCTTTGAAAATTTGAGGAGAATATTGTACGAATTAAAGCCTCCTCCAAGACCTATACAATTTTAAGCTCTTGCTATTTGGGAACTTGTTGCGAGACAAAAAGAAACAGAAAAATTTCAGAACAGAATGAGGAGAGCAGAGAAGACATCAGCAGAAGCTAGATGGGATGAGGAACAGAAAATATGGAGAAAAGAAACATTAGATGGGGTGAGAATGTTTCCAGCTATTGCAAGAGAAGGGTGTGGTAGTACAAAACCTAAAACGACAAATAAGCAGGCAGACAAGACAGAGTAGACAGTGGATGAGCATAAAAAGACATTGACTCCGAAGACAAGTTTATCAATCAGCTTTTAATGAATCGTTCCCCCCCATACCATTCAGTTGAGATAGTAGTTCAGAATGTAGCCCCAAGTGTGCCACAGCTCCAGTTTCACAGAGTCTTATTCAGGTAGCCCCGAGTACATCTGTCAGTCCAGTGATACAGGTTCCTGAAATTTATCCTGCGGTTACTGTTGTTAGTACAGCCCAACAAATTATGAGCCCAGTTGTGAATCAGGTAATGCCAAGTAGAAAAATGATTCAGATGAAATCCACGCCTAAGGTGATAATACCCATGCAAAATTTTAATCAGAGACAGACAATGCCCATGTATTCTTCAGTACCGACAACACCAAACATTGCCCCAAATTAATCAGGACAGACTTTTAGTACAGTATGAGCTATTTGATGGTTCCACAAAATTAGACAAATCTGACAGGACCCGAAGCATTGACAATCCCCGTAACCATAGGTCCAGTTGTCCCACTGTATGCTTCAGCTACTTTTAGGAGTAGCCTCCAGATCTCAAACTCTGTATGTGCAGGGGTTTCACCGTATAATAGGCAAAGGTCAGTGTATTCAACTAATTCTGCTATGGAACGATTAGTTCCATCTGTTCCATCTTTGACCCCAATGCGGAAAGCAGATCCCAACCAGATGTTAGATCGAACAGGTCCTATAGTAGATGTGAGATGTCCGCCAGGAACTCCAGTTACACACATGTCCTCACCAGAACAGATTATAAAAGTACCTTGTAATGCCCGCAGAATATGACAAAGGGAAACAACATCAGTTTGCTGGGATTTTCAGCACAGACGTTGACTGAGTGGTTAGAAGGTTTGAGTGGAGCAATGGGTACAGTAAACAATAGTGGCAGAACAGAAGAGACCTCAGAAATAGAAAGGACAGTGAATGTGCCCAGATTAAAATTAGAATTTAATTAATTGAGGGAACACTTGAGCTGGAAAGATTGGATAAGTACAATGAAGAAGATGTGCGCTTCATGTGTAAAGATGTCACAAACCGTACAGGACAGACTTATGAGAAATTAGTGTAATTGGCTGAAACATATGATGTGGATTTAGAGAAATCAAAGCCCTTAAAATGGAGTTACAGATTAGAAGTTAGTTCTAAAGACACTGTAAATGTGAGATCACCCGGCAAGGAAATGCACATTAAAGAATTAATCATGAATATTCTAACATGGGGAGCATTAGATAAATGGGAAGGCAGATGGGGAAAGAAAAGAGACCCGAAGAAACAATAGCAGAATTTGCCTCTGGCTGGAGCAAATTAAGTTGAGGAGAGCATGAAGGTGCTACCAATGAGAGAGACTCCAGGTAGAGGTTATGTACATGTCCACTGGAGCAGAAGTGACATGTTGTCATTTACAAATGATTACCTGATATTGAGAGAGAAATCAGTAGAGTGGAGCAAGCAATCAGAGAGGTTTGTGAAACTTTCAAAATGGCAGTGGGAAGATTTGAATACATTGTTTGACATTGTGGTTCCAGTCAATTTGTAGGTTGAGTGCAAGCGGAGTGTGGATTGGCCAACACGTGAACCGCTAGGAGAGCCAATAACAGTTGCGCTGTCTGAAGAGGTGTTGAAAGGGTACTATAAAGTGATTGAGTTCCTGAAAAACAAAGTTTTCCCTTAAAATATGTTGATTAGCAAAAGATTGACAGCATAGCACAGGAGAGGAAGAGATCAATTCATGCTTATTATGAGAGATTGTTGCAAGCTTTCAAACAGCATGGTTGGTCTGAAGTTATTTTCCCGAAAGACATGAGTCATTTTGTGTTTAGATTTGAGCAAGAATTAAAACCTGAAATTAGCAGTATGATTCAGAATCATTTTATTTACTGGCAGAAAAAAAAGATTGCCGAAGTGCTCCAGTACACTAGGTACGGTAGTGATTAAACTAAATTGAAGCAGAAAAAGTTGAATGAGAAAGTTTTGGTGATGCAAATTAAATCTGCCTAGACAGGACCCCAGAGTCTGCAAGAGATGGTGAACACTAGTGGGATGCAAGGTGTGCAACAGAAGGTCAACAACGTGCCTAAGTTTAGAGGTAGAGGATGTATTGTTCGGATAGACCAGAGTGGTAATGTGATTGACGTTCAGTCAATCAAGAAGTTGATTCAATGTCATGCTTGCAGTAGTTTTGGGCACTGGAAGCAGGAATGTCCGTACAGTAATGTAAATAATTTGGTGCAAAATAGTGGACAATAGTCAAGTTCAAATGCAGAGAGTCCAATGACCTGGAATTCAAAACGTGACTATTCCTACTGGATTACAACAGATGCAGGTGCATCAGCAGATTCATGTCCCTCAGCAAATGCAGGTTCCTTGAGCCCCAGTGCAACAGCAGCACGTGATGGTTCCTCAGCAAAACTTGAATCAGAGAGCAAACACAAATGTTAATCAGTTAATAACACAATACCTGTTAACTGTTAACGATTTCAGTGATGATGAAGTCCCCGAAACATATAACAGTGGCAGTTAAGATAAAGAAGAATATGTACCTTAGAGGTGGATCAGCATGGTCCCTATGTAAATGCCAATGTCATGTGACATGATGTTTCATTCCTGGTTGACACTGGAGCAAAGCATTCCACTGTCGAAACCGCAGACATGCCAAACATGCCCTTGCCAGGAAGGAAAGTGCAGGTGGTAGGAGTAGCAAATCAACATTTAACAAACCCGATTACAGAACATATTTCAGTCAAAATAATGAAATTTGAGGATTTGCACGAATTTGTGGTTTGCGATTCAAGTCCTGTGAGTTTATTAGAACGTGACCTGTTGTGCAAATTAATTGTTTCAATAGTTGCAGCCACAGCGGAATAGCCATTCAGAAAAATAGTGATGATGGAACATCCAGCAAAATCTATGAAGTATATTTTCTCTTTTCATTATTCCCAATGATAACAGTTTAAGATTTGCCAGACGAGTTACAAGAGATGGTTATGGTGAAGGTTTGGAATTTTTCATGGAAAGATATAGGATTAATTAGAGGTGTTGAGCCAGTTAAAATCTCAGTAAAGCCAAATGTAGTGTTTCCAAGGATACTGCCCTATAATATGGCTCCAGAAGTAATTGCTGGAATTACTCCTGTGATTGAACATTTTGTTGAACAAAGTGTCCTGAAAAGATCATGGGAAGTCCCTGTAATACCCCTGTTTCAGGACTGCAGAAGCCCAATGGAAATACCGCATGGTCCAGGATTTGAGAAAGGTGAATGAGATTATTATTCCATGTTGTTCAATGGTACTGAATCCTGCAGTGATTTTGTTCCAGATTCCTTGTGAGGCGGCGTGGTTCTCTGTCATTGATTTGTGTCAGGCATTTTTTTCCGTTCTGCTCTATTAAGAAAGTCAGTTCTAGTTCGCATTTAAATTTGGAAGCTGTGTATGGTCCTGGTGTCGCACTTCACAGGGTAAACGGAGTCTCCATCTATTTTTAATCAAATCTTGAAAAATAATTTAGAGTCGCTTCAAAAGCCATTTCATTCAGTACTAGTTCAACCGCACGCCTCATCCTTGTCCTCCCCCGCCACGAACGAATCTCACCACACCTCAAATCCCTTCACTGTCTCCCCGTAGACAAGAGAATCACATTCAAGATACTCATCCACGCACACAAATCCCTCCACAACACTGGCCCAACATACCTCAACAACAGAGTGAACTTCCACACTTACACCCGCAACCTCCGATCAGCCGACCTCGCCCTAGCCACAGTCCCCCTTATCCAACGCACCACCACAGGAAACACACAAAAAAAGGGTAAATGCAGTCATTTGATTTAAAATAGAGACATTTTTCAAAAAGTCTTTCACCTTAAGTAGGTGCAGCAAGTGGCGTATCTCTGGACATGTGTTTCTGGCCTTCGGCCGTCATCAGCAGAGAGAAAATATATCTGAAGGGGTTGCTAGAAATGCCACCGAACGTCTTCACAGGTTTTTGTACCACACAGTAGGCGAACAGGTGCCTCACCAGAGCTCGTCAGCTTGTAGGCTCACGGGAGCCGTCAATTAAACATACAAAAAAAGGGAGCACACTGCCTCACATTCCAGCATAAAATAGCCTCAATGCATCATGGTAAATGCAGTCATTTGATTTAAAAAATAGAGACATTTTTCAAAAAGTCTTTCACCTTAAGTAGGTGCAGCAATTGGCGTACCTATGGACACGTGTTTCTGGCTTTCGGCTGTCATCAGCAGAGAGAAAATATATCTGAAGGGGTTGCTTGAAATGCTGCTGAAAGTCTTCACAGGTTTTTGTACCACTCAGTAGGCGAACAGGTGCCTCACCGGAGGTCGTCAGCTCGTAGGCTCACGGGAGCCGTCAATTAAAGACACAAAAAAAGGGAGCACACTGCCTCACACTCCAGCATAAAATAGCCCCAATGTATCATGGTAAATGCAGTCATTTGATTTAAAAACAGAGACATTTTTCAAAAAGTCTTTCACCTTACGTAGGTGCAGCAAGTGGCGTATCTCTGGACACGTGTTTTTGGCTTTTGGCCGTCATCAGCTGAGAGAAAATATATCTGAAGGGGTTGCTTGAAATGCCGCCGAACGTCTTCACAGGTTTTTGTACCACTCAGTAGGCGAACAGGTGCCTCACCCGAGCTCGTCAGCTCATAGGCTCACGGGAGCCTTCAATTAAACACACAAAAAAGGGAGCACACTGCCTCACACTCCAGCATAAAATAGCCCCAATGCATCATGGTAAATGCAGTCATTTGAATTAAAATAGAGACATTTTTCTAAAAGTCTTTCACATTAAGTAGGTGCAGCAAGTGGCGTATTTCTGGACATGTGTTTCTGGCCTTCGGCCGTCATCAGCAGAGAGAAAATATATCTGAAGGGGTTGCTTGAAATGCCGCCGAACGTCTTCACAGGTTTTTGTACCACTCAGTAGGCGAACAGGTGCCTCACCAGAGCTCGTCAGCTCATAGGCTCACGTGAACCATCAATTAAACACACACAAAAAAGGAAGCACACTGCCTCACACTCCAGCATAAAATAGCCCCAATGCATCATGGTAAATACAGTCATTTGATTTAAAAATAGAGATATTTTTCAAAAAGTGTTTCACCTTAAATAGGTGCAGCAAGTGGCGTATCTCTGGACACGTGTTTCTGGCTTTCGGCCGTCATCAGCAGAGAGAAAATATATCTGAAGCGGTTGCTTGAAATGCAGCCGAACGTCTTCACAGGTTTTTGTACCACTCAGTAGGTGTACAGGTGTCTCACCAGAGCTCGTCAGCTCGTAGGCTCACGGGCGCCGTCAATTAAACACACACAAAAAAGGGAGCACACTGCCTCACACTCCAGCATAAAATAGCCCCAATGCATCATGGTAAATGCAGTCATTTGATTTAAAAATACAGACATTTTTCAAAAAGTCTTTCACCTTAAGTAGGTGCAGCAAGTGGCGTATCTCTGGACACGTGTTTCTGGCTTTCGGCCATCATCAGCAGAGAGAAAATATATCTGATGGGGTTGCTTGAAATGCCGCCAAACGTCTTCACAGGTTTTTGTAGCACTCAGTAGGCGAACAGGTGCCTCACCAGAGCTCGTCAATTAAACACACAAAAAAACTGAGCACACTGCCTCACACTCCAGCATAAAATAGCCCCAATGCATCATGGTAAATGCAGTCATTTGATTTAAAAACAAAGACATTTTTCAAAAAGTCTTTCACCTTACGTAGATGCAGCTAGTGGCGTATCTCTGGACACGTGTTTCTGGCTTTCGGCCGTCATCAGCAGAGAGAAAATATATCTGAAGTGGTTGCTTGAAATGCCACCGAACGTCTTCACAGGTTTTTGTACCCCTCAGTAGGCGAACAGGTGCCTCACCAGAGCTTGTCAGCTCGTAGGCTCACGGCAGCCGTCAATTAAACACACAAAAAAGGGAGCACACTGCCTCACACTCCAGCATAAAATAGCCCCAATGCATCATGGTAAATGCAGTCATTTGATTTAAAAATAGAGACAGTTTTCAAAAAGTCTTTCACCTTAAGTAGGTGCAGCAAGTGGCGTATCTCTGGACACGTGTTTCTTGTTTTTGGCCGCCATCAGCAGAGAAAAAATATATCTGAAGGGGTTGCTTGAAATGCCGCCGAACGTCTTCACAGGCTTTTGTACCACTCAGTAGGCGAACAGATGCCTCACCAGAGCTCGTCAGCTCATAGACTCACGGGAGCCGTCAATTAAACACACAAAAAAAGGGGGCACACGGCCTCACACTCCAGCATTAAATAGCCCCAATGCATCATGGTAAATGCAGTCATTTGATTTAAAAATACAGAAATATTTCAAAAAGTCTTTCACCTTAAGTAGGTGCAGCAAGTGGCGGATCTCTGGACACGTGTTTCTGGCTTTCGGCCGTCATCAGCAGAGAGAAAATATATCTGATGGGGTTGCTTGAAATGCCACAAAAAGTCTTCACAGGTTTTTGTACCACTCAGTAGGCGAACAGGTGCCTCACCAGAGCTCGTCAATTAAACACACAAAAAAACTGAGCACACTGCCTCACACTCCAGCATAAAATAGCCCCAATGCATCATGGTAAATGCAGTCATTTGATTTAAAAACAAAGACATTTTTCAAAAAGTCTTTCACCTTACGTAGATGCAGCTAGTGGCGAATCTCTGGACACATGTTTCTGGCTTTCGGCCGTCATCAGCAGAGAGAAAATATATCTGAAGGGGTTGCTTGAAATGCCGCCGAACGTCTTCACAGGTTTTTGTACCCCTCAGTAGGTGAACAGGTGCCTCACCAGAGCTTGTCAGCTCGTAGGCTCACGGGAGCCGTCAATTAAACACACAAAAAAGGGAGCACACTGCCTCACACTCCAGCATAAAATAGCCCCAATGCATCATGGTAAATGCAGTCATTTGATTTAAAATAGAGACATTTTTCAAAAAGTCTTTCACCTTAAGTAGGTGCAGCAAGTGGCGTATCTCTGGACATGTGTTTCTGGCCTTCGGCCGTCATCAGCAGAGAGAAAATATATCTGAAGGGGTTGCTTGAAATGCCGCCGAACGTCTTCACAGGTTTTTGTACCACTCAGTAGGCGAACAGGTGCCTCACCAGAGCTCGTCAGCTCGTAGGCTCAAGGGAGCCATCAATTAAACACTCAAAAAAAGGGAGCACACTGCCTCACACTCCAGCATAAAATAGCCCCAATGCATCATGGTAAATGCAGTCATTTGATTTAAAAATAGAGATATTTTTCAAAAAGTCTTTCACCTTAAATAGGTGCAGCAAGTGGCGTATCTCTGGACACGTGTTTCTGGCTTTCGGCCGTCATCAGCAGAGAGAAAATATATCTGAAGGGGTTGCTTGAAATGCAGCCGAATGTCTTCACAGGTTTTTGTACCCCTCAGTAGGCGAACAGGTGCCTCACCAGAGCTTGTCAGCTCGTAGGCTCACGGCAGCCGTCAATTAAACACACAAAAAAGGGAGCACACTGCCTCACACTCCAGCATAAAATAGCCCCAATGCATCTTGGTAAATGCAGTCATTTGATTTAAAAATAGAGACAGTTTTCAAAAAGTCTTTCACCTTAAGTAGGTGCAGCAAGTGGCGTATCTCTGGACACGTGTTTCTTGTTTTTGGCCGCCATCAGCAGAGAAAAAATATATCTGAAGGGGTTGCTTGAAATGCCGCCGAACGTCTTCACAGGCTTTTGTACCACTCAGTAGGCGAACAGATGCCTCACCAGAGTTCGTCAGCTCATAGACTCACGGGAGCCGTCAATTAAACACACAAAAAAAGGGGGCACACGGCCTCACACTCCAGCATTAAATAGCCCCAATGCATCATGGTAAATGCAGTCATTTGATTTAAAAATACAGAAATATTTCAAAAAGTCTTTCACCTTAAGTAGGTGCAGCAAGTGGCGGATCTCTGGACACGTGTTTCTGGCTTTCGGCCGTCATCAGCAGAGAGAAAATATATCTGATGGGGTTGCTTGAAATGCCACAAAAAGTCTTCACAGGTTTTTGTACCACTCAGTAGGCGAACAGGTGCCTCACCAGAGCTCGTCAATTAAACACACAAAAAAACTGAGCACACTGCCTCACACTCCAGCATAAAATAGCCCCAATGCATCATGGTAAATGCAGTCATTTGATTTAAAAACAAAGACATTTTTCAAAAAGTCTTTCACCTTACGTAGATGCAGCTAGTGGCGAATCTCTGGACACATGTTTCTGGCTTTCGGCCGTCATCAGCAGAGAGAAAATATATCTGAAGGGGTTGCTTGAAATGCCGCCGAACGTCTTCACAGGTTTTTGTACCCCTCAGTAGGTGAACAGGTGCCTCACCAGAGCTTGTCAGCTCGTAGGCTCACGGGAGCCGTCAATTAAACACACAAAAAAGGGAGCACACTGCCTCACACTCCAGCATAAAATAGCCCCAATGCATCATGGTAAATGCAGTCATTTGATTTAAAATAGAGACATTTTTCAAAAAGTCTTTCACCTTAAGTAGGTGCAGCAAGTGGCGTATCTCTGGACATGTGTTTCTGGCCTTCGGCCGTCATCAGCAGAGAGAAAATATATCTGAAGGGGTTGCTTGAAATGCCGCCGAATGTCTTCACAGGTTTTTGTACCACTCAGTAGGCGAACAGGTGCCTCACCAGAGCTCGTCAGCTCGTAGGCTCAAGGGAGCCATCAATTAAACACACAAAAAAAGGGAGCACACTGCCTCACACTCCAGCATAAAATAGCCCCAATGCATCATGGTAAATGCAGTCATTTGATTTAAAAACAAAGACATTTTTCAAAAAGTCTTTCACCTTAAATAGGTGCAGCAAGTGGCGTATCTCTGGACACGTGTTTCTGGCTTTCGGCCGTCATCAGCAGAGAGAAAATATATCTGAAGGGGTTGCTTGAAATGCAGCCGAATGTCTTCACAGGTTTTTGTACCACTCAGGAGGTGTACAGGTGTCTCACCAGAGCTTGTCAGCTCGTAGGCTCACGGGAGCCGTCAATTAAACACACAAAAAAGGGAGCACACTGCCTCACACTCCAGCATAAAATAGCCCCAATGCATCATGGTAAATGCAGTCATTTGATTTAAAAATAGAGACAGTTTTCAAAAAGTCTTTCACCTTAAGTAGGTGCAGCAAGTGGCGTATCTCTGGACACATGTTTCTTGTTTTTGGCCGTCATCAGCAGAGAGAAAATTTATCTGAAGGGGTTGCTTGAAATGCTGCCGAACGTCTTCACAGGTTTTTGTGCCACTCAGTAGGCGAACAGATGCCTCACCAGAGCTCGTCAGCTCATAGACTCACGGGAGCCGTCAATTAAACACACAAAAAAAGGGGGCACACGGCCTCACACTACAGCATAAAATAGCCCCAATGCATCATGGTAAATGCAGTCATTTGATTTAAAAATAGAGACATTTTTCAAAAAGTCTTTCACCTTAAGTAGGTGCAGCAAGTGGCGTATCTCTGGACACGTGTTTCTGGCTTTGGGCCGTCATCAGCAGAGAGAAAATATATCTGAAGGGGTTGCTTGAAATGCCGCCGAACATCTTCACAGGTTTTTGTACCACTCAGTAGGCGAACAGGTGCCTCACCAGAGCTCGTCAGCTCGTAGGCTCATGGGAGCCGTCAATTAAACACACAAAAAAAGGGAGCACACTGCCTCATGCTCCAGCATAAAATAGCCCCAATGCATCATGGTAAATGCAGTCATTTGATTGAAAAATAGAGACATTTTTCAAAAAGTCTTTCACCTTAAGTAGGTGCAGCAAGTGGCGTATCTCTGGACACGTGTTTCTGGCTTTCGGCCGTCATCAGCAGAGAGAAAATATATCTGAAGGGGTTGCTTGAAATGCCGCAGAACATCTTCACAGGTTTTTGTACCACTCAGTAGGTGAACAGGTGCCTCACCAGAGCTCGTCAGCTCGTAGGCTCACGGGAGCCGTCAATTAAACACACCAAAAAAGGGAGCACACTGCCTCACACTCCAGCATAAAATAGCCCCAATGCATCATGGTAAATGCAGTCATTTGATTTAAAAATAGAGACATTTTTCAAAAAGTCTTTCACCTTAAGTAGGTGCAGCAAGTGGCGTATCTCTGGACACGTGTTTCTGGCTTTCGTCCGTCATCAGCAAAGAGAAAATATATCTGAAGGGGTTGCTTGAAATGCTGCCGAACGTCTTCACAGGTTTTTGTACCACTCAGTAGGCGAACAGGTGCCTCACCAGAGCTCGTCAGCTCGTAGGCTCACGGGAGCCGTCAATTAAACACACAAAAAAAGGGAGCACACTGCCTCACACTCCAGCATAAAATAGCCCCAATGCATCATGGTAAATGCAGTCATTTGATTTAAAAATAGAGAACATTTTCAAAATGTCTTTCACCTTAAGTAGGTGCAGCAAGTGGTGTATCTCTGGACACGTGTTTCTGGCTTTCGGCTGTCATCAGCAGAGAGAAAATATATCTGAAGGGGTTGCACTTAAGGTGAAAGACTTTTTGAAAAAATTCTCTATCTTTAAATTAAATGACTGCATTTACCATGATGCAGTGGGGCTATTTTATGCTGGAGTGTGAGGCAGTGTGCTCCCTTTTTTTGTGTGTTTAATTGACGGCTCCCGTGAGCCTACGAGCTGACGAGCTCTGGTGAGGCACCTGTTCGCCTACTGAGTGGTACAAAAACCTGTGAAGACGTTCGGCGGCATTTCAAGCAACCCCTTCAGATATATTTTCTCTCTGCTGATGACGGCCGAAAGCCAGAAACACGTGTCCAGAGATACGCCACTTGCTGCACCTACTTAAGGTGAAAGACTTTTTGAAAAATGTCTCTATTTTTAAATCAAATGACTGCATTTACCATGATGCATTGGGGCTATTTTATGCTGGACTGTGAGGCAGTGTGCTCCCTTTTTTGGTGTGTTTAATTGACGGATCCCGTGAGCCTACGAGCTGACGAGCTCTGGTGAGGCACCTGTTCGCCTACTGAGTGGTACAAAAACCTGTGAAGATGTTCTGCGGCATTTCAAGCAACCCCTTCAGATATATTTTCTCTCTGCTGATGACGGGCGAAAGCCAGAAACACGTGTCCAGAGATACGCCACTTGCTGCACCTACTTAAGGTGAAAGACTTTTTGAAAAATGTCTCTATTTTTCAATCAAATGACTGCATGTACCATGATGCATTGGGGCTATTTTATGCTGGAGTGTGAGGCAGTGTGCTCCCTTTTTTTGTGCACCACCACAGGAGGCAGGTACTTTTCCTACCTCACCCCCAAAACCTGGAACTCCCTCCCTCCCCACCAACCTCTGCAAAACCAAAGACCGCCTGCTCTTCAGAAAGAACCTCAAGACATGGTTGTTCGAACAGTGACCCTCCTTGCCCCCCTTTACCCCTCCCAGCGCCTTGAGACCCTCTCGAGTGAGTAGCGTGCTCTATAAAAAGTATTTGATTGATTGATTGAGTAGATTGATGATCGCATCAAACACACGTGAAGCCTGTAGAAGAGATACCATAGCCCTGTTAAACCACCTTGGTGAGAATGGCCACAAAGTGTCCCCTGCAAAAATACAGTATTGTCAGAGAGAAGTGAAGTACTTAGGTCATCACATAGAGAAAGGTACAAGAAAGGTATCCCAAGAGAGAATTTTAGCAATCATGCAAATGAATTCACCCGTGACACAGAGAGAAGTCAGAATGTTTTTGGGAGTGGTCAGCTACTGTCACCAGTGGATCCCAGATTTTTCACTTTTGTCCAAGCCATTGTTGAAATTGATACACAAGAAGTGTCTGATCTGGTACCATTTCATGACACATGCATGGAAGACTTCTTCAAGTTGAGAGAAAGCCTGTGCTGAGCCCCAGCTCTGGGAATGCCTGATTACAACAAATGTTTTTCTTTGTTTTGTTGTGAATGAGATTGTTGTGCACTTTCTGTTTTGACGCAGTTACACGAAGGGATCAACAGACCAGTGGCTTACTTTTCTGCCAGACTAGATCCCGTGGCTGCTGCTTTGCCCAGCTGTTTAAGAGTAGTTGTGGCCACAGGTGTCAGTATAACCCACTGCAAAAGCGTTGTTATGGGCTACCCCCTGAACGTATATGTCCCTCACTCTGTAGAAGTCCTTTTGACACAAACCAAGAACCATCTCACCAACCCCCGTTTGACCCATTATGAGTAATTGATCCTTGGGTCAGCTAATGTAAACATTAAGCGATGCACAATGTTAAATCCTGCCTTATGCCCAGTAATGCTGAAAATGTTAATGATCAAGATGAAGTGGAGCATGACTGTCTCAATGTAAATGAACGGTGCACCAAACCAGGACCTGATATTCAAGATATTCCCTTAGAAGAAAATACTATTTCATGTTAGTTGATGGCTCCTGTTTAAGAAACAACAATGGAGCTCTGACAGCTTTGCACAATCTCAGGAGTGATAGAAACGTCATGGCTTCAAGGAGTCTTTACCACCCAAGAAGTTGAATTGGTGGCTCTTATGCTATGTTTCTGAACAGCTAAAAGTGACAATTTTCACAGATAGTCAATATGGGGTTGGTGTTGTTCATGATTTCAGACAGTTATGGTCCCATTGAGGTTTAATGGCCTCTTCTGGATCACCTATCCGAAATGGTGACAGAGTCTATCAGTTGTTGAAAGCAATACAGTTGCCTATTAAAATTGCAGTTGTGAAATGTGCAGCACACCAAAAGTCAAGTGATTACATCTTGTTAGGCAATGCCTAGGCTGACCAAGTGGCCAGATACTGTGCACTCCATAGCACATCCTTTAATAGCACATCCTTTAATGAGGAATGGAGCAATGTAAGTAGCACCAGTGGAGACAAATCAAAGTTTCTTGATGACAGCAATTGATACCTGGGAAGAGGTTAAGAGATTGCAGGAAGAGGTGACTGAAGAAGAATGCAGAGGTTGAAGTAGAGCAGGCTGTGTTCAAAGAGATGAAGATGATGTTTGGGTTTCCAGTGAAGGAAAAGCAAAGCAGTGTTGCCAAATAGTGTGCTACCGTCAATGACTAGGCATTACTATGGAAAGGCACACATTGGCAGAGATACCATGATGAGGACTTTCAGACAGATATGCTACAACCCCTGATTAAGATTGGTTGCAGACGTTGTGTGTCACAAATGTGTAACGTGTCAACAGATGAACTTAGGGAAACCCATTGTGGTTAACCTGAGCCACATAGGTAGATCATGAAGTCCTTTCAATCTAATGCAACTTGATTTCATTGACCTGCCTGTGTGCAATGGACTGAGATATGTGTTGGTAGTGGTGTGTGTTCTTTCACATTGGGTAGAAGCTTTTCGACCCCTCAGGAATGATAGCCTCACCATTGCAAAGTCACTTTTAAGGCAGCTGATACCGCGGTTTGGATTTCCGGCTTCTTTGGAATCAGATCAAGAATCTCATTTTAATAATAAGATCATACAATTGTTGTATGTGGCATTACAAATTGAGCAAAGATTGCACTGCAGTTACAGACCAAAAGAATCTGGATTGGTCAAGCAAATGGATAGAACTTTAAGGTCTCGACTGGCTAAAGTGTGTGCATCTCCTACGTTGAAATGGCCGGATGCATTGCCACTTGTTCTGATGAGCATGCGTAACACATCCGACAGGAAGACACACAAGATACTCATGGGCAGTGCTATGAGGTTGCCAGCTGTGCACACAAATGCACTTGTGAACATTTCAGATGACTTAGTGCTGGATTATTGCAAAGGACTAGCTGATGTGGTTCACGTTTTGCCAAGGCAACTGTTCAGTCAGCATAAGAACAGTGTCACGACTTCTGCCCAGGAAATTGGGTTTTGGTGAATAAACATGTGAGAAAGTCATGTTAGAGCTGTGTTGGAAAGGGCCATTCCAGGTTATCTTGGTGACTACAACAGCTGTGAAGTGTGCTGGTCTTCCAAATGGGGTTGATGTGAGCCATACATGCAAAGTTACAGTGTATGTTCCTCTGGGGTCAGAATCGGTGAGCCAAGGTGTCCAGATTAGCCAAACTGTGAGGACTGGACAACTGACTGCCACAGAGCCTGCACAAGCTGGTGAAAGTCTGAGCACGTCACAAGCAATTGAAGGTGCAGGAGGGTCAAGTCAGAATCAGTCGACTCCTGCTAGCTCATTTAACGTTGGAAATCCAGTTGTTTCTGAGACGAGAACCATGAGAGGAGACCATGGGCCCGCAAAAGATCCAGACTCAATAGCAGATGTGCTTCCAACTACAATTGAAGTAGCTGAAGAATCGGATCAAAGTGACAGTGAAAACTGGGTAGCAAGGAGATCAGAAAGAAAAAGAGTGGCAAGTCGCAGGTACTCAGCACCGAATGGACATACTTTGCTGCTAATGAAGGGGAGAAGGAGCTCATTGCCTTTTGTCTTGACAATTGGTAGTTTGGTCTGACTCTTGACAAGTCATGAATCCTGCTCAAGGTAAACGGAGTAAGTGTAAGTATGTGTGTATAGGTTTAGCAATAGTGTGTGTGATTGTTAACATTTTATTGATTGCTGGTTTGAGTGTGTCTGTGAATGACAAAGTTAAGAGCACAATAACACCAGTGCATGGGGCGCTGCAAATACCAGGAGGTCCCTTGTATGATGATGAGAGATTGCTTCATCTTGATGATTCAAAGGGAGATTTGTCTTCAAATGATTACTACACATTACTGTATGAATACATTGAAACCAGGTGGTGTGTGATTGTTATGTGTGTATACAGATACCTTCATCAGTGCAGGGAGGAATCACATATCACTGTCTACCTTATATACAATATTTCTATTCCAATGTAGATCTTGTGTTTTTCTTTGTGTCTGTTAACCAGCATTTTAGTGGTATTGCTAAAGCTAAAAATATAGACATAGTGGGAGGTTTCTTTCAACCAACCCTAAACTTTGGAACTGCTTATGCACATAAGGATAATTTAACCTGTATTCATCACGAGTAGAGAAAGATTTCATTAGCCAAGTGGATGACAGGAGAAAAGTAATGAAAGTAAAAATGGAAAAGGGAGTAGTTTTACAGGACTGGCAACAGGGTGCTACCCATGTTGCAGGTGGTGATACACAAGGACACTTAGCTTTAGATTGGCAACATGTAGAGAAGCTATGTATCTATAGGCCGCAGTCAAAGACTGACACAAAATTTGTAGGGACTAGTGAATGATCGTGTTTTTGTGTAGAAGTGTTTGGATTTTTATGTTAAAAGGACAGAACCCTGCTGTACCAGGTGTTTATTTAATTTGTGAGGGAAATGCCTATTACAGGCTGCCGAAACGCTGGTATGGTGCATGTTATTTAGGGGTAGTTTTTCCCAAAATCTACCATGTGGACAATTCTGACTATCCAGTTTGGAGAGAGAGATCTAAATCCAGGACAAGAAAAGGAGCTAGTGCAGCTGAGATTACAGGTGATATATTTGGTGCCTTTATTTCGTCAGTTGGTGTGATCTTGAATGATATCAAGATTAGAAAGTTGTCAACAATTGTGGGCAAGATGTCTACTGAATATGCTGGAGCAATGTTGCTCGTGAATTGCTGTGAGATTAGTGGTTTTGCATAATCATCTTGCGTTAGACATCTTATTGATAAAGGAAGTCAGACTCTACAAAGTTTCACGGGTGCAACATTGTTGTACGTTTATACCAGACAATAGTAAGGAGATAAGGAAGTTTATATCAAACATGACAAATCTGAGAAATTATCTGAAAGATCAGAAGGAGCTAAGTATCTGGGAGTCAATAGGTAAAGGATTTGCTGATGTTGGATTATGGTTTGGAGATTTGGGAAAGGGAATTGTGAGCATGATCCTGATACTTTTGTTGATTGTGACACTGTGTGATATAGTTGAACTTGGATTTCACAAGGTATACAGATTTTGGAAAGTACAAATACCTAGGAATAAACAGAGGAGGGAAAAAAATGAAACGGAGAAAATGTGGAGCAGTTATTACAAGAAATTGAAAACATTTGAGAGTTTCCGTAGACCAAGACCATTAAGTTACCAGACCACTAGGCTTTGAGCTGTCTCATTGAAATGAGAGTTTCCTTTTTTTGTAACGGCATAGTTTGCTGTCAGAGGAGGGACTGTTGGAGCATACATTTTAGTAATGCTTTTAGTGCACCAGAAGTCAGCATTTGGTGACATTTATATTCACATTTAAAAGCCTGACATAGATAAAAAGCTGCATTGACACGTATTTTAAAAGTTCATGTTTATATTTATGACAGACATTGTGCCTACCAGAACTGATAAATTGCTAACATGATTAAAAACAATAGTGAAATATATTTTAATCATTAGACTGAATTCTTATTAGTAGAAATGAATATGGTATTTAATGATTTATGATTAATTAGTATAAACTTACATGTGTGCAGAAAAATAAATGCACATCTCTCTCATTCTTAATGTGGTGTTATAACAAAGATTGCAATTATTAATGAAGTGCTTTTGCATATTTTGATGATATATTATTAATGCTGAATTCATAAGTTTGCATATTAACTGTGTTTTATTAATGACAATAGTAATGCTTTGTATTTCTTGCGTTAGCATAACTAGGCCTGTAGTCTTCATATTTGCAGCAGCATAACATGTTGAATCATTTCTTTCTCTCTAACATGAATTTTTTCATTAGGTTGTTTCACTTGATTAGCAAAGAGTGTTATTACATTATGTGTAAGTTTTACAATGCAGTCTCCTTAAATATTTCGACATTGGAACATGATGACTGAAAGGAGAGTAGTACTATTGTTTACCAAACTGTTCTCATGTGAAGGGAGAAAACCGTCTTGTGCCATGGGAAGGTACGTGGATTGCAACAAGTGAAGTACAAATTGTTAAACTATTGTAGTCACACAGAAAGAAGAGATGACTTCACACCAAACCTGAGAACTTAACATGATGTTGCAAACTTGGCTTTGTAATAATTCAATTGTATATTGCCCCTTTTGTGTAATGCAGACTCATCGAATGGACCAATCAAACTGATTTAAGTATTCCTAATTAGGGAAGGACTTGTATGTTTCAGTGGCAGTCCCCTATTGAATCCTCTTCTTCTGTTAACTTGTCCCCCTTGGACGTTTCCTGATTTCCATGTGCAGCCAGTGTTCTTCACTTTCCTCCTGATGTTGCTTCTATTGGACTTTGCTGATGATCTACATGTTTTGCTGATGAAACTGAATTGAATGCTGAACCAAGGAGAGCTATATTCTAAGCAAATGTTATTTTCCCTTGACCTGCTTCCCTAAGTAGAGTTAGCATGTTGGCACCTGCTATTTTTGTTTTAGTTAGTTTAACTTAGCCCGAGATAGATGCTTTTCCAAAATATTTTTGTCTTTTCTTTTTGCGTGCATGTGTAGCTCGTGAAGTGCTTTATTAATTATTAATATGCATTACTCTTCTTGAATGTTTATGGTGTTGATGTTGGGTAGATTAAACTGGTTTTGTAGGTTTCGTCACTATGGTGTTCATTTATATTTATAATTTGATTTTGCTCACAATTTAGATGACTTGGCTTTGTGCTAAAAAAATAAAGCTTTGGAACTTTAATTGATTGGAGTATACTTCCATGGCCACACAGACCATGATGTTCAAATTTGTTGTTTGGGTTGGAATTGATTGTAAATGGTTACCGCACTCTTCACTGAGCGAAAAGATTCATTGACCTGAGGGAGAAGAAAAGGGAGTTCCAGAAGCTGGTAGTTGAGCATGGTTCAGTTTCATGAGGAGGGGAACCGTTTATTTGATGAGTTTAAAGGGTGATAATTTGGTAGTAGAGTTGTTCTATGGTTAGTTTGAATGGTTGATGAAGTTTGTGTTACAAATGTACGATGGATGTGTAAGTAGGGATTTGTGCTTGTGGGCTTTTTGCTATAAATTGCGGTGAAGTGTGATGTTGTTTAATTGTAAATGGTACCACACTCTTCACTGAGCAAAAAGATCCATCGACCTGAGGGAAAAAGGAAAGGAAGCATTTTTCAAATCCTATGAAGGGTGAGCAAAACGCGTTAACAATATCTGGTAGTTACACCAAAGTCAAAGAAGAGGCTGTCTTGCAGTTCAACAGTAAAGATTGGAGTTGACTGCCCCATGCCTTATGTTGCAGTAGGAACAATTGACTTAAATATCCTTTAATAAATCAGCAAAAGGACCCTCGCACCATTTAGAAAATGCACCTCCACATGTGGAACGTATGTGGTCTTTATCGCATTCCTCAAAGATGATGACATAATTAACTTTTAGAAAAAGGTGATATAATCTTACTTCAAGAAACCTGATGTGAAAATAATTTCCCTCTAACCAGATAAATCAAATTCCATATTCATGCAAGTAGAACATCTAAAAAAGGGTATTTGAGATGTAGTCCAGCTCTATATAATACCCACAAACTCATTGAACAGTGACAGGAATTTTTACTTTGAATCTCATGTCTGATTACTTCAAAGAGGCACAGTCTGCTTGTAAAATTGTAATTGGAACGTGCTACTCCAAGTGCTAACCAAACAGAGAACACACAATCTAGGGGAGGCAGTGTTGTGTGTGTACTTCTCTGCAGGCCTCAGAGTAATGACTGGCAGATTCCTGTCAAATTACCCTACACCTACACCCATCTATCTCCTCATAGGAACGCAATCTTATACTACTCACTGGATATTTTATAAGTATTCATAACTATGTCACACTTCAAAATCATAAAAAGAAGTGAAAGTAATAGTTCACCCGGTCTTTCCATTGGAAATTCCAACACACATTTGATGCTGACAAATGTTTAGTGAATCAAATACAAGAAAATGTTAAAAAACTCAAAAGGGATGGGACAGTCTTGGCATCATTTGACTAATGCACAACCCCGCCACAATCGTGGTCCACAAATAAAATCAGGTGTGACATACAATTAAATCAACTATGTCAAAGAAAGGGCGAAAGCCACAACATCGATCATAGCCAAGTTCAGTCATCAAACCAGGGAAAATACAGACCCATTTGGCCAGGTAAAAAGCACCAATACATGGAACACCAAATCACTTCAGGCAAAGAGAAATACTTGAATAGAGAAATTGAAATTATGACCGAACGTCCCTCCAACATTGGTCAAGAGAAAAGGTTTGCAAGCTAAGGAAAAGTAGCAAAAAGGTGTTTTGGACAGCAGAAAAACATGCAAGAAAAACTATGGAAAACTCTGTTCATCATTTGTAATAAAAGGAATCTTAAAGACTTCTGATCTTTTGTACATAACATTGAGCGTGGTTTTACCAGTGAGAGCAACACTAATATTATGAAAGAGACCTGGCACAAACTTCAGAACATTCTATATGAAGGTTTGATGGTCCATCCGTGGGTCACAGTTTTCCTCCATCGGGCCAAAAACTGTGGTCTGGGGACTTCAAAAGTAAGGTGATGGCTCTCCTAACTACCACTAATGCTAGGTCAACAAATATCGATATTACTCTCCCCTGTTTAGGTCTTGGGAATGACCCTAGAATACAGGATTCCATTCGGTGAAGAACAGAACAATCTGTGATCCTGCTAACACCCTACATAACCTCCGCTCACAATCCTTGTGACCATAGACAATCCCACATCATGCCCAGATTTACTATTCTTTGACACAAGGAAACATTGCATCAACGTTGCTGCAATTTCTTGTGTCAAAGGAAGAGAGAAAAAATTTACCATATCTACTGAAATATGGTGTATTCTTTCTTACCCCGAGCACTGGCTCACCTTTGGCAGCCATGCACCAAAGCTCACACTTTTGCGCCGTAGTGCAAAGGTGTGTGTTCTCTGATGTATAGGTTTCAGAAAAGAAGCGGTCCCTTCTAGTTAAAATAAAACTATGATTTCAGGCTTGTCCCACTTTGTGTGTGTGCTGTACAATGCAGCAAACATCAAATATGGAAAAACGAGAAGTGAAAACTTTTCTGCTTGCTATGCCAGCCTCAAGGCGACGTAAGATTTTTGGAGCGAATCCCTATCTACCAATGTTTGTTAGCCCATGGATGGTAGCATTGGAACGCCCATGCACAAGCCATGGAACACCCCCTTAACACAAAGTTACACAAATCCTGATTTGCGTTGGATAGCAAATCCCATCCTAACAGATTGTGTCAGAGTTGTGTCACAAAAGTGACCCAAACCTAATGCAAAGCATTAGTAAATCTGGGCCCATGTGTCTGAACCCAGTTTGCATCCCTTATAAGGAGTACATTCAGAGGAACCATCTGTAAATATGTTGCTAATTTTTGCAGCGATAGATACACCTTGAATATTATGATAAATTGTGTATATTTGGGGCGTAACAGGACGCTTTGTGTCAGTAGGCCAAGACCTGACAGCATTTGGCATCACTGAATCCCCGAACACTTACTGTCTCCCATGTGTCTCTAAGTGGGTTACGGGATATCCTCCCCCTTTAGTCTTGGTGCAGGGATATCCCAGGCCCCCCAGGGCTATATCATGACAAAAATCGTGACTATTCACAAATTTTGCTGTGGTTTTAAAAAAAGCAATCATGGTCTGTAGCACTTGCTTTTCATTTTGCCCCCTGGTGGGCCAGGTGCCAGGAGCATTGCCAAAATATAGGAGGGGGCATAGGGGCCCCCCTCCTAGGGCTTATCAGAGCCCTGGGTATTGCCACCACCCCGGGGCACTGCTCATTATGTGTGCAGGTGGGCCTGCTCAACCCTTCTGCACCCCGGGGACCACCACCTCCCCTGGGCAAAAGTTCTTAAACAAATGCAGGAGTTCCACACAGCCCATCCTCCCCCCCGCAGCCCAGTCGACCACTACCTCCCTGGGGCACTGCTCCTCATATGTGCCGGAGGGCCCAGTTATCCCTCCTGCGCCCTGGGGAACCACCACCTTCCAGGGGCAAAACTTCACAAATGAATGTGAGGAGGCCCACAGGGCCTTCCTGCAGCACCGATGACAACCACCTCCCCGGTGCATAAATAAAATAATGTAGGGGGTTTGTTCTGGGCACCTGCCATGGGTCCACCACCTACCCAGGGGCAATACAGTACTGCCTGTGTGGGGGAGCCCATGCTCCCCCCTTCAGACCCAGGGACTGCCAGCTCCCTGGGGCAAAAGTTCTTAAAAGAATGCGGGGGATGCGCAGTTCATCCACAGGGACTGCCGCCTCCCTGGGGCACTGCTCATTATTTGTGCAGGCGGGCCCATTTGGCCCGCCTGCACCCCAGGGGCTGCCACCTCCCTAGGGCAAAACGTCCTAATTGAATGTGGGGGGGCTGTGCGGCCTTCCCACAGCACTGTGACAACCACCTCCTGGTGCTTAATTAAAATAATGTAGGGGGTCTGTCGCCGACCCCAGCCCTGGTGTATACCACCTCCACTGGACATTAAAGTACAGTCTAGGCAGGGGACCTACACAGCCCCCCTGCACCTCCGGGGATCACCACCTCCCTGGGGCAATCAGTATAATATATGGAGAGCCGCGTGCCCCCGCGCCCCGGGGACTGCCACCTCCCTGGAGTAATTCATACAATTTATGAGGGGCATGTGCCCCCCTCACCCAAGGACTGCCACCTACCTGATGCTCAAATAAAATAATGAAGGAGGTCTGTCGCGAACCCCTGGCCTGGGGCCACAATCTCCCCAGGGCTAAAATAAAAGCTGAAGGAGGGTCACGTGGCCCCCCTCGTGGAGCCATAGATGGCCCTGGGGACAGTCACCTCCCCAGTGACAGCTCCTGCTACCTACCGAGGTGCCCACCTTCGGGAGGTAGCTGTTTGCTTTTGCTTGGTGTGAGCTGAGAGCTCCCATCAAGCAAAAGCAAACGTAACTCTGCTTTTCTGCTGAAGCCAAGTTCCAAAAAAGCTGCCAACACTTGTTTGAAGTGTTGGTAGCCAATCAGATGTCAGCAGGAGACCTCTCTGGATCCGCTGCCCTAAATATACAAATTTCCTTTCCCTTAAATATCTCAAAAACTACTGAATAGATTTACACCAAAGGGGCGCTAGTTATAGTTACTTAAAAGAACTCTAACTATAACTGCTGAATCTATACGGTTTTGTATAAGTAAATTCAGAACCTAATTATAATGTGCATGTAACCTTTGTTTTTTTCACTGAATTTCTTTGATTTTTTAACATGAAGTAATTTTATTACTAAACATTATTACAACCCCAGCCATCTCATGGCTGTCGGCCGTGCACAATGGGGGTTGGTCTCAAGGCCTGGCCTGCAACCAGGCCTTGCAGCCAAGCTTTAATAACCACCCAACCCCACGCCACGCACATCATTTGGCCGTGGGCAGCGCAGGTTGGTCACAGAGCTTGTCTCTGTCAGTGGGTGCGTGAGTGTTTGAGTGGGTCTGAAAGTGGGTGTGTGAGTCCGAATTGGAGCATGAGTGTCTGAGTAGGTGTGTGAGTGGGTGCATGAGTGTCTGAGTGGGAGTTTAAGTGGGTGTATGAGTCTCTGAGTGCATGTATGAGTGAATGAATTAGTATATGAATGAGTGTGGTTTTTCTTTCAAATTTTTCCATATTCGCGAATAATTTGTGAAAATTCAGATATCGCGCATGGTGACACAAAATTATTTTAAACCCATAATATGACCCTAAACCACACCTATATCACACCCTTGGGGTCAGTGTACCTTCTTCCTGACCCCTTATGGCACTTTTAATTTGGATTTTCACCTCTGGGGACCGTGTCTTATGAAATAAAATGGTGGGCGCAACTTCCTAGTCAGGTTGCGGTCAGCCAATTGCATCGCTTCCTTTCGCATGTGTATTCATGAAAACTTCACAAATTTCGCAAATTATGTGTGAAATATTAGTGAAGTCAGATATACAAACTTATTTTCCTTTAGATATCTCAATAACTACTGAACAGATTTACACCAAATAAGCAAAGGTGTCATCTGCATACTAAAAGCTATCTTTCTGCCAAATTTGGTGTAATTCTGTCCAGCATTCTTACTGACCAAGCTACGCCCCTGATAAGAAGGGACTCTCATTTCTGGAGTTATGGTGAAGAGAAGAGATGGCAGGTCAGGTGCTGCTGATGCCATAGGTGGAAGCGCAAGTGCTTTGCGAGGACTTGCGTGGAGTAGCTGTGTAATTTTGAAATACTGAAAGTTTGTTGCTCTTAGCACCGTAAGAAGAGCTCCTGGTAGGAGGGGGAAGACATTGACAGAAACATGAAATTGCAGAGTTTTCAAGTTTCCAAGTTTCCAAGTTCCAAGCCTGGCAAGGTCATCCAATCTAGTTTTTTTTAATTATTTTTTTTGCTTTGAATTCCGGGACATCTAGTACCAATTTTATAGCTGAATGGACAGAATCAAAAGCAAAGAGCTGAATCGGATGAGTCACTCTTGGACCTGAGTAACCTGAGAGGCCTAAAAATGCTTCTGATTTATTTTTGCCCTTTGGTGGTGGTCTTCAAAGCACATTGAGCAATTTACGAATCCTCATGGAGCATTTGATTGTGTAGTGCTGGAAACCCAGAGTCCCAAATAACAGTCACTGAGAAGTGGGAATAAATGAAGGAAAGTGCGAGGGTACAGAGATGAATGAAGAAATACAGGCTGAATAGAGAGACTGCAATACAGACTAGAGAGATGCAGGAGCTCAGGGAGAGACAAATAATTCAGAGGGAAAGATACAGGGTTGAAATAGGAATGAAGGAGGAGATTAACAGAATAAGAGGGACAGAGAAAACAATAGAGGAATAAGGGAGTGAACCAAGAGGGTCTGGGGTGTGGGCAAATAATGAAGGGGAGGAGAGATGCAGGGGATAAGTGAAAGAGGCAAGTGGAGAGATACAATCAAAGGTGGAGAGAATATAGAAATACATTACTGAATAGAGGAACACAGGAGATGTGAGAAACTTGTGGGAGAGTGGAGATTGAACGAAGGGGGGGTAGAGTGCAGCATAGAGTGGAAAGACACAGGCTAGAGCAAGTGAAAGGATTGAGAGGTACAGAGTGTAAGAAAAAGAGGAGAGTCGACAGATAGAAGTTAGAATGGAAAGAGACAGGGGAGAGGATGAAAGGGGAGACCAAGTGGTAATTTAAAGGTAAAGGTAAGAGTGGAATGTAGTGAAGCCACAGAACAGAAAGATAGAGGAGTGAATAGTAAAAGGAAGAAGAGCAGAGAGATACAAAACAGTGTGGAGGGTTCGTGAAAAGTGAAACGTCATGATAGACAGAGGAAGTAAGAGGAGGAGGGGAGCATGGAGGTATGCAAGGAAAGATGTAGACGAAATACAAGAAGACTGATAGGGCGGGAACAAAAAGCCTTAAATGTAGGGGGAGTGTGAGGGAGAGTGAAAGGCGTAAGGTAACTAGATGCAAATGGACGGAGCAAAGCGCAGGAGAATGGGTGAAGTAGGATACAGTGATGATAAGGGAAATAGAAAAAGGGAAAGAGGGGAAAGAAAGGGAAATAAAAGGGACTCAAGTGATGCAGGAGAAAGAGAGATGGGAAACGTCAAAAGGGAGGACCAGTGGTGAACACACTGCGGGTGAGGAGAAAGAGGAGAGAAGATGGAGGGAGTGTGGGGACAATGAGATGTGGGAAGAGGCGAAATACAGAGTAAGCAAGAAAAGGGGGAGTTTGGGGATAAAGAGGAAGGATGCAGATGTACTATAAGAATGGGGCGAGTATGGTGAAGGGAAGATCTATGAGGCAGAGGGGGGAGCATAAAAGTGGTGAGAAGATCAAAAGGAGAGAAGGCTGGATGGAGATCTTGTAGGGCATGGAAACAGCAAGGAAGAACAGAGAAAGAAGAGGAAATAAAAGATACAAGAAGAGTGGAGAAGGCAGCATGATAGGGAGAAAGATAAGAAAAGGAGAGTTTGGACATATATAGGAACGATGCAGGAATATGGGTGTGAAGAGACACATGGATGCAGGGGCATGGCTATCATTTGTGCAGCAGGTGCATTGCCACAGGTGCGCTGAGTTTCAAGGGCCCACTACATCCTAAATAAGGCTATTTCTACCCCCTACCTAGGGCAGTAGAGGGTCCATTCCCTTACCTGCATTACAACACATGGCACCTTTGCCAGACAACTGATTGGGTGGGTTACATGGTAACAGTGAATATTTATTTTACTTTTTGAGAGCTGATTCTGGGTCGGAATTGTTTCTGGCTGCCAGATAATACACCGTTTTGAATTCATACATTGATGAGTGTTGTTTTCTATTTGGGAACTGAATGTCAGTTTTGGTTTGAAGCATGTTAGTAGTTGGCAGACGGCTAGTAGTTGATAGTGTGCTTGGAATTGATCCTTAGCTTGGAATTTATACTGGAAGGTGAATGATATGTTTTCTGAGCATGCATATCGACTCACCTAAATGCCAAGGGTAATGGAATTGACATCACACACCCATTTACCTCAGTGACATCACAGGAAGCGCTATTTTATGACCACTGACCATGAATACCAGGAAGTGATGCCACCGGACATTGCTCTGATGACATCACACTAAATGATGTAACTGGAGCCTATTGAGTAACTCAAGGAGAAAATGTGTTGTCAAATCACAAGGAGATTAACAGAACGAGATATAAAAAACAATAGTATCATGCCAACAATGGTAATTGATACGGACCATATATTGAATATGAATTAAATTAAAGGGTTGTATTACTCCTTCTCTTTGGCACAAGTTTTGATTTACGATAACCTGTAAAGTATTATCACACTTGGGAAGCATAGAGAGGGCTGCTTTGTTCAAACATTCTATTAGGTGTGGCCATAGACAGTTGTAGTTTTTTGCCAACTTCATGTAATGATTACAAATAAATAACAAAGAATTAAATATGCATACATTGGCAAAGCCAATGGATCGGGCATTGATGGGTAGCCTTTTACCTTTGCCATTGCTTGTTTTGTTTCATCATTGCTTTTGCAAAAACGTGTGTGGGAGCTGCTGGGCCCTCACCAACATTATAAAATTGTCTGAAAACAAAATATTTTTTTGTCTTAAAAAGCACACATTTCTATAGTAGACTCTGGCACTCAGGGCATGGGTGCACATCTGTCACCATGCATGGGACTTTTCCATCCCAACTCTCCCTTTTTTTCTTCCTGCTGCTCTCTGTCAATCATCCCTCAAGTGCTTCATTGCCTGCACACTATTCAGCTCTAACCAGCATTTCAAAAATTCCAGTTGTCGTGTGTAGACGAATCAACCCAAGAAGTAAAGCAATATATATTTTTTTGCCTAAAGCCCTCCTCTCCCCCTATTCATAGCCCCCCTCCCTCCTGGCTTCCTCTGACAGTCCTTTTTCAGCCACCTAAGAAAAGTGTTGGAGTGTGGGTCATTAGTTGGGTAGCATGCACAAGTAATGGATTCACACTCGACGACCGCTGAGAACCAAACACTCCATTGTAGCGCTTGACTCTCGTAGGGTAGCTGACAGAGCAGCTGGACAGAGCAGTAATTGGCCCTAATCCTGAGCTGAGTCAGAGAAGGATAACATTACTGGATGACTCATAAGCTGTACAATTATGCTTTTGTAACATACTGCATTATTCTTTTCATACAGGTTACAGTGTTTATTGGTGTGACTCTGAAGTCTGTGGACCCTAGGGAACTGGAGTTGCACCCTAGGCCAACCTTTCCCATTGGCATATAATGATGTGTCACCATGGTGAAAATAGTGAAGCACACTGACTATCACTCACAATGCCCCCTCCAGAAGCTCACATGTGTACACTTATCTCAATAGGCCTACTCCAGGTAACCACCCACTTTGTATGGTCTCTTTTGCAACAGGCTACCTAAGCGTAGTTCTTGGGCTGCACACGCCAGGAATCCTCCCCACACAGCCCTCCCACAGGGGCACACATGTGTGCACACATGCTCACGTGTAACCAGCCGTGGTCCTCCTACCTTTGCTGCCTCAAAGCAACCTTTGCTTAACAAGCCGGCACCAGCGGTAAACACGCACAGTCAACTTTACCATAAGTTTACTGTTGGAGAGTCCGAAACCATGAGGCTCCATCACAGTAAAAGGTCAAAGAACAGGCAATCCAAAAGCGAAGATTCAGGGCGGACCAGATAGTCAGAACTGTCCTCTCACAAGAAGTAAAAGAGAATTAAATTTTAATGATGTGACTTCCAAAAACAAACTAGCTTGTGTGTGGATGTGTCCCTTGTGAAAGAGCAGAATGCCGTCACTGAGAGTGAAGTTAGCTAATGGCTGAAGTGGGCTGTCCAATTGCCCCATGCTGTATACTACAGTGGACGGAATTAAAATGTGAATTGTTTCATTTTGTCTATTCATATATGCATTCCATTCTTTATTCTTTTTAGTCATCCTTGTGTGCTAAATTATGTTTTTAAAGTACTGGAAACGAACACTAATAGTACATTTTCAATACGCCAATAACAATCCAATTTTCCTTGCA
This sequence comes from Pleurodeles waltl, assembly GCF_031143425.1. Classification (NCBI taxonomy): domain Eukaryota; kingdom Metazoa; phylum Chordata; class Amphibia; order Caudata; family Salamandridae; genus Pleurodeles; species Pleurodeles waltl. The sequence continues at coordinate 77,000,021 of NC_090443.1, read as the reverse complement.
TATGCTTTAGAACTAACAACCTTTTCTACACCTGTACCAAATACACTTATTTGCTAGCAAGGGCCTATTTTATTAAAATGGTATTCAACTGTTATTTTTTTTATTTCAACATTGTTATGGCAAGCACATAGCACCACTTTTAAGCAGAATGCTGTTTTCTTTTTATTTTTGTAGGATATCCTTGCAAGAATGAAAAATATACATCTCAGCAGTTTGGCAATTCTAGACCTATTGGCTTTGCCAGTGCTTGTTTACATGTATTCATAATAATGAAACATGGCACCAAGGTAAAAGTGGGTTAATTTTTTTTATTTGTTTAATTGCAATATGTATTGTAAGGAATGCTGCGCTGCTGAATGCATTTATTTTGACAGAGTGTAATGTCCCCATGGGAGCTGCAGAGAGTGAACAGTGCTCCTTAGGGCAATGTTTACCTTCTGTTCCTGACAGTGCTTTTGTCACTTTTGAGACCAGGAGCCTCAAAGGCCGTGTTACGAGTTACAAGAGCAAGCCCTTTTCAGCCCCTATATGACATCAATGCTTCTGATCTATTCTAAGGTGTGAACTCCTGAGGTTTCGGAAATGTTGCATAGGCTTGCAGTCCTCGGCACAATTCATGAAGATACTTACGTGTAGTAAAGTTACGAGTGCGGAGTGTCTGCACTCATGATGGAATCCCTGCATGCAGGGCAGAATCTCTACACGGCGCACTGCAGAGAGTGCACTGTGCTACGATTCTGCCACAAGTGCGGGGATACATCCACTAACTTTGCTACACATAAGTACCTTAGTGAATCGACCCGCCTGTGTTTTTGATAATATTTCCTAGGTTAATATTAATTGTCTTTTCTGGGTTATGTAAAAGCAAATTACTTGTGCCTTCTGGCATATTCTGTATGCCCACATTCAGTATATTGTGAGCTACTCTACATAGCATATTTATTTGTTTTCAGAATTATTATGAGGGTGCTTTCTCAGATATTCCAAAGGCTTGTATTCCCTTAATTCTGATTGTGAGAAATTGGGTTTTTGGTTGAGGGGTTTGAAACCCTACGAAAGCAACAGTCTCAATCCCTGTCAGCGTGAACTACAAAAAGTCACTAAATTAACTTAGGCTTAATGCTTAGGTAGCTTGCCATAAAAGCAGTCAGGCTTAACTTAGAGGCAATGAGGAAACTATTTATGCAGCACACAAGCAGTAATAAAGGGAAAACACAACACTAGAAAGATCCCACACCAATCTTGGTGCAGTAACAGCAGTTCTTAGTCAGCAAAGCAGGGTTTGGGCAGGGGGCAAACTTTGCAGCTGGACAATCCTTCTTCCTGGCACAGTCCACAGAAATGATCAGAAGAGCTGGGCCTGCGGGTCCACTATTTACACCTGGTGCTCACTTTGAAGTGGGAGAATCTGCTAGAGTTCTTGTCATTCAGAGGTGTCAGGAATTTCCAACCTCGCTCCCCTGGCCCCAGCTTGTCTGGGGTGACTCAAAATACTAGTGTGAAACCCTTTGTGAGTGTGCTGAGGTAGAGTCTTTGTGATGTGTAAATGTTGTAGGTGATAGCTCCTCCCCTACATCCTGACAGAGATCGCCCACCCGGACTATGCCTATTCCCCTTTTTTTTTACTCACTGTTTGGGAGTAATCCACAAAGACTGACTGCCAGCTGCACCTAGCCATGTGACCCAGGGTACAGACTGTAGGCACCACATGGTTAAGACAAGAAAATACCAGAATAGTGACTTAAAATCCAACTTCACCATTAAAGAAGGTTTCAAATTATATTTCTTTAGAGACCGAACTCGACTTTCCTACCCACTCCCAATTGATGGTTATCACTTATTAAATGCAACAGGTTAACCCAATGTGATCCTATGGGAGAGGCGGGCCTCGCAGTAGTGACATTCAAGAGTTTTTCAGTACCAGGACATGTAAAGGTTAGAAATGCATGGCCAACTTTTTAAATACAGGACACTCTTCCCTCTGTGCAGTTTCAGGCCTACCCTAAGGTCCTTAATAAGTATTAATAAGGATGGTTTAGGCCTGTTAAAAAGTTTATTTTTCCAGGTCGAAATGGCAGTTTACAACTGCACACACAGGCTGCCATAGCAGGCCTAAGATATGCTTAAAGTGTTACTTAAGTGGATGGCAGAATGGGTACTGCAGGCCCACTAGTTGTATTTAATGTACAGGCCCTGGGTACATGTAGTACCACTTCACCTGGGACATAGAGGTAAGTGAAATGGCAAGTGGGTGTAAACCAATTTCACCATGTTTTAAGGAGAGAGCACAAGCACTTTAGCACTGGTTAGCAATGGTTAAGTGTGCAGAGTCCTACGGCCGATGAAGGCAAGTTCAGAAAAAAACAGGAGGAGTAAGACAAAATGTTTGGGGGATGACCACTCTAAGGCTGAGAAGTATAACACTGATGATTACAGTGCACTATCTGTACTGCTTTTCATCCCAAAGACTAATATTCCTGTGTTTTTATAGATGCTGCTTAGCCTAGTATGAGTGTATTTTCTGAGATATTCCTGAGACCATCAGTCCTTTGTATACTGAGACATTAATGTATTTCCGGAAATTATGCATGGGCTAGTATTCCTGTGTTTCAGGGACAGTCAATAGGTTTGCATTCAAATATTGTCTGAGATATTATATAGACCAGGATTCTTGTCTTTTAGGGATATCGAACAGGGCAAAATTCCTATATTTTCTCAGTTGCTTTAGGGTATAAAGCCAGTTTAGTTGAACATAACCCAATGCTCCTTAGGTACCCCTGGTAACTCAATTGAACATGATATAGTTTGAATTTTAGCTCTGCACATCATGTCACTGAAGTCATTGAACTGTGACAAGTTTAAGTTCATAAATGTAAATGAGAGAAAAACTAACCTAGAATGCTGCCCTGACAAGTATTTTAAATATGCAGTTGACTTGTATTTCACAGTTCTACACAGGTGCCTTTTCAATTAACTCACCTGCTAGAAAGTTAAAGTTGAATTTAAAATGTAATTTATACTCTAAACTGATAGCTTATGTCAAAACAAATTTAGAATTCTTGTGTTTAGTGTAAAATTAATGACTGAAAATATGTGCAAGTGAGAAAAATGCAGTTCTCGTCTATACTTAATGTAATGCATTAACTAAGCTTTTCCAATTTAAATAAACTGTTTTATTTATACTGATGAATTATTATTAATGATGAATTTATAAGTTTACATATTATATGTGTTTTATTAACAAGTATTTTTCAAATGCATTTTATATTCTCTTGTGTTAGCAGAAGTAAGGCCTACAGAGCTTGCATGTCACAGTCATGTAAACGGGTTGAAATATTTTTGTATATCGTGAAGTCTTCTTTCAGTTTTAGTTCCCACAAGAAGCACAGTCTCATTTGCAAAACGTCTAATGTTTACCTGTAGAAGAAGTGTACCCATTTGACCTTGAGAGTTTTTTGAAATTGTATACAAATGTGACAACCCATTTGGAGTCACACAGAAAACGAGATGTTCCCTTGACAGACTTGGGAAAATGTTGAACTGTTGCAACCTGAAGTCATAAGATTGTTACTAATTGGATGATGACCCTTCAATATAAAATAGCCCAGCACTATGGACAAATCAGAGTGTTTCATGTGTATTAATGTAGTGTTGGTGGATCAAATTTTGCACAGAGAGAGGAGTCCAGAGCAGTCCTTGACTTGTCTTGGTCAGAGATAGACTCTATCTTGATGCTCGCAAATGCCTTGCTGACCAGATGCTCTGCTGATGGAGATTCCCTGAATGCTGTAGCCCTTGGAGAGGTTATCCTCTTCTCTGACATTTGCCATTGCCCCTTGAAATGCTCTTTTAGATTCGAAACTCCACTATGCTGAGGCTTCTTATTTTATTTTTTATTTAGTAAGTGCCCTGTAGCCCAAGTTATACTTTTTTCCAAATAATTTCTGTTCATTTTGTATTCTGTATTTTGCACGCATGTGTTTCTCCCCACACATGTATTTCCCTAATTTGGTTTGACGTAGGATTGACCTGTGCCCAGCCAAAGATTACTGACTTAATTGAATCTGAATTGATTAAATTATTGTGAAATCTGAGCACCACATGATTTGTGTCTCGCAAATATTTCTGTTGACTTTCTGTATTATTCTTATTGAATGCTTAGTTTTATTGATGTTATTACACCTGAATCTATTTTGTGATTATGTATCTCTATAACTTGGTTTTGCGCATCGTGTACATAACTTTGAGATTGTGTTTGTAATAAAGCTTTGGACTTATATTCCTTATTGGAGATTTCCTTCCCTGGCTACATTGGTCATCGTGTCTAAATTATTGGGGTGGTGTTGAAGTAATTGTTAGTGGCTCGCCACACATTTTTCTGGGTCAAAAGGTCCATTGACCTCGCTGTGCATTTGATTCCTGCAAAGGATGAAAATGCATCCACAGTTCTGGTAGCAGAGGATGGTTATGTCCCATAAGAGAGGGAGCCATATTACTGTTTTTAGTTAGAAAGTTAGGATCGACCCCATGTCTTTGCCCAGTCCAAGAATTGCCCACACTGTAATTCGTCCCATGGTCCGTTCCAGAAATTGATGCACTTCCAGCGTTGTGACTACAAGTGATGTGTTGGGTGAGTATAAATAGGGATTTGCGCATGCAATGGTTTTTGCTTGAATATTGCGGTGAAGTGTGATGTTGTGAAGTGCTTTACAGAGTCGTTGTGCTTAAAGTGATTTTAGCGCTTTTTTCTAAAAAATGTCAGTGGTTTTTGTTGTTGTTGATGGGTCTGTTCCTCCATTCTCAGAGGAGCCTCCAGCATTTCCTATCTGCCTGCGACAGTTGCGCCAGGGGTGAACCTGCAAGAAAGGACTCAAGTTGTTGGGCTGTGCATATTGTGCGTTTGGTGTAGAGGTTAGAGTAGTATTCCCTAAACGCCCCATTGATCTCTTTTTGGGTGGTGGCCATTTTGCCTACATCTACCCTTATAGCCCCTATGGGGGACTGCTGGCGGTTCTTGCGCAGGGGCCACGCCAACAGCCTGCCCGATCTGTCTCCCTCTGTTTGAAGGCGCATTAAATGATATTTCTGGTCATGTCGGCGGAGACGGGAATCTGCTTCGTTATATTTTGTACACCCCTCTTTTAGCACTGTGTAGGGTGTCTCATTACATGCCACTGCAATTTCCATTACTCTCAGTTCCTTTTCCAATTTGCTGACCTCCACGTGTAGGGTGCGTCTTACTCCCCAAGTGGTTGAGATGCAATGTCCTCTGACTACCGCCTTATGCGCCTCCCACTCTACTGCTCTTGAGTCTGTTGAGTCTTTGTTGATTTCCCAGTACTGTCTCACTGCTGTGTTCAATCCTTCTGCGAATGCCTGATCTTGGAGAGCTTCCACCTGTAAACACCAGGTAGGGATTACTGAGCGTCTCCTGCCCCAATTCAGTGTTATTCTAAGGGGAGCATGATCCGACAGTGTCTCGGCCAGGTATTCTGTCCTACTGATCAGTGCGCATATGTCCAGGGTCCCCCATATTATACCTATTCTGGTGTGTACTTTGTGGGTTATTGAATAGAATTAGTTTTCCCTCTGTTGTGGATGTTTCATGTGCCATAAGTCGTAGAGTCTCATGTCGCCCGCCCATGTCAGCAAGGGGCATCTGGCATTTCTATTTGTTGATGCTTTCGGGTGTGTGTTTGACCTGTCTAACATTGCATTCAGTGTGCTGTTGAAGTCGCCACCCCAGATGACCGGGGCTGCGGGGTTTACCAATAATGCTGGAGTAAGTGTTCCCAGGAATTCAGCTATCGCACTGTTGGGGGCGTAGATCCCGATTATCAATAATTGTCTCCCGTCTAATTGCCCCTCTATAACCACGTATCTGCCCCTTTGATCTATCCTATGCGAGGTTTGGACAAATGGGATGCCACCTGCTATCCATACCAGTACTCCTCTAGCAAAAGGCAGGTATGTTGTACCTATAACCTGTCCTCCCCATTTCCCACGTATCTCCTGTAAGTCAGACTCCAGTAGGTGTGTTTCTTGTAGAATGGCGATGTGTGCTCCCTGACGTCTGAGGTGCGCATATACCCGAGATCTTTTGCTTGGTGCACCCAGACCCCTCACATTCCACGTGACTATTTCATATTGATGTGTGATGAGATTTGCATTTTGAGCCATGTAGCGTTGTATGATGTACCTGCATGTGGCACGCTCCAGGTTACAATACCCGTCCGGGTCCCCCCCATTCCTACCAGATATATAATTAAGGCTAACAGCCGCAGCAGTGTTTCTTGTGTTTTGGTTTGACCTATAGTGTACAACTTAACTGTCTCCCCCCTCCTCCCGCCCCAACTAATTCCCTCACCCAACTATGAACTCGTAATAAACTACACAGCCCGCTACTACTTAAGAAAACCTGTATCCATGTGAATACCTGTAGGGGAGCTATTTTGGCAACCAGATGTTGCTCTTATACAGGGCTCACATCCTTCCACAGACATGGTCTGCATATACATATGCCCCCCCCGGACCGCATACTCAATGACAGTAATCAATGTTCTCAATAAAAAGGGATACATTGTTCAAAAGATAGTCATAGGTGGCAGCTACGTCCTCCTCCGTATGAATTCTCGCACAGTTATCCTATGCCGCCCTTCAAGTTTATCGCTCAGTTCAGAAGGAAAAGCGGTTTGGCAGCTTGCATTTACAGTGCATCCGCAGATCTGGGGGTGAGCTTCGGGCCCTTAAACACTTCTGTTATCAAGGAGTATGAGCTAGCTGAGTCGGAGTCCGGGTTGTCCGCGGGGATCGCCCGAAGTGCCTCAAAGGAATTTTGTGTGTGCAGGGGAGTTTCTTTCAAGACTTTTGCCCTTTCTTCTCCTGCCTGTTTTTCAGTGGGTT